>NC_143540.1:437500-737500 GCF_031878675.1 Megascapheus bottae
TGGGTTTTCAATTTGTAGAAATGGTTTCTAAATACCACTCAGAAGGACTCGGAAGGACTGACAAAGAATAACTCAACATTCTAGTAGACCACATGATTTGGTTTATAGGTCACTTGCTGGCAAGAGTCCTATAGGGCATGTGGTTCACCCTAGTTTGTCTTGAAAATAATCCAAAGTAGCGTATAGCCAGCAAGTATATCTATCTCACACTCAAACATCACCTTAGCATTTGCATGATACCAAAGGTTAAATAATCGTAATCTTCATGGTTTATACTCATCCCAACTACTCTTCTTGCTATGTGTGTCTGTTAGACCTGGGGATTGAACTCGGGGACAGGGTACTGCCTCTGAGTCTGGTGCTTAAGGCTATACACTGAGTTACAGTTCCCCTTCTGGCTTTTTGCTAGTTAATTGAAAAAGAGTCTCTCAGACTTTCCTGGCCTGGGTAATTTTGAACTGTGACCTTATATAATACTGAGTAGCTAGCATTACAGACATGACATGAGGCACTGGCACTTTCCTTTTTTTTTGGGGGGGGGGGGGGGGTTGGTCATGTGGAGCTTGAACTCTGGGCCTGGGCACTGTCCCTGAGTACTTCAGCCCTACCCTGTGAGCCACAGTGCCACTTCCAGTTTTCTAGTGAATGACTCGAGATAAGTGCCTCAGTCTTTAATGCCTGGGCTGACTTTGAACTGCAATCCTCAGATCTCAGCCTCCTCAGTAGCTAGGATTACAGGCTTGAGCCATCGTGCCTGGCTCTGATTTCTTTTTAAAGAAATCATTTGCAAAAGATTTCTACTTCACAGGTAGAGTAACTGAATTTGACAAAGGTTATCTAAGTTGGTTTCTCATTTTTAAAAATTCTTGAGAAATCAGCCTTTTCTTTACTTGTAGTAATGTAGCTACTTATTTAAAACAACAGTTTATCTTTTTCTCCCAAGTAGACATATTTTGACTTTTCTGTGCTCATCCTCCCCTGTGAATAAATGTTTATTAACAAAGTAACAGGGAGAGAAAATAACAATTCCTGACTGTTCACTCTATGGCAGACACATACTGTCTAAGTGACTAACTCCTTTCACAAATGAAGACCCTAAGGCCAAGTTTCTACAATATAATGCTTGAACAGGATTCAGAATATAAGAACATGATAGCAACACACACACCCAATACAGAATCCCATAACTTCTTTCCATAATGTAAGATGGAAAGAACAGTGACCTGAAACACATATAGAGTTGTATATATTATGGAAAATGCTTTAATATTAGTTGTGAAATCCTGAGTGTGGATTCAGAGATTAATATCCCACAGCAAGGTGGAGGTGAAGGATGGAGAGCAAGAAGGTGAAGTAAGACAGCACACGTTAAGGGAATCACACATTCTGGTAACTCATTTCTACTCATGTAAAACGATCTACTTAATTTTGTGTTTAAAAAAACAACACAAAAACATCTCATGGGGATTTTTACTAGTTACACAAAATAAATAATTTTCAAAGCTGTTACTTTAAGCAAGCAGATAAATGGCTGTGGCTCATGCCTGTCATGCTAGCTACTCGGGAGGCTGAGATCTGAGGATCAGGCTCTTATCTCCAATTAACCACTAGAAAACCAGAAGCGGGGCTGTGGTTCAAGGGGTAGCCTTGAGCTGAAGAGCTCAGGGACAATATCCAGGCCCAGAGTTCAAGCCCCATGACCCACTAAGTAAATAAATAATCCAATAATCTGGACAGAAAAGATTTTTTTGGGGGGGAGGGGGGAGCTGGTTCTGGGGCCTAGACTCAGGAGCTGGGTGCTGTCCCTTAGGTTTTTCACTCAAGGCTGGCATGCTACCACTTAATAAGCCACAGCTTTACTTTTGGCTTTTTGGTGGTTACTTGGAATTGAGTGGACTTTCTTGCCCAGACTGGCTTTAAACCCTGATCCTCAGATCTCAGCCTCTTGACTAGAATTACAGGAGTGCTTCTGGCTTCATGGAAAAAAATGCTTAAGAGGAAGAAAGAGGATATAAGTTGCCTAGTAGATTATACTAAAATAACGTCCTGGTTTTGATACTGCATTGCAATTATGATAAGGTATTATCATTGGGGAAAATGGGGTAACATAAGACCTTTGTGTTTGTTATGGGTGTATGCGCACACACACAAGCACACACATGTGTACGCTTCCTTGTGAATCCAAAAGATACACACTTATACGGTAGTACATTCAAGAATATACATAGAAAAGAATTCATACAAAAACCCTCCAATTCAACCATCGGAGGGGAAAGACGAGTAGGCTCTTCTTGGGGGAGAGGAGGGTGGAACTAGAGACTGCAGGGTTGGTTTAACAAACCTGAAAGAGGATGACTGAGGCTGAAGCATAGGTGGGCACATATGAAATGGAATGATGAAATCTACAGTCTGTACTAGGAAGAGGGCGGCAGGCAAGAGGAGATTACCTGGAACACCTCGCATACATGAGTGGAGCGGAAAGGTCACAATACTGAACCCACTACTGTGCTGCCCTCTTCAATAGAGGCATTTCACTCAATCCCTTGAACTTGCAATCCTCCACATTAATTCTACCCTATGCCCTTCTATACACAGTATTACACAACTACTCATCACAGCGGGACTAGCCATCCATTCCACTGAATAGTATGTATCTCGTCTATACAATGAGACAGACATGCAGATATACTATCATTTATATAAAGGAACTGCTTAAAAATGTATATAAAGATACCAAATAAACACACAGACCCAAAGCTGAGATGTGTGTGTGTGTGTGTGTGTATCTGGGAAGGTGGGAAAATAGAGATGAAGAGTGAGTTCACTACATTTTGGAGATCACTGGAAAGGACAATCCAAAATGGAAATGACTTAAGGAGCTACTTACTAGCTTGTACAATCTAACCAAAGAGCAGACAGGAACAGGAACAAGACAAAGAGGGGGATGCGCCAATTCTACGTTGTCTACAACAGTTTCATTCAACAGAGGAAACGACACTGAAAGTGTCCTTGCAGTAGGTGCATTATAACTACCCATATCTACTTATTCAAAGGCATCTGGAAAGTGGTAAAGAAAAATTCTATAAGTTATAGTTTTTCTTGTTGGTCTGCTCTCAATCTGCCAAAGGCGTATCTTAGGCAGTAGACCACTTGTCTCTCAAGCTAGTAACTGGCCTCAAACTTTCGCTTCTCCTGCCTCAGCTTCCTGAGTGCTAGAATTATGGGCACACAATACCACACTCATCACTAGTTCCTCCTTATTAGATTAAGGTTAGGCAAGATTTGGTAGGAAGACAAGGTTACGGCTACTATCCGACTCAAAATGAAGGGTGTCTCAAAGAAGTAGGAAAAGAGGAGTAACTTTCTCCCTAATACTGATGCAAAGACCCAGAAGGTTAAGATTTCACTATACTGTGAATAGAGACGAAACAAAACACCCATTAGGTTTTGCAGTTGTGTTTCATCCTTAAAAATTAAATAATCCTACTTATGATCTCATAATTTTACTTGATTTCTTTTTGTAGGCACTCAAGAGTCAAATGTTAAAATTTTAATTCAGTTCCAAAACTTGTTAATAAAGTCTAATATGAAATTTTAAAATACTAAATATTAAACATAGAACGTCTATAGATTGAAATTAATAAAGCTCTTGTTGATTCTCTATAGATTCTCAAAGTTACACTATTTAGGGTAAAGTACTTCTTATTCCCTTCTTTTTCCCCTTTGGTGGTAATGGAGTTTGAATTCAAGATTTCCTGCTTACTAGGCAGATGCTCTAACCACAGACTCAGTCCTAGAAAATATTCTTAATAAACTGTAGGAAAATCTGCCAAAGGTCACTGAAATATAACCAAAACTAATTTAACCCATCTCTTGGTTATTCTATTGAATCATTAATTCAAAAGGGGAACTGTAACATAGAAAAAAGAAAATTGTGAAATAGCACCCTACAAAATCTAAAGGGTTGGCTGGGAGTTTGGCCGAGTGGTAGAGTGCTTGCCTAGCATGCACAAAGACCAAGGTTTGATTCCTTGGTACCACATACATAGAAATAAAATAACTTTTATGAAAAAAAGAATTTCTCTCAAGTCCCATGACCACCACCACCATCAACAACAACAAAAAACCCAAGCCAAAAAACTTGACCTAAATTGACACCATATACCTGACTGACTCTCTCTATATAAGTAAGGCTCATCTGATATGGTTTGCTTCACATTCTCTCTTTAGGCCTCTTCCTTTCTTGTCAAAAGAGGAAAGCATATCTAATTCTTCCATTAAGAATTTTTTTGTCATCTTCATCAAATGTTTTTGAGTTACCTTTTAAAGGCAAGAACTACTCATTTCAAAGATCTACTTATTGCAGTATTCTGCATGTAACTGATTAAACCACTCAAAAAGAGGAATGCGATATTTATTATTTAAGTATAATTCCTAATTACACTTAACAAGCTCAATATGAGCTGATATTATGTTGGGCTTATTATGCCTTGGGCAAAGATCTTTTTAAAAAAATTACCTACCTACTTGAAAGTATCAGAAACTACTAGAAGGGGTTATCACTGGAAGAAAGTTGCAATGGGCAGATCTCAAAAGCTTTCTCCCTGATAAAGATAGGTTTAGTTAATTCTTCTGCTATGATAAAAGCAGCTGAAACAGACAATTATGCCAAGAAAACTTTAGAAGTTCCACATACTGGTCTAGGTGATAAAGTACTGTCTATCGTTACAAACATCATAGAAAGCCACTTTGACAAAAGATTTGTCACACCGAAATCATGGCTTCAGAGACATCTAAAGGAAGAAATGAAAGAAAGCAAAAGACATCCAGAAGGTCAGAGAAGACCAAAGGCTTATACGTTTGGTCAGATTAGATAATGTGTGAAGATCATTTATGCTGACATGCCTTTAAGTATTCCTCCTTCTGAATGAGTGGATATTCTCAAGAATTCTTCAGCTTGAAGAAATTCATTCATTACCAGAGCACAAGTAAAGGCAATACATGAAATCCTTGGGCCACCACTAGCGTTAACAATACAAAAAGTGTGGAAGACATCCTGTGACCTCTACAATAAGCAATGTCTCCTTATCCTTTTTTTTTTTTTTTTTGGTGGTAGGGCTTGAACTCTGGGCCTGGGTGCTGTCCCTGAGCTCTTCAGCTCAAGTTTAGAGCTGTACTACTTGAACCACTGTGCCACTTTCGGTAGTTAATTGGAAATAAGAGTCCCACTTCCTGCCCAGGATGGGCTGGCTTTGAACTGTGATCTTCAGATCTCAGCGTCCTGAGTAGCTAGGGTTATAGGTGTGAGCCTGGAAAACCACCACCTTATTCACTTTCAGTTTAATCACTAGTCTACCTACTACTCAGTGTTCTGCAACTACTGTGTCATCTCTTCTCAGAAAACAAATGGCTACTTACTTTCCTAAGTAACTGGTACGTTGTTACTTGAATAATAAAGATACAAAGAGGGAAATAAACACAAGATGTCAAGTGATCTAGAAAACACAAATCTGCTGGGTGCTGTGGCTCATGCCTGTAATCCTAACTACTCAGGAGGTAGAGATCTGAGGATTGCAGCTCAAAGCCAGCACAGGCACTAAAGACCTTGAGACTCTTATCTCCAATTAATCACTAGAAAACCAGAAGTAGCCAGTGACTCAAGGGTAGGGGAGTAGCCTTGAGCAGAAGAGCTCAGGGACAGTGCCCAGGACCAGAGTTCAAGCCCCACTACCGACCAAAAAGAGTGAAAAGGAAAAAAAAAAAACCCACCAATCTGTAAACTAAGGGGGAAAGATGGAATGAACCATGTCACACAGGTGACAAAACAGCAGACATCAGTCAAAAATCCAAAACCTGCATTTGGGACCAGGTTGGGATGGTCTCCTGGTTTTCAGTACTGCTGAGGGGTTACTGGATCACGAAGGCATTGATTTCATCAAGAGGTTAGGGTTTGGAAACGGAGGAGTTCACATCTGAATGGAAGGTCAGGAGGAACCCAGCTCAATCAGGCTACCGAGGCAGGCCTCTCCTCTGTGTGTACAGCCTTGTCCTCCCACTCTGCTTCTACCACAAGCCAGAACCCCAGATCCAAGTGACCATGAACGGAAACCTCAGCGAGCCAAAATAAGCTCTTCCTTTCTTAAATTCTTTTCTCAGGTATTTTGTCGATTACAAAAAGTGCCTATCACAGGAAACTAAGACCCTGTATCTCAAAAGCCTTAGCCTGCTTTTCTAGAGGATTCTGGGGGGAGTTTAGAGCAGCAGCATGCTATCAAGTGGGACTGCAGAACAGGATGCTGGTTAAGAGTGGCAAGGCAGGTGAATAGTAAAAACTGCTCCTGAGGAACAGTTTCTTTGAACTTTGTTAGAAATTCCACTTGTGTGTCATACTCTGGCAAAGAACTCATGTACATTTTGTCCATGCCAAGACACTGTGTGAACTGAGTTTAAAGGTGACAGGCCACTTTACAGGCCAGAGGAAAATTCAAGGGATTATAGCACAGGTATTGCTGGCTGCTTTTTGCTAGTTTTACTGGAATAATCTGGAGTGAAAATTAGGGCATTTTAAACCTATAATGTGGCCAGAAGAGGAATGTGGTTAATGAAGGTAAGGCTGTTGAAGATGTAAGAAGCCATGTGCTGTGCCCACAACACACAGGCAGCTTTGAGGAAGCCCAACCACTGCAGGCTGGAGGACATGGGGTAAGCTCCATCTGAAGGAGCTGCCTGGGGAAGAGCCCTGAGGCACGGGCTTGCAAAGGGACCACTTAAGCCTGCTACATCTTAGGTACATAGGGACTTGGTGACAGCCAAAGCTGTGTTGTCCACGATGCCAGTTTTGCAAAAACACAGAATATAACAATTGTGGGACTGGTGAAACTTCTACCAAGATTTCAAAGGAAGACCAGGCAATATATGGTAAGACATTCTGGAATGTCTGCTGGCAGTCAGACAGGGAATATGACAAAAGCACGAGACATCTGCTAAGCCAAGTTACTGGCACCAGGCAAAAGCCTGCCTGAAAGAGAGGACATATTCACTGATGCTGAGAAGGTGTGCAAAGTGGGGGCTGCCACCATGGTTTGAGTGCAAATATGCCACCATGCAGCAGATGCCAGGCATGGAGCTAAAGGATTTTAAGGTTTGTTCTTGCTTTGGTCCAGTTCTTCTTGTTTATGTCCCACGCTTTCCTTTCAGGATAGAATCTTTACCTATGCCACTGTTATGTTAGAAGTTTGTAAGCTGTTTTTATTTTTACAGAGGCTCTTAAATAAGTTTGCTTTGGGTTTCAGCAGACTTTCACCTTGTCTCAGAATAATGTGATTGATTACTAAGACTATGGTGATCCCTGGAGATGGATTAGCATACTTGCCATCATGTGATGGACATGAGCTCTCAGGAGCTAGCGCTGAGTGTTTGGGGCTCCTAAAAAGGACCATGTGATGAAGACTGAAGATGGACTGAAAGGTGATTAGAGCACAAAGACAACAAACTCTTAGACGGTGAACCCATGAACAAATTCACAAGCAAATGGGCTTACAAGGTAAGGCCTAATTGGAGAAAGTAGGCTACTAGGTGTCATGCCTTTGAGGGGTCTCAAGACTCTTCTGGTCCCTTCCCCTCCTGGGCTTTCATCCTATACAAGGGGCCAAAGGTGAGATTTCATCCAGCATGCTCTTGTCATGATATGCTGCCTCACTATAGCCTAGAAATACAGACCCAAATGTCCATGAACGAAAGCCTGACACGGCAAACTGAAATAAATCTTCCTCTCAAGCTGTTTTCTCAGACTTCTGTCACAGTGACACCATGACACATCAGCATTTGCTTTTAATTTTTTTTAATTATTGAAAAGCTACCATAACCACAGCTACTAATACATACACATATTTATGTATGTATTCTAGAAGTAAATATGTAAACAGACAATTCCCTATGAAGTTGTACATTTTTAACCAAAGCACAAAGAAAAAAAAGTATACATCTGATCTGCAAACATTATCAAATTTAACTGGAGTAAACAAAATCTTAAGGATTTTTGGGCGGTTGTTCATTTTTAACCTCATCTGTATCTATTAGAGCCCCATGCATGTAGAAAAACACTCTACCTTTGAGCCACATGCTCTTTTTTATTTTATTTTTTTAAAGACAAGGTCTAGCTTGTCTGGCCTTGAGCACACTGAGGGAGTCCAGAATGGCTTTGAACCTCCAGTTCTCCTGCCACCATCTCCCCAATGTTGTGCATCGGTGCACCATGACACCCATTATAAGCCATACTTAAAACAAAGCAACTTCATGGACCGGGAGCCTGGCCTAGTGGTAGAGTGCTTGCCTAGCATGCACAAAGACCCACATACATAGAAAAAGCTGGAAGTGGTGCTGTGGCTCAAGTGGCAGAGCTCTAACTTTGAGAAAGCCCAAGGACAGCACTTTTTAGGCCATGAGCTCAAGCCCCAGGACTGGCCAAAAAAAACCCAAAGCAACTACACTATAAAGATGCAAACACAGGAAAGAATTTTAAAAGTTTGGCGCTCAACTGAAGAATAAAAGCAAAAATTCAAGAGGACATGAAAGTACTACTCAGATAAATTCATGTACTAAAAAGAACAAAAATTTTGCCTGATGCTTCAGAAATTAACAATTTCTCAATGACTCACGAAAAGGGCAAATGGAAAATTCTCACAAAACAATCAATAGGGAGTTTTTCTAGAAGTATTTCCTATTACCCCAAGAAACATTTGCAGCTCAAAGGAGCTTTTAAAATGCCTTCTAGTATTCGCTATTTCAGATTTTAAATTTCAGATTAAAAAAAGTTCGATCCTTAATGCTTATTTTAAATATAATACCATCTATCTTAACGGTATTAATTTTCTTATACCAAAGCTTCTTAAAAATATATATATGCTTATATTCATAAGCAGTATAAACTTACACAGAACCTATTTTCTAATGTAACATACTTATATAATAAGCAACTCAAAACATTGGTATTTTTTGGCAAATGCTTTAAAAGAAGGTTTTTACAGATTCACATCTTTACAGTCTAAAAATAATCTGTATTATCCTTCAAGGTTTATCAAGGCTAGCTGGCATACCAGCAGCCATAAAGGTAAACTCTGGACTCACAGATATGCCACTCAATGGCTGTGACTCGAGCAAGTTAAACATCTGCTCAGTCTTAAATTTTTCCTCGCTATAGAATTATAACTTAAACAAACTAAATGTGTAAAACTACTTATTAGCACACTGACACAGAGTACTTTGTGGAGAAACTCAACTGATTCTGGTACACAAATAGACAGTAGTAGGTTCTGATTCGTTCCATTTCCTAAGCTAGCACAGGTCAATGGGAGCAATGGTCCTCATAAATGTTTGTAAGTCAGACACACTTGGGTGTCTAGCAGGACTTTTAGATACAAAACATTTTCTAGCAACACTGTTTTTGAAATGTGGCAAATATTCTGAACCTTCTGCATGAACAGACAAAACAATTCTTCCTCAAGTTCCACAAGGCTCATGACCCAAAGCAGCCTTTACTTCTAAGGACAGACTAAGAAAAACTAAATTATTTTTGTGAATATCAAAGTTGTATAATAGTTTTGTTGGTAGCAAAATGAAGAAAACAGGAAAGTATACAGGATAAGGAACAACTAATTAGCTGCATTCTTCCCAGATTTCAACAGGCCACAATTACTAATGAACACAAAGTTATGAAATGCTATCCCCCCCAAAAAAAATTAGAATCGTATTCAAAGGACAGAGTTAAGTGTGAGTATGGCTAGGGAGAAAGTGACAAATCTCTAGTTAAAGGTAAAACTAGAGATACACATGGCCTGATTAGTTGACCCATAACTTCTGGGTTTTTTGTAAAAGAATGTCAAGGACGTTTTGGTAGCAAAATAAGTATATCACAGCTTATGAATATTAATTCTACAGCTATATGTACAGCTATAAGTATCAAGATAACTTAGCCCTGACTTTTCCCCATTTGCAAATGAAATTATTTTATCCTGAGCGTAACTATTGTAAGTCAGCTCCTTCAATATGTATTTTGTAAGAACAAAGCAAAAATAACAAAATGCAAAAAAAAATTATTTTTTCTCTAAGCAGAGTACAATTCTCGGAAGAATTTCCAGGACATGAAAAAATGACTTCTACTATGTGTTTTCATGTGACACAGGCATCTTAGGTGTTATCAATATGAAATTGAGAAGTTTTGGCTTTATTTTAGAATCACTTAGATGTCTTTTTTATCAAGAAAAGCAAAATCCCCAAAAGCAATAAATTAAATTATTGTTTATAGATGAAACAGATTTTCTTAGAAGACTTCTCAAGTATCTCCTAAAAGTGGGCTCTTCACTATGTTGTAAGCATCTACAGCAGATGTGACAGCAATATTTAAATATTCCATTATAATTGAAAATTTCACTTTCATTTAAACTGATGTATTTACTAAACACCACTGCAGAGACAGGGCCTTGAGCCTTGTGGGCCTGAAAAGATCACATAATCCAAGTATTTAAAATTCCAAGTTTTAACGTACATTTTGTACTTTTACACAACGTGCTCATTTTGTTCATAAAAAGTCATCTCAATACAATAACATCAGGTATAATACATAAAATCTAATCCGTTAAGTCTTACCAATTTATGACCTGATGAGACACTCTTGTGGACAACATTCAGTCCTTAGAAGCTAGAATAACCCTCCAACCATTTGAGGGCATCACAACTTTTAAACTTTCGGCTTTCGATCATTATTATGTCACATTCCTCCTCCGATGCTGAATTCTAAAAAAAATTCTAGCAAAGAGTTTAAGTAAATAAGTGTTTTAATCAAATAGTCTTTAAAAATCTTTTATAGCAAAATTTTATGTTTCACCATGATTACACAACTGATATTTTATACTTTATTTAATGTAAAATAATGGCATATTTGATCTGGATACCTCAAACTTGAAATTTCGACATAGACTTTCAAGCCATCAGGAATACTTATCCGTGAAGAGTCAAGTAGAAATGGAACCAATTACAGGTGTAAGATTATGATCCATTAATGATTACTCAACACCATATAACCTGGCATAGACAGTTTTATACTTCTATAAAATGGCATTTCAGATCTACTGTTTGGTCCACATCCACATATGAGTTTCTAGACTCTAGCACAGATGGCTGATCTATGAGAATCATTCAAATGCTTAAGACAGCATTCAGCTTTTATTCCTACATTTATCAGTTGGTCTCTACTACCTGATCATTAATGCTGATGGGAAAAAATTTTATGTGTTATGTAACAGACGTATACATCCTATTCAGCAGTGGCTCTATGGCTCATGACTATGGGAACTGAAGAAAACTGGCAGGAGGAAAGTTCAGTAGTGGCAAAAATAACAAGAATATTATCTTAAATAGTTAAAGTTTTCAATTGTGCATCTATTTTAATTCCTGAAGAATTCCATCATGTCTCTGTCTGAGAAGAATGTACATCAGTTGCCAGAAAGCCACAGAAAAGGCAACCCATGTGTGGGTTTAGTTTTACCTAAATAAAATGATATAATGGGTCACACAGAAGGGGAAAGAAAGAAGCCATCACTGAGAAAGATTAAGGATGTACAAAGCTATAGAAAATTCATAGACAGCACTGTAAATGTATGAGCTGGATATATACATTACACATCTTTAACTTTTAGTGGATCTTTCTATGGTGATTTATATATCTTTCCAAATGTAATCTCACAACACATTTGACTCCAAGAAAAATCACTTTTTTTCCCCCCCAAAAGCATGGTCTTATAATAAAATCACCCGGTGAAGGCAAAAATCCATGTGGCAAAAAAATGTTCAAATGTTGAGCTTTTATCTTTAACAAATTACCAAAAGTTCCTAGAAAGATTTTATACAACTATGACCTATCAACCAATATAGTACACCTATCTATTTTCTATTGTTTAGTTTTGATGCTTTACTCCTTTGTGAGACAAATCTTTTAAGAAGATACAGTATGTGCTTGTGTAGTTGAGGATATATTCACACTGAGTAAAGAAAATTCCTCCTGAAATATTCAACAGGAACACTGTTAATCTCTTTGTCTGTAAGGACTCAATTGACTAGTAACTGAAAGGGCAAATTGCTTGGTTCTCTGTTAAAGGGCTTGCCAACAAATCACACTGTTACCGTAGATGCCTGGAAAGCCTTCAGGAGACAGATTTTAAGTCAGCCAGATAAAGCACCTTCTATGATGTGACACAAAACCTTTCAAGATGTGTGCATTATGCAAGTGTATGATGAATCTGCCAATTCTTATTAAAAGTCTAAAATGCAACAAACTAATGTGATGATGATTTACAATTCCAAGTAATTATTTGAGAAGTGGCATGCTATTCTAATAAGTCTGTACTCTGCCTTTTTAAAAGGTACTGGGGATTGAACACAGCAGGGTCTCACACCTGTGAGGTAGGCATTCTACCACTAAGCTATATCCCTCCCCTGGGGCTTGTTACTTCTTTAGACACAAAATTTCACTTTCAAGTATAAGCCTTTCTTCCTTCATTTCCTTTTTTAAAAATAGGCCTGAGACTAGTACTTAAACTTGGTACCTGATGTTTTTGCTCATTGGCTAGTTCTCTACCAACTGAGCCATGCCACTAATCCCATTATCTTCTAAAAAACAGTAAAACCCTAAGCACTCTGTAACACTATCCACTAATATTTAGCCATATTTTTACCATGGTATTAAAAAATGTTCATTACACTATTCTAAGAAATTGTGTGATAAAAGAAATTCTTGTTTCTTGAAAGGGTCAAAACACATTTTTTTGTTTGCTTTGTCGGTTGTGGGGCTTGAACTCTGGGCCTGGGCAATGTCCCTGAGCTCCTAAGCTCAAGGCTAGCTAGCACTGTACCATTGGAGCCACAGTGCCACTTCCGATGGAGGTAAGAGTCTGTTGGACATCCGTGTCCAGGCTGGCCTCAGATCTCCACCTCCTGAGTAGCTAGGATTACTGGCACCACACATTTTTTTAAATAAATGAACAAGTGGGAACAACCTAATATGCCCTCAATAATTATACACTGTTGCTCTACATGTATCAAAAAATGATCTTAGAGAGGAGATTAAAAAATCAGTCTGAATGTACCAGTGGAATAATACTGGAAAGACTGTATATTCAAAGAAGAATTATATTCCAAGACTGACTTAAAATCACCAATTTTTCTAGAAGTTTTTTCTTTTTCTTTTCATTTGCAGTTAAGGGTCGAACCTTGGACCCTGCCCTCTATACATACACCTATGTATGTATACAGTATTTAACATATTGTACTTTAAACACCTTACTATAGATAGGTATCTTGGGATATTTGTATCCATTTTGAGGATATTTAGCAAATGATATATACTCTAAATTATTAAAACTTACTTAAACTTATTTCCGAAGTAGTCAACTAAAAGCTAATCACAAAAGGCGATTCTTGGCAAGTATTCACATGGTCTGTGTCAATCAGAAATCTAACAGATTCCCTAATTTGAATATGCATGCATGCATGTTTATGTGGTACCAAAGAATCAAACCCAGGGCCTCGTGCATGTCAGACAAGCACTATACCAATAAGCTACATTTTTTGTCCCAAAGCTTGCCAAATTATAAGTTAAAAAGTTAAATATACCAAAGTGTATACAAATTGAATTATTAAACTGAATACTAAAAAGATGTTGGGCCCTGATTCAACTAGTTTAGTCATTTTTTCCTGTAGTGTGAACAAGTTCAGTACTTTTTTTTTCTTTACAAACATTTGCTAGCACGAGCTAAGACTATTTAGCAAAAATAAATTTGATAACTTATTTTCCACATGTAAGTTTTTCTTATTCAAAGCCTTGGTTTACTGAAAATCTATTTGAGACAGCCAATTACTGCCACCTTCTCAAGTGATCTCTAATCCTGAAAATAATTACCATGACCTCTGAGAATAAGATATGATGATACAGATTAAATTGCTTTAATAAACATGGTAACCCAATCAGTAGAAGCATGAGATGACAAACTCAACACCTGATTTTGTCTCTAAATGTTTTCTTATTTAATAAAGTTTGGTTTCTATTCATTTTGTATCAACTCTCTGACTACTTAGAAAATGGTGTTTTATTAATCAGTTTATTTATACCAGGAAGTAAGCTCCATCAAACTGTCTTATCTTAAGGTTAAGCTACTAGGTAAGGTGACAGAGCAAGACCTAAGGCTGTCTTTACCTTGGAGCAGGTGGAGTTAGTTATACACTGCCATGCTCTGCCCCTTTGCAAATCTTACTTTTCTTATTTCAGGTGCCAGATTTAGGCCTTCAGTACCTCCAAGTATTCCTGGTCGCTATATAACCCAGCTTCTTTTTTTTGTTGTCTTAAATTATACACTGATCAAATCTAACTATCCTACCATCTATGTGTTGTACTTTCAAAATGGTCCATACTATTTCTTCTAACTAGATGTTTCTTTTCCCTCAGTTCTTCAGCTATGCAAAACCAAATCTTACCCAGTTTTTAACTTAAAGTAACACCTGAATTTTGCTGACAATTAACATTCTCAATCATGTGATAATATAGTCACCAATTTTTTGTGGGTCATGGGGCTTGAACTTGGCATGGGTGCTTGTCCTTGAGCTCTTCAGCTCAAGGCTACCACCCTACCCTTGAGCCAAACCCCACTTCCCATTTTCTAGGGGTTAGCTGGAGATAAGAGTCTCAGGTCCTTTCATGCCTGAGCTAGCTTTGAACCTTGATCCTCAGATCTCAGCCTCCTGCGTAGTTAGAATTACAGGCGTGAGCCACTGTAAGACTCTTATCGCCAATTAACCACTAGAAAACAGGAAATGGGGCTGTTGCTCAAGGAGTAGGGTGGTAGCCTTGAGTTAAAGAGCTTGGGGACAATGCTCAGGCCCCACCACCAAGAAAGAAAGAAAGAAAGAAAGGAAAGAAAGGAAAGAAAGAAGGAAGGAAGGAAGGAAGGAAGGAAGGAAGGAAGGAAGGAAGGAAGGAAGGAAGGAAGGGGAAGGGGAAGGGGAAGGGAAGGGAAGGGAAGGGAAGGGAAGGGAAGGGAGGAAGGAAAGGAAAGGAAAGGAAAGGAAAGGGAAGGAAAGGAAGGATGGAAGGAAAGGAAGGACGGAAGGAAGGAAGGAAGGAAAGAGGTATTGCATTAGACTAATCTCCTTTCTTTCAGTACTTACAGGAGCTGACAATCTTTCTTCTTTGTGCCAGTACCCTACTTGGAATTCAGTGGTTGTTTGGTTTGCTTGCTTGCTCTTGGCTGTCACTCTATCACAGGAGGCATATATAACTCCAGTCTGGCATTACACTGCTTAACTGGAGATAAGTCTCATGAGCTTTTCTTTCTGGGCTGGCTTTGAATCTTGATCATCTAATCTCAGTCCTCCAGAGTTGCTAGGACTACAGTCATGGGCCATCAGTATCCTTCAATTTTGGCTGAATCAAATAATACATAACTTTTGTAACACTCTTGTTTAAATTTATTCTGAACTATTACACAAAAATAAGAATTTTAAGGCACCGGGAGCATAGTCTAGTGGTAGAGCACTTGTCTTTTATGCATGAAGACCTGGGTTCAATTACTCGGTACCACATACATATAAAAAACTGGAAGTGGCACCGTAGTTAAATTGGTAGAGCTCTACCCTTGAGAAAGTCCAAGGACAATGCTCAGGCCCTGTGCTCAAGCCCAGGACTGGCCAAAAAAAAAAAAAAAAAAAAAAAAAAGAATTTTAAGGCTTTTAGTCTTCTCTCTCAGGACCACTTAAAGTGACAATAGGCAAACCCCATTATATCAAGTCTCTATAGTTTGGGAATGTATTTCAAAAACTACAGTCACCCCTTAATGTCCACGGGAAACTGGTTCCAGGGCTTCCTGGGGTACAAAAATGCACATATGTTCAAACTATTTGTTAAATAGATAGCATTTATAAATAACCCACGTGTACCCTTTTATATACTCCAAAATAATCTCTATATTACCAATAGTTAAAGCAATATAGAGATACTTGTTATACTGTATTGTTTAAGTAAGAATGACTAAAAATAAAGGATCTCTACCTATTCAGTGCAGAGACAACTTCCCTTTAGTTTCTCTTTTGCCCTTTCCCTTGGTATGGAAAGAACACAACAAGGCTCTGCACTTGCTAAGCAAGCATGATGCCACTGGAACTCTATCTCTAATGTCAGGTGCAATTTTAAGGGAAAAAGTTTCCTGGATACTGGTGGCTCACTCAGAAGGCTGAGACCTGAGGATGAAGGTCTGAAGCCAGCCTAGGCAGACAAATCCAAGAAACTCATCTGTGAACTAGAGGTATTGTTCAAGTGCAACAGGTGTCAGTTGTGGGGGGGGGGGGGGGAAGCATTTTTCCACCGAGACTGTCAGAATCCAAGGATGTGGAACCTGCAGACTGGAGGGTTGCCTATAATCTATAACATAAACATCAGAATACATCTCCAGGTAGCTTTATAGGACACTGCAGGATCTCTTAAGAGTTTTTATGTGGTCTGTCACAAAACCCCAACAATCTATATTCACACTCACTACACTTGGCTAGGTCAGACAAATCGGAACAAACGCATCTCTAACTAGCAAAAGCTCACAGTGGACACATAGCTCACATGGTAGAGTGCCAGCCATGAGGAAAAGGCTCATACGTTAGGACCCAGTACCTCTCCCACAAATGGAATTCAGATCGACTACCTTGCAGAACCATACAGATACTGAATGAGAGAGGCACGCTAAGACCACTCACATAACATACGTAGAAAATCAGGACAGGGAAACCAGAGTGGAAGAGGTCATGAAGAGGTTCACAGTACCCCCACACTGCTTACTCAGGTGTTTTCAGTTTAAGATGTACATTTATGAAGGGTGTGTTTCTGATACTAGCTACATTTCATTTTGTTTCAACACTCAAAAGGGGGATTAACTATATTATGGAAAACATGCCTTGTGATTCAAGTTAACAAGTATTGGTTAATGATGGACCTACATTTCCTCAGAGAATGACCAAAGCAAATTAATTCATATTATTCATGGTATTTAATAGCTCTTTTTTTCACTTCTTGCTTTAAACAATGAAATCTTTTGAGAGGGGGGAAAAAAGGGAGAGTGACAAGAGATTGACTGGAATACACAGTATATATGCATGCAACTAATGCACACTAATAATATTCACTCACTACACTTGGAGTTAACCACGAACTGCAGTGAAGAAAGCTGAGGTCAGCTGGACACCAGTGGCTCATGCCTGTGATCCTAGCCACTCAAGAGGCTGAGATCTCAGGATCACAGTTCAAGGTCACTCTGGGAAGGAAAAGCCCACTAGACTCTTATCTCCAATTAACCACCAGAAAACCAGAAGTGGCACTATGGCTCAAGTGGCAGAGTGGTATCTTTGAGCTGAAGAGCTCACGTATAACACCCAGGCCCAGAGTTCAAGTCCTACAACCACCATCAACAAAAGAGCAACACGAAGTTCAACCTCTTTGTAATGAATGTAAAGTAACACACTACTCAGCTAATCTACATATTAATTCCATAAATTATTTTCCAACCAAAGTTGTATATTGCTTAAATCTAGATACTGCTCTTTTTTGTGTGCCAGTCCTGGACTTGAACTCAGGGCCTGGGCACTGTCCTTGGGCTTTCTCAAGGCTAGTGCTCTACCACTTGAGCCATAGCCCCACTTCTGGCTTTTCTATGCATGTGGTACTGAGGAATCGAACCTTGGTCTTCGTGCATGATAGGCAAGTGCTCTACCACCACTGGACCACACTCCTGGCCCACTGCTACTCTTCTTAAATGCAAATATAATAGGCTAGATGAAAAGTTAGCTATTAAGTCAGTTTCCATCCACTAAGAACCTAGGTACCAAGAAGGCCAACTTACAGCACAGAATGGCTGATCTAGAGTATTAAATCTAGAGTATTAAATTCTGATTATATTTTGGCATGAACACATTAAGGTAAGTACTCAGGAACGTCTTTGGCTCTATACCAGAGGCTCAAGAACTATTTTTAATTTGTCTCACTTTTGATATCTTGTAGCTCATGAATGAAAGTGATTTAGGAATAAAATATATGGAAAGCTACTTTCACATAGTGTTATTTTTCCCTTTCCTACAGAAAAGTAAAAGATGTATCTTTCCCGTAACATGGTTATTTGGTAAACTCTTTGAATAAGTTTTTATGCTTGTTTCATGTCATTATTTAATGTAATAACATATGGTGCTTTAGCCAAACTATTTAAAAATTAATTTTATAAAAAGTACTATGAATTTTAAAACTTCACAATCTAAAAGTTGACTCGTAAAATAACATTTTATTAACTAAGGAACACACCACCTAAAAAGATACTTTGTTTAAAAGTATCTTCAGATAGCACACACAAGCAAATCAAGCCTAAAAAAAATGGGAAATCTTACCATTTCTAGGCAATGTAAACCATGTCTTAATGTGACCATGTACATGCACTTTGCAACACTCTTTTTCTAACAGAAGAGATGATGGTTGTTATCCAAAACTAGGCCAGAAGATACAAATGCGTGGCCAGGCAGTTAATCCAACAAGCTCTGTGTGAATTTTAAAAATATTTTGTTTGAGATTAACTTTTATTACTCAGACACAGAATGATGGACTGATAATATTCAGCAAAATAACTGAACAGAGCATACACTACTTAAAATGTGTATGAAGCAGAAAGATAAACCAAAGTATCTTTTGCCAAAAATTAACTCCAAAATTTCATTCTAATTTTTTTGAGGGTGAGAGTATGAGTGTGAGAGTGTGTGTGTATGTACGTGTGCACACGCGTGAGTATACACACATGCCAGTACTGGGGTTTAAAGGTCTCATGCTCTCCCTTGGCTTTTCTGACAAAAGCTTGTGTTCTAACCATTTCAACTACAGCTCCACTTCTGGCTTTACACTGGTTAATCAAAGATAAGAGTTTCAGGGACTTTTCTGTCCAGGCTGGCTTGGAATTGCAAACCTTAGGTCTCAGCTCCTTAAGAGTAGCTAGGACTACAAGCATGAGCCACCAGTGCTTGGCCTTTATTCTGTATTTCTTAAAGAAAAAAATAGAATGTATATAATATCTCTGTGAGAAAGAACACTTTTAATCAGTAATGTAAATCTAATCAATTCTAGCAAATACACTGGGTGATAAAATATCTCACCAAAAATTAATGACTATTATCATCTTGTCTCAACTTTTAAATTTGAGATATTTTCCTTGTACACAGAAATCATATAAACACCACAAAAAATTTAAGCATATGTGGTTTTACACTTCTGCATTAACATATACTAGGTAAATATCTATTTCATATCTACAGAATATATATTTTTCAAGAAATATACTTATTGAAAATATGTTGCTATTCTATATAAAATAAATTGTCCTTTTGGTTTATTTTGCTGCTTCTCCCATGCTTAGGTACACCATGTGATTTTCCCCCTTAAATATAACAAAGCTCAGTCTTATGCAAAGCGATTCATGCATACACTTTTGCATGTATGCATTCCATATTAAGTATTCATACCTATCCCAGAGGCTCTTTGATTCCTGAAACGTGTTCAAATGGAACGCTTGGTAGAAAGCAGTTGAAGGATTCCTGTGAGATCCAAGAATCAAATGGAAATGAGATTGAGAATGTACAATAAAATCACTATTTTAAAAATGGAAGCATTTATATTTTAATACAACATAACTGCTTTAATAGAAAAAGGGCAAGACTTTGTAAGAGTGTTTAAAACAACACTTTGAAGGAAATTACACACCATCCAATAGACACCAATAATTGAAAACTAAAATTCTAAAAGAGTATCAGATAAAATCCATCAATTTGTATCTATATCAACAAATTATCAATACATTGCATGAGAATGCTTTTTAAAAACACCTATTTAGTAGTTTAACAAAGCTGTGATAAAAAGTTATATTATCAAGGAAGATTTGCTAAAAATAAGAATTTTACATGAACAATGAAAAGTTCGTTCCTGTGCAGCAGCTTTCAAGTTTCTTCCATTAGAACAATGCCCCTCTAAAAGGTGAAAGCCTCATCACCCTAATGATCTTTTTTTTTTTTTTGCTAGTCCTGGGGCTTGAACTCTGGGCCTGGCTGCTGTTCCTGAGCTTTTGTGATCAAGGCTAGCGCTCTACCACTGGAGTCACAGCTCCACTACTAGCCTTTTGTGGCTACTTGGAGGTAAGTCTCATGGACTTTCCTGCCCAGGATTCAAACTGTGATTCTCAGATCTTAAACCTCCTGAGTAGCTAGGACCACAGGCACAAGTTACCCACACTCATTAGATCACCCATCTCTACGGACCCTAGGAACAACTCCCTAGAGCTAACACCACCACTGAATCTTAATTGCTAAGGTGGGCAAACTATCAGTATACAACTAAGGATCAGTTTCTCCAGGAACTAAACATAACACACACACACACTCACACACTCACACACAAACTTGGGAGGGAAGAGGTGACAAAATATACTCCAACCCCACTGTATATCACCTTTGTAATAATAAAAGAAAAAAGCAAACCTCAACTTCAGTGCCTCACGCTTACTAGGCAAGGAAGGAGGCTGCAACCTTTGGTGCTGATTCCCAAAGCGTGGGATGCAAATTCGTACTGCCCACTGTAGCTGGGATGTCAGGCACAGCACATTATGTTTAGAATCTTCTGTTCAGTCTTGTGAACTGTCTCTTCCTCCTCTGTCTTAAACCTCAGTCTTCCCAAGTAGGCACAAGATTACAGGTGAGAGCCATTGGGTCTCAAGCCCAGTTCAACCAACAAAACTTTTGATCAGTTTGTTTCTTAATAGTTTGCTCTCCACTTCAGCCTAGATCTATAGCCTCCCTCACCACCAATCTCAACATCTATGAAGCTGACAAATACTTCGGTTATCACTTTAGTAACCCTTGACCCGTGCTTTAGCCAAATAGCAGTAGTTAAGAATAAATGTTTGTTCTTTACCACATATTATTCTAAATGCCTTACTAGCTCCACTTTCACAATAGGTGTCTTCAGCTTATAGGAATATTCATACAAATAAAAGTATTTTTGAAGTTTGCTGATATAGAAATAAAAGTGCCCAAGACAAAAACTTGGAATAATCCCAATTTTGAAACTCACATTGAGACAAGTGTTTTTAAGTCCAGTTTCTTTCTTTTTCTTTTTTTTCTTTTTTTTTGGTGCCAGCCTTGGGGCTTTAACTCAGAGCGTGAGCACTGTCCCTTGGCTTTTTCCTCAAAGTTAGCACTCTGCCACTTGAGCCACAGCACCACTTCTGGCTTTTTTCTATGTATGTACTATCAAGGAATTGAACCCAGGTCTCTGTGCATGCTAGGCAAGCACTCTACCACTAGGCCAAACTCCCGGCCCCTTAAGTCCAATTTCTAACATTTTTCCCCCCCAGTCTTGTGGCTTGAATTCAGGGCCTCAACACTGTCCTTGGGCTTCCTCAGGGCTAGTGCTCTACCACTAGAGCCATAGTGCCACGTCTAGCTTTATTCCATGTATGTGGTACTGAGGAATCGAACCCTGGTCTTCGTGCATGATAGGCAAGCACTCTACTACTAGGCCAAACTCCCAGCCCTCTAACAACTGATTTTTTAAAAGGCTTCTTCTTTCTTTTTGTGCCATTTCTGGGGCTTGAACTCAGGGCCTGGGCACTGTCCTTGGGTCTTCTCAAGGCTAGGGCTCTACCTCTTGAGCCAAAGCACCACTTCCAGCTTTTTCTGTGTATGTGGTACCAAGGAATTGAACCCTGGTCTTCATGCATGTGAGGCAAGCACTCTACCACTAGGGCCACACTCACAACCCTTTTATAAAGGTATTTTTCATTCCAATCAGCAGCTACCTTAGTTATCCCAGAAAAGGTTAAATATCAGAGTATCATTAATGTAGATGGCTGGTAAGCATTCTTTATTAATGTCTGCTTGTTACTTTTCCTCCTCTAACTCCTTCCTATTCATTCATTCATTCATTCATTTATTTATTGCCAGTCTTGTGGCTTGAACTCAGGGCCTAAGCACTTTCTTGAACTTTTCTCATAGCTAGAGTTCTACCACTTAGGCCACAGCACTACTTCCAGCTTTTTGCTATGTATATGGTATCAAGGAATCGAACCCAGGCCTTTGTGCATGCTAGGCAAGCACTCTAGCACTAAGACAAACTCCACTCCCAGCCCTCCTTTCTATTCTTTTAATCCTATCTTAAAACTTTTTTAACTAAGTCTACAAGGCTTAGAAGGCTTTTAACTACTGTTTAACACCTTAAATCCTCCAGATACATTTGTAATTTCTTTTCAAGTAACTTTTTTCACTGCACACAGAAACAGCCTGCAAAATCAAATGATAAATAAGTCAACTAAAAACTCAACTTGGCTTTTTATTTAATCCAGGCCTAAGCTAGAGGTCTGCCTCAGGGGGCAGAATGGCAGAACACCTGCCCACAAAGGCAATGATGAGTTCAATCCCCAGTATGGTGATGGTGGTGATGGGGGGGGAGGGGGATGGTCTTGTCCAGGACCACAAAGGTTTGTTTAGAAACTTCAAGTTGGAATGGAATGAGTAGAAGAGAAAGGTAGTAAACAGAAAATAATGGAATAAACTTGGAAGTTATTCTCTATCTGGAATCAAGACATCACTGAAGAATGATCACTAACGTAAAACTAAGTATATTTTGAAGGATTACATAAAAAAAACCAAAAGCTCCAGACTTTCTAAAATTGGAAATGTAAATATTTAATCTGGAATAAATTCATCAACCAAATAAATTGGTTTCAAATTAAGTCATATGACTTGGAATGAAATTCCAGGATTCCACACTCCTCTCTCCCCCAGTCCTAGGGCTTAGCCTAAGGGCTTGGGCTCTGTCTGTACTCAAGGCTAGCAATCTACTGCTTGAACCACAGCGCCACTTCTGGCTTTTTCTGTGTACATGATACTGAGGAATTGAACCCAGGGCTTCATACATGCTAAGCAAGCACTCTACCACTAAGCCACACTCACAGCCTCAGAATTTTGTTAATACTGTTTCTTGTAAGTCAAATGTAAAGTAAAAAGAGAAGATATAAGTCGGGGGAGGTGGGTGAGGTGGCTCACATCTGTAATTCTAGCTACTCAGGAGGCTGAGATCTGAGGATCAAGGTTCAAAGCGAGCCTAGGCACAAAAGGACTTAAGACACTTATCTCCAATTAACCTCTAGAAAATGTGAAGTGGGGCTGCGGCTCAAGGGTAGAGCTGAGGAGCTCAGGGACAGCGCCCAGGCCAGAGTTCAAGCCTCATGACCCATCAAAAAAAAAAAAAAAATTGGAGCAGATGATTTAGCCCAGTAGAAAAACACCTAACAGTGTAAGACCCTGAGTTTGATACCTGACAGAATAAAGGAAATATACTTTTATTCCTTTCAAGAATATTTTAATCGGATAAAATCTAAAACTTAGAGCTGTACAGCAAATATCACCAATGATAAGTCTCAGAATATCCCAAGGGAGTCAAGTTTGTAAAAAGTTAAGAACTTCAAGGGCGTGTTAGGTGAAAAGAGCCATTTGTGATTGCAAACGCTAATGGGTATGATCAGAGACTTGAGTTTTAGAAGGGAATAAAGTGTGAGAGGATTAAAAGCCCAAGGTAAAACTCCTAATAGGATCATGGTAGGGTCACAGTCTATTCTGTGTTTGTTGACTCTGAGGCTTGAATTCAGGGTCTCATTTTCTTGCTTCAGAAAGCCTAGTGCTAGCACCGAAGCCATACCCCCACTTCTGGGTGGTTAACTGGAGAGAAGAGTTTTTTGAATTTTTCTGCACAGGCTGGCTTTATGCTGAGATTCTCAGATCTCAATTTCCTGAGTAGCTATGGTGACAGATGTGAGCTACTAGTGCCCATGATAGGGTGAAATGCAATTCTGAAACCAATTTTCTAACAGCTTAGTTTACATTAATGTACCATTCTAAGCAATGAGCCAGTGAAGCAATTCTTAGAATAAGTTATTTATAATACTACTTTCCTTCAGCCACCTAAATGAAAACGGTATTTTCCTTTTTGAAGACTTTTTTTCTTTTTGCCAGTCCTGGGGCTTGAATTCAGGTTCTGAACACTGTCCTTGGGCTTTCTCAAGGCTACTGCTCTATGATGTGAGCCACAGCACCACTTCTGGCTTTTTCTGTGTATGTGGTACCAAGGAATGAAACCCAGGGCTTCATGCAAGCTGGGTAGGCACTTATCATTAAGGCCATGCTCCTGGCCGTTGAGGACTTTTTTTTTTTTTTTTTGATCAGTTGTGGGACTTGAACTCTGGGCCTGGGTGTTCCTCTGATCTCTTTAGCTCCAGGCTACCACCCTACCCCACAGCACCACTTCTGGTTTTCTGGTGGTTTATTGGAGATAAAAGTCTCATGGGTCTTTAGTACATGGGCTGGCTCTGAACTGCGATCCTCAGATCTCAGCCTCCTGAGTAGCTGGGACTACGGGTGTGAGCCAATGCACCCAGCTTGAAGACCTTTTTTAAAAACCATTTAACAAAATATATTCCTAGCTTACTTTCCTAGAACATGAAAGTAGTACACCAGAAAGTGACAAAAAGGACGTGCTACATCTACTTGCTTTGATCAGACCTTCGGGCTACTTTAATAAGAAAGAGGTGAGGGGATCCCTAAACACACACACACACACACACACGCGCGGTACCCTGTGCTTCAAAACTAAATGAAAAAAGAGGAAGGTTTGTGAGTTCCTTCAAGGAACACCTCCCTCACTGTATCAAAACTGAATTTAAAAGCTCTAAGTAGAAATCAAGGAAATACAGTAAGATCAATAAGGCCATCCTCAATATTATCTAGGATTTCAAAGGATTAAATGTATTCTTTCTTTGTGTGTGTGTTGGGGGGGAGGGGAGGTCATGGGCTTGAACTTGGCCTGGGCGCTGTTCCTTGAGCTCTTCAGCTCAAGGTTATCTCCCTACCCTTGAGCCAAGCCTCACTTTGTGATTTCTAGAGGTTAACTGGAAACAAGTGTCTCAGGTCCTTTTGTACCGGGTCTGGGTTTGAACCTTGATCCTCAGAGACAACGCACTCCACCTGTTCTTGTTTGAGTTTTGGTGCTTTAAAAAAAAGAAAAACAAAAAGGGCCGGGAGTTTGGCCTAGTGGTAGAGTGCTTGCCTACATGCATGAAGAAGGGGGTTCGGTTCCTTGGTACCATATACTTAGAAAAAGCCAGAAGTGGTGCTGAGAAAAATTCAAGGACAGTCCTCAGGCCCTGAGCTTAAGCCCAAGACTGGCAAAAAAAAAAAAAAAAAAAAAAGCTGTATTCTTTTTATCTTTTCTTTTTTGATACTGGGGATAAAACCTAGGATGTTGCACTTGCAAGGCAAATACTCTGAGCTACACTTTAGCCCTACAAGTGTTCTTTAGATAAAGGGACATAATACACCAGTGATTACAGTAACTTCCCTCCCCCATTACTGTCTACCAAGAAATAATGCAAAACCTCTTAATTCTGGGTACAGAAACAAAAAGGACTAAATGGCTTAGGGGTGGAACATGTATTAGCCTATGCTATGGAACTTAAAATGCTCAGAGCCTCAGTTTCCTTAATCCATTAAAATGAGAATAAAAGCTTCCTTACAAGTTGTGGAAAACATCATATACAAGGGCTGATATAAGCATGGATTCTGTTTAATATAGGATTATAGCTACAAGTTGTGCTGTATGCTTAAATTTACATGGCTGTGTGCCAAACTAGTGCTTTCCATGGAATGAGAATTTTGATTTAGAGACTAAGCTCTCTCTAATGTTATTTCCTAAACACAACTTTATCACAGGATTTTGATGTAAAACACAGTAATACCATATCAGTACTAACACCTTAAAAGCTTCAATAAACATCCTTAATGGTAACCACAAACTTAAATCTAGTACATCATGTTTAACTCCTTCACTAACTCCTGTCAAACTAATCAAAAATTGTTCAAATGTTAACACATTCATACTCTTCCACATTACTAAAACTGCTTTTCTCTCAGCTTGGAAACTATCTTACCAGTGATTCTGAAGCTAACTCTTAAAAACTGAATCTTAAAAGAAATGAGCTAATTCTGAGGGCAGAAACTGGGTGGTTGGAGAACACAAGTGGCAGAGAAGCTTCTGATTTATTCTGCTTTATATATTTTATCTTTTGTGTAACGGCAAGTGCCAGTAAATCCAGCATCGTATCATTTTCAAATCAAGGCCATCAGAAGTCTTGAAGAACAAATACATGTGTTAACATTTATTCTCAGGCTATAGAATACATATATACATATATGTATATGTATATATATATATATATATCCTCATTCCCAGTATTATAAAAATGCTTCTCAGAGATGACTCAGCTTACGATTTGTGATTTTAAGTATTCTTTCCCCCTAAAGTAAAAACATCCACAGTTACCAATTATGTGGATCCTAGAGACATAGCTCAGATGGTAGAGTTGCTTGCCTAACAACTGGTTTCAATCCCCAGTACCTAAATAAATAAGTTACTTGGAATATGTATTATCACATATATAGACTCCTTTTAGAAAACAAAATATAGCAAGTATTCTTTAGTCTACATTCACCGAATCCACAAAAACTTCAACATATATGCCTTAAACATAGAAGGCCAATCTCTTACTGATTTCAGGAACTTTGAGAATCTATCTCTGGATATATGTATATCTAATATAATTTCTTTTGCTTGGAGCCAATGTTTACAACCAAAGTATATTTTAGTAATTAGGCACCTACAATGAACACACGGATACCAGTTTTTATACTAAACAATGATATGCATGTATGTGACTGTGTACTGTGATTACTAACTCACTCCTTGGTAGAATCACTCTCAAAAGTTTATAAGCATAAGATGGTATCTAGTATGTGAGCTACATATTACCTATATAAATCGAAAAGCAAAACCGCTTCCATGCTCAAACATAAGCTTCTAAGGAAATCCTTCAAGTAAGAACTTTGATTTAGGGAAAAATAAACGTATACTCACTAAGTGCAGTTCAGACTTTCACTGTAAAATGGCTTTAACGAGGACCTATAATAACAGCAGTAGTGGCAGTTCTGCTTCTTGATGCTCCTGTATCTCACCCTCTCATTTAAATATCAAGTAAACAATAGAACTCCACATGTGTGCACAAATTATGCACAATTTATATTTGCATACTTTGTTATCATGTGTAATTTATACACAAATTTATATTTACAGTTCATACCAAGGCACAGCACTTAGAATCATCAGGAATCACTAGGAAACTACAATACTGAAGGCCTTAACAAGGTAGTCATCAACAGTCAGCTGGACAGCAGTTGGCAGGCGACAATAGCTGCCATTCATAGGAGTTCCTGAAATGTGCCTCCAAAGGTCATATTGGTCAGTTATCTATAGAAAGCAATCTGAACTGTGTCCCTTTTAGGGCCAGTAACGTTTTCTACCTCCTCCAATTTACATACAGTAGGAGTGGCTAAATGCAAAGGTGTGAACAAATATTTTGTAATTCCTCAGGAACTACAAATTACATATTTTCAATCATCGTTATATCCATCTGTTAATAGAAAATCAATTACTACCATAGACTTTTCTAGTGAAAATGGCTAGAACTTCATAGTAATTAATATCCAAGAGTCAGCAGGCAATAATTGGATATGAAACCATCAGCACTTCTGAAGGTATAGTAACATAAAAGTAGGCCTTATGTGGTTTTCAATATTATCAACTTAAAACCAACCTCCATCTTTGTTTTGTTAATTTCCCCTTTCCTTTTTCTCAAAAATTAAAATTACTGAAGTTTCTCCACTAAAAAAGCAAGTATTTTATATTCTGTAGCAACTAAATTTGACAATCTATGAAATTTAAGTCTTACTCGATACCTCTCTTTAGAATTTGTGCGTAAAGGTTTTTAGAATTTGAATGTAAAGAAAAGAAACCCTCAGTCACATTAAAATTAAGATTCCTAGTTAGTACTATTTCTCTAAAAGTACTCATGTTGGTAATTTAAACATAAGCCTGGAAAGCTTACTGAACTCAAGAGTAACATTTTAGAATGCATTCTCTTGTACAAAGGCTTTCCATTTCAAAAAGCAACAAACACTATTTCTACTTAATGGATTCATTCTTTCACCAGGTGTGTTGGTCCAATGATTAAAAATGTCAAATGTGTAAGATTACATCTTGGAAACTAATGTTAAAAGCCAAGGAAAGACTAACAAAAGCTGGAAATGCAGATTTTCTAAGTACTGCAGATTTTAAGACTGGGGGGTGAGCAAAACAGAAGGGCCACATTTAAAATGAGACTATATACACATTACGACTTCTTGCCACTGATAAGAACCAAGGATACAGTAGTATCTGTAGTTCAACCATTCATGTTTGGAAATGAGATTTGAGATGGCCAACTTTGAATACAGTAAGAGAAACTGAGGCATCTTGAGGTGAGGTCCTAATGAATATGCTTCAGGGTTTCCATCTGTCAACAGATCCCTGCTCTTTGCCACACTGTATTAAAGTGCTGGGGGTTATAATCATATATACTGTGTAAAAGGAAGTAGCTGTGATGAGGAGGATGTGCTCACTCATACAGAATTCATGTGTTATGAAAAAGGGGGGATATGCTCAACAATCAGTGATTTCTTGAAGAGATCATATTCAAGGTAAGCAGAATGTTCACTACCGAATTTAAAAAAAAAAAAAAAAAAAACTAGCTTCTCGCAGCTAGGAAAGATGACTGCTGACTGTGATCAAAAGTGAAAAAACCTCAATCTTCACTTCATGTTTGTCCCCATTGTGAAAATGGGTCACCCTTAAAGGCAGAGAGGGGTTTTTCTGAGTGGCTTGTACAATCAGTTTCTTTATTTGGTGGTCCCATCAATATTAAATTTCTCTGTGACTAGCTAACCTCACTTATGGACAGGTGGTGCGTGTTTTAAGGGTTTGAAAGTGGAATAAGAGACTTCTCACAAGCAATATCACCTAAATTACACTCTAAATTACAAAAAGTGGAGATGAATTTCAGTGAGGTATGACAAAAATACAACGCCAAATAGAAATGAAAAGAATGTGAAGGGTCTAAGAAACACCGTTAGAAAAAAGTTTTAACCATCTCATTGTACATACAAGTTCTAGAAATCCATTAATATTCTTTCTTCATATTGGACTTATCTAAAATTCACCTCTCCAAAGCCCCAGCAAATTGCTAATAAAATACCTGAAACCTTCTGTGACTTTTTAAGTGTAGTTTTAAAAAGTTGAAATGCCACTTAAAAAAAAAGTCTCTCTTGTATTTGTCAAACTGTCACGTGGCATTTCCTTAATCGCCATGAAAAATCCTCATTAAATCCTAACCAAACATCAGCTGTTATAGAAAAAAAAAAAGGTGCAGCAATACAGTAAATTTCACTTAAGTGATTAAAGGGAGCATCCTTACTTCATAAACTAGTCTTTTTTTACCTTGTTAAGCAACCTCACACCTCCTTTTCCTGGTGGAAAATAAGAACATCCTTCCAATAAATATTTTGCTTAGACCACCACCAACAAAAACAGCACTCGGGAAGCCTCCGGCTCACCGTCTACGACCAGGCTGCACTGAGCCTCATCTTCGAGACCAGGTCTGGAAGACCTACACGAGTTTTCGTCCTTTTTACTCGAGGGCCCCCGGTGTTCTGGGCCCCTTCCAAAGTCAAATACGACGAGACCCTTGCCGTTCCTGCGCTCGAGCCTAGCAGGGATCTACGAAGGGCTGGCTCTTAGGACAGCAGCCACCGTCCTTCCACTCTCAAGCTCTGCATCGCCTCTCGCGGCCCTTCCCGATGCCCCTGCCCGACGACTCTCTCTCCTCCCTCCACTCTCCCAGAGCGCCCCCCGCCCGCCCCGCGCGAGGCCTCGCCGGCACCGCGCAGCCGAGACCTGGCTGGCCTACCTGTCCTCATCGCCGTCCACCGGAATGGCGATGCCGAACACCGAGCCGGCCAGGCTGGTCACGGGCGTCCGCGGCAGGGGCTGGGCCGGGGCGTCGGCCGCGGGCGCGTGCTCGGCCAGGAGAGAGAGCGGTGGTTGAGGTAGGGGTTCCGACTTCCTCCGCGCGTCGTCGGCCGGCCCGGCCAGGGGCTGGGCCTGGAACTGGCTGAGGTCGGCCTGCGGTAGACTGGTGGGTGCGCTGTGGGTGCCCGGCGCCTGGGCGAGGCCGCCGCCGCGGCCGGCCGGCGCGGGTCCGCCGGGCTGCGCAGGCCGGCCCGGGGCCGCGAGGGCATTTGGCATGGTGACGGGGGCGGCGGGCAGGCCGGGCCCGCTCGGGGCGGGCGCGGCGGCGGGCACGGTGCCGGGCGCTCCGGGCGCCGCGGCGGGCGGGAGCCCGGACGGCGGGAGGCCGCCGCCCAGCCCCGCGCCCGCCGGCGCCCCGGCCTCCCCGGGCAGGGACGACTTGGCGGCCGGGAGCGGCGCGGGGCTGGGCGGCGGCCGGCCGGCCACGTGCGGCGGCGGGCAGTCACTCGGGCCGGCGGCCGGCGGCGGCTGGCTCCCCGGGGCCGGGGCCGCGCCCGCGGGGTCCGGCGGGACGCCGTCCGCGCCCGGCCCCGCGGCCAGCCCCGCCGCCGCCGAGCCCCCGGTGGCGCCCAGGCCGCTGTCGCGCTCGGCGGCGGGCTCCACGGCGCCGGCGTGGCGGATGCAGTCGGCGGAGCGGGCCAGCACGCCGCCGTCGGCGTCGCGCTCGTAGTACTCCACGCACGTCCAGCGGCCGCGGCGGAAGGGCTCCCCGGAGCCGTGGTCCAGCTTGATCACGCGGAAGCGCGAGCCGCAGGCGGCGGCGGCGGCGGCGGCGGGGCCGGGGGGCGGCGGGGCCGGGGCCGCGCCGCGCCCCGCGGGCCCGTCCGGCGGCAGGTTCGGGGACTCGGCCCCCGGCGTCTCCGCCTCGCCCGCGTGGCTGAGCGTCTCCTCCGACGAGCTGCGCTCGCACGCCTCCTCGGGGCCCAAGTCGGTGGCGCGGGACGCGTCCAGGATCTCGGAGGACACGTCCTCGGTGCGCGACTCGTCCGGGTCGTCCAGGCTCTCCGTGTCCTCGGCCAGGCTGGAGGCCGCCTGCGCCGTGGTGACGCTGGTGATCTGGAAGCAGCTCTTCTTCTTGGCCGGCATCTTGGACATGGTGCGCGGGGCGGCGGCCCGCGGGGCCGGGGCGGCGGCCGGGCCGCGCTCACGGGCGGCGGCGGGCGCGGGCGGCGGGCCGGCGCATCCTCCGCCGCCGCCGGCGGCCCGGGCGGCTCGCTCGGGGACGGGGCGCGGCGCCGCGGCCTCCCGGCCCGGCTCTATCCGGAGCGCGGCCGCGGGGCCATGCCGGCCGCGGCGGCGGAAGCCCGGCCCGCGCCGGGGGCGGGCGGCCCGGGGCCCCTCACGGAGCGGCCCCGCGGCGGCGGCGGCGGCTCGCGACGGGCGGGGCGCCGGGGCGCCCGGGCGGCGTGAGCGAGCGGTGGCGGCGGCCTGGGCTCCCCCTCCGGGCGCCGGCTCGCTGGGCCTGGAGAAACTGAAATTCAAACTGCTGAGGCGGCGGCCGCAGCGCCCTCCCCTCGGCCAAGATGGGGCCGCTCGGGCCGCGCCAGGGATGCTGGGAGGAGCGGCCGCCGCCACCGCCGCGCCGCCGCTGACTAAAATGCCGCCGCTGCCGCAGCCGCCGCCCGCGCCGCCGCCGCCGCCGCCGCTGCCGCCGCCGCCGCCGCCGCTACCGCCCCGTGACGCGCCGGCGTCGTGACGTCAGCGCCCCGCCCCCGCCGGGCTGCGCGCGGAGCCTGCGCGGGGGCGGGGCGTGGGCGGGGCCGGGGGGCGTGGGCGGGGCCGGGGGCGGGGCCGGGCAGGCACTGCGCCGTGTGCTCCGGGCTGGCGCCCCGCCGCTGGGGCCGCAGCTCCACCTCTGGCATTTGGGTCCCTGGTTGGGTCTCCTGCGCGGCTGGGTGCCCTGCCGTTCTGGGGTTTAGAGGGAGAGCCCCTCAGTCGCCTGCCACGCCAGCCCGGTGCCCAGCTCCTCTCCCGTTCCAGGCCTCTGGCCTGGGGGGCTCCGGGCGGGGCTGACTGGGGGCGCAGGGCGCTGGGGTGGCTGCGTGGTGACCCGCGCGGGCCGCAGCCAGAGCGCACCGTCCGCTGGAGGAGGCCACCCCCCAAGCGTCCCCCCAGACCCGTGCGGGGTCACGCGTGTGGCCGCGGGCGCCGGCCCTGGGACGTAAACCTGAGGACCACTGGACTTCCACTCAAGCCCTAACCAGGTGCTACCCTGCCTAGCTCCCAAGACCAGGCTGCTCTGCCGTGGCCACAGCCACACCACGGAGAAAGGGGAAGACCCCAGAAGAAGCCAACGCCCTGCTGCTGCTCCGCTGCCCTCAACTCACCGCTCCGCTCCTCATCCGCACCTGAGGGCGAGGGGACCCCAGATGCTCGGGAAAGCCTGCCCTCTCTGCCTTCCGTGGATGCACCCTGCTTTACCGTTAAAATTAGCAGAATTAGTCGTTTGAAGCGGGTCTCCCGCGCCCTGTCCACGCTTGTGAGCCTCCTAACAGCACAAGGGCGGGAGTGTGGCCTAGTGGTGGAGCGCCTGCCGGGCAGGCACGACGACCCGGGTTCGATTCCTCGGCACCACATACGTGGGAAAAGGCCGAAGTGGTGCTGAGGCTGAAGTGGTAGAGCTCCAGCCTTGAGAAAAAGAACCCAAGGGCAGCGCTCAGGCCCGGAGCTCAAGGGAACAGTACGTCGAACAGTTTAGAGAGCGAGCATGCAGTTGTGCTCTCAGAGAAAACCTGGGCGACTTCACCTAGCAGAAGGAACACTTTGCGCTGATGCTGCAGGCAGACAGTCCCTTTGTACATTCCTGTGTGTGTGTGTGGAGTCGGACAGCCCGGATCCCAGCCTTCCAGTTGTTCTGAGGTTTAGAAATAGTTTGTGTTTATTTTCGCTTTTATTACCAAGTTTCTTATAAAAACACAAAATGGAGGAGCTGTTTTCTAAAAAGCATTTGCTAGAAGTAAACAAGCAGCCCTTGATTTATTACTGTGGCTTTTACCGAGGTTCCATTTCTGGAATAGAATTATATTAATAAACCTTTGCGGTGAGACTGTCCTAGGATACCATCCCAAAAGGAAAGAAATTGCAATGAAGAGGACTCAGTGAGATTCCTTAAATAGTTTTATTAAAGAAACATAATTCTTTACTTGAGAATAAGCTGTTTAAGAATTCCCACATCCATGAAAACTTACATTTGACATACACTTAAGGTTCAGTGTTCTATAGTAACAAGATGTCAAGCTGGGCGAGGTGGCTCACGCCTGCAATCCTAACTACTCAGGAGGCTGAGATCTGAGGTTCAAGGTACAGAGCCAGCCCGGGCACTGAAGACCCATAAGACTCTTATCTCTAATTAATCACTAGAAAACTGGAAGTGGTGCTGTGGCTCCAGGGGTAGGGTGGTAGCCTTGAGCTGAAGAGCTCAGGGACAGTGCCCAGACCCAGAGTTCAAGCCCCAGAAGACAAAAAAAAAAAAAAAAAAAAAAAAAAGATGTCAAGCCTGGGTGCGGTGGCTCACACCTGTAATCTTAGCTACTCAGGAGGCTGAGATCTGAGGATCAGGGTTCAAAGACAGCCCAGGCACTAAAAAAAAAAAAAATCCATGAGATTCTTATCTCCAATTGATCACTGGAAAACAAGAAGTGGTACTATGGCTCCTCGGGTATGGTGCTAGCCTTGATCTGAAGAGATCAGGGACAGCGCCCAGGCCCAGAGTTCAAGTCCAAAACAACAACAACAAAAAACAAACAACAAGATGTCTTCCACTCCTTTTTCTGTAATGGTGAAGAAATCGAGTCTCCAAGACCTTTGAGGTTCAGAAGAATGGCTTACTTTCCCTCAAAGAAAGAGATGTACTTTGAATAAGCGTAATGTCCTATTAGAGGCTTATTTTATTATGAACTTGAATTTGTAAGTGGTAGAACACCAGCCTTGAGCAAAAAGTGTAGTGGATAGCACCTACGCCCTGAATTCAAGCCACAGTACCACCGCTAAAAAGAAAAATAAAGTGGCACTGCTTTGACATTTGGGCAGTAAAGGAAGCAACTCAGGTCATACTATTGGCAACACTATTGTCAATAATATTTGTTAATTTATTTTTTAACGTTTCTAGATATACCTGAGTGTAGTGGGGGAGAGTATGCGAATGTACCAATCCTGAGACTTGAACTCAGGGTCTGGGTGCTCAGTGCTGGTGTTCTTCCACCTGAGCCACAGCTCCACTTGGGGCATTTTTTCTGATCTCCTAGACTTCCCTGTCTGGGCTGTCTTGGAACTGTAATCCTCAGAGCTCAGCCCCCTGTGTAGGTAGGATTTCAGGTGTGAACCACTAGATACACATAGCCAGATGGTTTCATACAGAAGCCATAGTCTTGGTATGGACGAGCTGGTTACTTGCAGATATTCAGTGACAATTTTTTTGTGTGTGAAATGATCATCTCTGTCCTGTCTTTCTTGTAAAGTGAATTAGGTGTGATTGTGTATATTGGTATGATTATGTATAGCTTCAAGTAATAATATGCCTGTACGTTTAACTTATAATTTGCCACCCACAAAAGAACACTGAAAGACATGGCTAATTTCTACACTTCTAGGCTCACTTTCCCTCGGTGTATTACGATGGTCAGTTTACAAAGCTTGGATTTAGGTTCGGGTATTCTTTGCTGATGATCGGAGGGTCTGAGTAAACTGGCTGATGGGACTGGCTGTTTTTAATCCCTGGAGCCACAAGTCGAGAGGCACAGACAGGCCTTGACTTCCTGGTTATTCCCAATTGCTGTTTTCATTCCAAGATGACTAGCACTTTAGTTTCTGGACACTACGACTCCTGAAAGTGTGTCTACGCAGTGAAAGCTCAGCCCATAACCTGCTGAAAATGCTCTATATAATGAGCCACTCCTTGGTACATTGGTGTTCAGTCCCCTCCCCCATTCTTGAAATCTTTATAAGAAAAGGGAGCCACTAAACTGAAGACACAAAATACACATGAAAATGGCCTAAGGTTATTGCCCAGTGAGCAATAGTAACAGGATTTTTTGACACACGTTTTGTAACAATTATTTTTAATGATTTGTCTCTCTCTCTCTCTATATATATATATAAAATCTTCAAATGCTTAGAATTTTTAACCTTCCACCCATTTTTTTTCTGTTTGGTTTTATAGTCTTTGTACACCTTAAATTTACTCAACAACTGATACAGATTTTTTGTTTTTAAACATGCCACTTTTGCCTGCTTATTGGCACTCCATCAATAGAATGTTTCTGCCATCTAAGAAGAAAAAGTAAACCCTTGCCACCAAAATGTCTATTTTCAAGAAATAGAAATTATGTGGTGATAAGTTTCTCATTCATGCCTTTACCATTAAATTTCTTGAAGCGTAACTACCTACTATGTTCAAAGTAATTTTACATATTAATGTTTTATTTGAACTATTTATTTTGGGATAGAAAATATCATAGCAGCATCAAGCTTATATTTGAATAACCAGCTCCAAATATAAGAAACAAATACCAGCTTTGCATGTTCATTCATTCAGCATGTATTTAGAAGTCTACGGTGTGCTGGCACCTTTGTGGGTTTGGGGAAAACAGTTGGGAACTAGACAAGGAAAGGGAAGTCTTTGTTTCAATAGGTTTAAGATATATGATTCCCATGTGTGCTGTGAAATACATGTAACTATGCATCTATCTATGTCATGTTACAGGTAAGCAAAACATGCCTCCAGCCCTGTGTCTATTTTAATAGCACAAATGGAAACCAGAGAAATGTAAGAACTCATATAGTGGTAAGTATGAAGAAAGAAGGAAATAGTGCCAGGTGGGGCAGGGCCGGTTAGGTCAGCACCCTGCAGGTAGGCTTGAGGAGAAGCTCAGAGCTAAGGCTGGGTTGGCAGTTAGTTGGTGAGGGGCATGAGAAGGAAGACAACCAGGAAGGTTGACCCTGGGCCACTTCACTTCTAGGCCAAGGGAAGGGACGCGTGTTTTTGTTTTAAATGAAGAGGTAAACCCTGAGAGGATTTGTGGAGGATTAAATGATCTGTTTGCACTTCCAAGAAAACTTTACATCTTCCCCACTCTTGATGGCCTAAAGTGTGTGTGTGTGAGTGTGAGTGTGTAAAATCTAGAGAAAACATCCTCATATTATCACAGGTATGGGCTTTTGTTTGCTTGCTTGCTTGCATGCTTGCATGCTCGTTGGAGACAAGGTCTTACTGAATTACCCAGGCTGGTTCATTCCAGCCTTAAACGGCCAGTCCTCCTGCCCCAGCCTCCTCACAGCACAGATTCTAGGTAGGCACCACAGTTCCAAGCAATGTTTCTTTTTATAGAGCTATAATAATTTTGTGTATCATACCAAAAGAGTAGACATGCTTGGTCATTTATTGGATATTTAATTGCCCTTTTTGTTTTTGGTAAAACAACTAGTTAAGTACTTGTAGGACAAATCTTCCTCAACAAAACCATAACTCTAAGGGCAGAGGTGTTGATTATTCTAGATAAAATTGAGATGGCCTACTTAAATCATGAAAAGGGAACAACTCTGTTTAAATCGTAATTATTAGATAAGTGTGATGGAACCACCTGACAAAGCGCTTCCAACAAACAGAATTAATTTTAGGGAGTCTCAAGGCTGAGATCACTTTTTTTTTAACGAGATAAAAATATACATAAGAAAAATCCAAGGACACCGAAAAGTTCAAGAATGAATATTTTGGTGCTGGTGGGTTTTCTTTTAGAAAGAATTTCTTTGCTCTTTGCAAGGAAAAATTGGAACAGTAGGTGATTTCTGGCCTGTTTCTTTATGGTCAAGGTTTCATTCTTCTTCTCTGAGGGAGGCAAGTAGCAGTGTGGAAACACTAAAAGGGACATATGTCGCAGCACCGCATTTTTGTGAAATATCATTCTAAATGTCTTAGCTTATTCTACAGCTTACTTGGGACGCTTAGAAGACCCAGTCATGTCACAGCAGCATGTTGTGGGTAGAGACATACTGTCCAAAAGCCCTAGTCCACCCCTTGCCATTGAGTTCTGCTTTCTAAAAGCTAAGCCAGCTGCTCCAGTGCTACTCACCTGGATCCCCAGCACCCAGGAGGCTGAAGAGCTCAGGGACGGCGCCCAGGCCCAGAGTTCAAGTCCCACAACTGACAAAAAAAAATTAACTAGGTAGGTGAACATTTCGTCTACATAGAAAAAATAAATACAGCTTCTCTTAGGAGCAAAACGTTCTTAGATAGTTTTAAAAATGTATGTCTATGGATATATCAGTGGAGTAACAAACTACTAGAAAAAAAGGGATATTTTTAAGTGAGATCTAAATACTACGGAGGAACGAATGCCTAGGTTTTACTTTTGAGATGTCTTTTATAGACGATGTGGGTTTTGTTTTCCTCTCTGTTTGGTTTGGCTTCCCTCATTTCTATACATTTATTCTCATTAGGGTTTGAGTTTCAGCGTGGGCCTGCTTGCCTTGGGAACAACTGTCTTGCCTGGCAATACTGACTTTGCATTATATCCCGAGGCATTTGCAAAGAATTTATGGTTGGTGCCTGACATAGAGCCACCACACACCAGAGGCTGCATTTGAAAACGGGCTTTTCCATAGTGCTAACACCGTTTCAGCCCAGTAGAACTCAGAAGAATCCATGAATGAGCCAGAATGAGTCATTTAGTTAAAACGCTTTTTGGGCAGGGCCAAAAAGTTTGGCCTAGTGGTAGAGTGCTTGCCTAGCATGCATGAAGACCCGGGTTCAATTCCTAGGTACCACATACATAGAAAAAAGCCGGAAGTGGTGCTGAGGCTCAAGTGGTAGAGCTCTAGCCTTGAGAAAGTCCAAGGACTGTGCTCAGGCCCTGAGTTCAAACCCAGGACTGGAAAAAACAAAACAAAACAGAAAACACTTTTTGGGGTCATAGAATGCCCAACGTTTCTAGTTGGTTGATAATTTTCATAGCAATTGTGGTACTTGGCTCACTGTTCATGTACACTCTGCAACCTTTCAAAGAATCAGGAAGAATAATACACAAGCATGGCTGATGTTGTATAGTTGAAAGGAGAGGATCCTGTAGCAAATACTTAAAAAGTATGACATGATTTCTCAATAATTCTTCAGGATGCAGAAGTATCAAAAGCCAATCCCTAAGTGAGTTTTGTTTGGTTCTTTTTTTTAGGGGGGGTGCATGGGGGCAAGTGCTGGAGGGACAGCATGCACAAAGCTCTGGGTTTGATTTCTCAGAAAAAAAAGCCAGAAATGATGATGTGGTTCAAGTGGTAGAGCTCTAGCCTTGACAAAGCTCAAGGACAGTGCTCCGGCCCTGAGTTCAAGTCCAAGACTGGCAAAAAAAAATATATTCAGAAAAATCTTACATAAGCAGTAGTAAAGGTGATGGGTCTTAGCACTAATATTATTTCATGTAAATTACAGAATAAAACTTCCTTAAGAACATTGCATGTTTTATAAAGTGTCTCAGTTTGAATAAAATTATATCCTCTAGTATCTGAATTTTTGTGGTTTGTTCAAAAACAGTTTTATTTAAAATCTATGAGACAAAGACTATGTGTGCTGAATAAACATCATTTAAACAAGAAAATGATATTTTAAAGTTATTTAAAATTTTTATGATGGAAGATGTCAATATACATATTTAATTTGTAGGTATGTAAATATCTATTTTATCATATATATCCTAAAGGAGCATTGTGTACTGGATAACAGTCCTGGCCTGTGTCTTAGGAGGCAGAAGGGAGCCTCTGGGGAAGATGGGTATGGAGAAGGGGGGAGTGGGGTACCACAGAAGCTGGCAGTGTGGCACGATCACTACACCTCTTCCGCATCTGTGGGTAACTGGTGTCACCTCCAGCGGGGAGATGCTTGGGAGAGGGAGTGAGGCCACCAGTGCCCTGCAGCTGAGCACGCTCAGACCCAGGTCCTCACGGCCGCGCCAGCCCCTGACTTAGGACCAGGAGCTGAGTGTGTGGGGAGTGCCTCTCTCCATGTTGGTTTGCTTCGAGACTTCTGGTGGTAGTCGTGGGGTGAGAGGGTGAGAAGACAGCGAGGCTGAGCTTGACCTTGGCAGGAAGCAGGTGAGGTGGCAGGCAGATGCTTGCCCTGGGAGGGAAAGAAGCAGGGGGCGAGGGAGGGGGCCAGCTAACTAGGCAGCGGTGTGGGGGACTACCGCTGCGGTCAAGAAGGTTCTCTACAGGACCTGGCCCCCGTCTCCATGTTAGACCCAGTATGCTTGACCCTGGAGCTCGGCCACTTGGGCCATGGCGCCAGCCCTTGTCTTTTTATTAAGGAAAGTAGGGGTGCTGTTTTCTTTTGGGTGTGGGGGGTCTCGTGTGTGCTGGGCAGGCATCTCCTGCCCTGTCATTTTGTTTCAGATGGGAAAACATCTTCCTCTGGAATGTAGGTGTAGTTGGCTTGACGTGCCTCCTAGTGCCAGAGCCTCTCAGTGCAGCGGACGGCGAATTCCCCGGCTCAGGTCGTGCACCCTGCAGCAGCTGCTGCACCTCCTGCACCCCAAGAGAGAACACCCCGCTGGGCAGGGTGAGCCACCTCAACTTTCCACCCCTGGGTTTCCTGGGGTGAAACGGAGTCCAGTTCTAAACAGGAATGACGTGCAAGGTGGCAGAAGGGGTTGAGAGCACAGATTAGCAGCTCAGGAATTGTAAGTGAATGCTCACATTACATTCTTCAGACTATCGCCAAAACGTTAGGGTGAGTCTTGAGCCTCAGATGATACGGAGAACAACTGTGACTGGGAAAGTGAGAGCTTAGAAAACCTGTCAGAGACCTGTCACACTGCTACTTCAGGATGCGCGCCACCAAAACGAGGCAGAGACTGGAAGAGGGACAGGAGGAGGCGGCCAGTGGCCCCGAGGATGCGTATGACAGTCTGGGGACAGGTTTGCTTTTGTTTTTTTTTTTTGTTTTTCTTTTTTTTTTTTCAAGGAGAGGAACATAATGAAAATCCTGATGTGTTTGAATATTTTCAGAAAAAAAGTTAAGACAGTTGGTAGAGAGTGTGGGTTATAGTGGGAGAAACCCTGTAGACGATGTGGCAAGATGAGTCAAAACTAACTCCTGGAAAACACGCGTTTGAGGCACAGGAGAAGAGTTGTCGTATAACGTAAATACTACGCATTCACCATGCAGAATTCTGCTGGCTGATCTTGGGCGACAGAGAACTGGGAAGGTGAAGTGTGAGGTGGTAGAAGGGAGAGGGAGGTGAAAGCACACGGCACCCCCTTTTTCACAGTGGGAAGGTGGGGAGAAATACCGGTGCCAGAAAAATCCCATCGGCTAGAAAACCTTGTCAGCGCCATAAAGAAAAATTTGTTGAAGGAGTTCTGGGTATAACTGAACAATGTCCCCTAGCCAAACAAATGGCCCAACCGAGGCTTTCCTGCTGCTGCTGCTCACGCCAGCAATGGCAGTTGGTTGGAGGCTGAGCATGGGAGGGTGGGGTTTTGAGGCCAACCTGGCTATCTGAGTCCCCAGTGGTGCTCCCATCTCCCCAACAACCACCACCACCACCTGCAGAAGGGGCGTGGAAGTCCAGGCATGGCCTGTGCAGGAAGCAAGACCCCGCCTCAAAACCACTGAAAGCCTGGGGCCCAGCCAGCGTGGGGCCCTGAGCTGAGACCCCAGGACCCCAGAACAACACCGGGCCTACAGGCTATGTGCATGTGCAGTTCTGATAAGTGGGAACCCCTGTCCAGTGACGAGGTAACGCGCGAGTCCTATCCAGATGTAGAGACCCGTCTCTTCTCAGGGCGGGCTGACCCCTGCTCCTGTGGTGCAGCTCTGACTCAGTGCTCTGCTCTGGGAAAGACTGTTCTGGAAGAGTTGCTCAGCAGAGCACGATGCCCACGCAGCCTGGCGTGCAGCTGCGCACGTAATCTCTAGCAGGTCTGAGCAATGCAGAGTCACCAGAAGCCCCTGGCAGAGGTGTGGTAGAGAGGATGAACTACTGGTGCCGGGTACAGGCAGACCTAAGGCCAAACGCCACCCAGCTAGCTGTGTGCCAGTTACAGGGCCGTAGGACCTCAGAGGAGTTCCTTCTCTTAGTTCTGTCGTCTGTAAAATGAGGCTGTGTGATACCAGCCTCAAAGCCAGGCCCAGGGAGAGTTCATGAAATTATAAGGCACTTGGCCAGTGCTCAAAATACCAGTTCCATTCTTTCTAGGCAGCAAACTGGTCGAAAGCAAGGACGATTCGAATCTCGTGGTGAGGTGTCTAGTCTACTCAAGATATATCCACGCAGAGAATCAGAAGGCCCGTGGAAGTATCTGCCTGCTTCCCTTTTCCCTTGTCACACTACGCCGTCACACAACGCCTATTTCTCCCGTCCAGCGGTGGCTGTGACGGACAGTCACCTGGGTCATGCTATCTAGCTATTTTGACAACTGTAAACATGGCTTGAGTTGTGTTGCACTTGACATGGAGCTGTGAGAGGGACTCCAGAAATGCTCAGACCTGCAGGTGATGGAGTAGTCAAAACATGCCATCCAACCGGTCCCCTGGACTGCTACAGAACCCCTCGAGACCCCGTGGATCCTGTGAATCACGGCTGGTAAACAACTATTCATAGACACAGGCATTTCCCCTGGGACCTTTATGTGAAGCTACGGGAGGGAGAGCAGCCTTCATTTCTTTTTCATTGCTGTGCCAAGTATTAACGCTAACAGCTAGCTCAGAAAGCTGGAGGAGGCAGCAGAGACTCTGCTGGGGTAGGGAAGCTGTGGAGAGCCCTGGTGGAAAGACAATGGCCAAGAAAAGTCAGCTAGGAAAGAGAACCCTTCCTCGGGACCCCATGGGCCTGTGGATGTCCGCAGCCAAGGGCCCAGACTTGGTGCCGGGAGCTGCAGAGCAGCCGACCAGCTTGGTGAGGATTCCCAGAGGAGCTGAGAGAGCCATCCTGAGGTCGCCACTTCTCAGATTTCCTTGAGATAGCAGCTTCGTGCTGTGATAGCACGTGGAAACAGACATGTCTAGTCATAGCAGGTGGACTGCTTGTCTTCTCGGTGGGAGCTCACCAATTCCTACTTAGCCATCTGTTTTCTCTTCCTCCTACAGCAAGAACTCACCAACTACACTCATCATTTTCTGCTAGCCTCTAGGCACCCCAGGATGACCGAGCCAGGGGAGATCCCCCGGAAGACCTTATTTTCTCCTTGGGAGTGAAGGTACCACGGCGTGTGCAGGAAGGCTGAGCAAGACCACAAGAGCTGCCTTCATCTCAGGGTGAGTCCTGCTGAGAATTTCCAAGTGAGGCAAAGGAGACATTGGAGATTTCTATGGAGGAAAGTCTGAGAGCAGAGCTGAGAAGCTAATTGTGCCTGGGGAATGGCAGGATGCTGTGTCTGAGCGAAAGAGTGAGGACAGGACAGGGAGAAGCAGCCATGAGGTGGGACACCTCGCAGATGAGTCACTCCTGAGCTCAGCCGGAAAGGATGGAAAGCCCCGGGGCACTGCCGGTGGGGAGGTGGCCCTCAATTATATCAGAAGATAAGGAGATAGCCGAATTATAGCTAGAAACTTTGAAAAATAAATAAGCAAATAGTCTTGAAAACAATGCCGCCCATAGTATCACAAAGTTGCTTCCTTTACTCCCCAAAATGTCAAAGCAGTGTCACTTTTATTTTTGTCTAGATGGCAGAAGAGTGCGGAACTCAGGCCACCATCAATGACACATGTAAAAAGGTGTCCACTGTCCTGACAGAGGAGGGTAGAGAACACCCGTCCTAGTTTACGACATACATCACCCCTTCCCTGTCATGGCAACACCTTCTTCTGTGACTCAAAGGATTTATTATGGGGCCATGTCTAGAAGAGGCTCCAGCTCATCCTTCCCTCCCCCCCTCCAAAGTACCCTTCAGAAGACAATTAGCTTCCCTTCTGGTACAAGACAGGGCGTCTGTCCAGCATGGAGGGTCCGAGGATGTGGCCTCAGAGGCCTGTGCCATGGGAGGTTTTTCTGTGGCTGCAGGGTTTCCCCCCCGCCCCCCCCCCAGGTGAACGAGCTGATGACGGGACCTTCCCAGCCTCCCGGCCCTGCAGTCCAGTGGAGGCCACTTCCACTTTCTTCTAACTTTCTTGTGTGTGGGTTTTTTTTAAAGAATTTGTGAACAGATATATAAAAATGTATACATATGCAAACATGATTTCATATGTTGGCCAGATCCCTACGCTAAGTCCATCAATTAGACAGCTGAGGAAGTCATTTCTGGCAGAAGGTTTACCATCCTGAAATCATTTCTCAGGCCAGGAAAACAAGGTACTGCGGTACTTCTTTTCCTGCCGGACTTAGTGTGTTGTGCACTGTGTGAGATTTTGCTTTCCAGCTGCTTGTAGTTCACATCTTTGTACTTGCTTTTCCTTCCAGGATTTGATAAAGTCGGTTCCTCAGTTTTTGTTTTTGTTTTTTAAGCCAGCTTTCTCCTAATTGAGAGATAAACTTGACTAAAATGTAATGAAATAACAATGATTGCAATATGAAAAAGTCATGAGGTCATTTTCACGGTCCTGTAGGATAAATGCATTGGTTGAGTAAAATGAGAGTTTAGATATACGTGAAAAGAAAATAAGTTATAACCTGGTGTGTGGAAATGGAAGTCACTGTGGTCTGAGAGACTCTTGCTTTTATTAAATATAATTTTTACTTGAAGGTTTCTTTGCCTTTCCCCCCCTCACTTCTCTGCATGCTTTCTGAAGTGGAGAGTGGAATTTTTATCCTGCTGTTTATCATAGAATATGCTCTCTTGAGCTAATACTCTCACCTTAGGCCGGTGGTGTTTCAGCTCTGCCCGGGCCTTTATGGTCATCTGGGAGGGTGAACGAGGACGTGTGCACACAGACTAACACCGTGATGACTGGATGGCGCAGGGTGGGGCCTGAGTCCAGACTGGGGGCCGCTGGCCCGGCTGTCTCTTGTGAACGTCTCCCTAGGCTCGCTTTCACCCTGCCAGGTGACTTACCAATTGTCCCCTCCCTTCACTTAGGGTGTGAGTCAGACCCAGAATCTCCATGCCGAGCACCTCATCTACCAGTGAGCGGCCTCCTTCCCTTCACCTCTAATCCGCACTGCAGTTCTTGGGTCATTTCTGTGTTTCAAGAGTCTTGTGATCCTAGCTGCTTGGGAGGCAGGCAGGGGAGAGCTGCACCGGGTGCTGGGCTGGCAGCCCACGCTTCCAGCACGCGTGGAAGGCTCACAACCTAAGCTGGCCCCGGCATAAGGCAAAGCCCTACCTCCAAAGCCCCACAAGAGGCCCGGAGGGTTGGCTTAAGTGGTAAAGCTCCTGCCCTGCTGGCCCAGACCTCATATGCCCCCACCCCAATAGATGAGCCATATGCTACATTACTGGGGTGGTGGATGGGCAGGAACGGACAGAGGGCAGAGGCTTTGCCCGCGGTGCCGAGCCCTGCTTCTCGTTCAGTGAGAGGGGCTCCCATGTTGGCTTTCTGGTTTGTCCTGATTGCTGGGAGCTTATCTAGTGCGGAACGTGAGGTCTGTGGAGGGAGAGCCTGGGCTCCAGCAGGCAGCTGGGTCTGTGGCTGGATGGGCCTTCCCAGGGCCCCCAGACCACCGTGTCTCCAGGTCCCCTTTCTTAGTACAATGCCTCCTAGAAGAGTGACACAAGAAGAACCTCCCGTGTGGAGAGGACTTGACCGCAGTAAATCATCAGTAGCGGGAGTAACAGTGGTGCTGCAGAGCCCTTCTCCTCCACAGACACAGCCGTGTGTCCGGGCTGAATGATCCAGGGGGGGCTCGAGGGAATTGAGGATCTACTCAGCCGCCATCCCAGGAATTCTACCAGACTGGGGAGGGGCCGAGTGGAGGCTCAAGTTCTAGGTGCAGGAAGGTCACGTGACATCTTGCTTTTTGTCTTCTATTTTTCCCCCCATACAAAATAGCTCAAAACAAATCTTTGGATCAGTTGTGGCTTGATTATTTAAAAGGAAACATCCAGGCCAAGAGAGCAGGCCCTCCCGAACCACGAGTCTTGAGCCCACCCAGCAGGTTCCTCTCTCAGAAGGGGCCTGGGGATCAAATGGATTCGTCTTCTTCCAAGGCTGAGTCCCAGCTTCCTCTCTCTTTCTTTTTCCTCTCAGTTCCTGTCTCTCAGCTCGGAGCCATGGTGCTGCAGTCAGCATCCCCTTTCCTGCCTTTTCTTCTTCATTTACCTTCCTGGTTTTATCATTTTGTTCTCTGTCTTGCTCCACATTTCCCTCTGCAGAGCTACTCACCTCCCTCGGGCGATCTCACCCACCACCTAGTTTTGCCAGGACAGGCCACGGGAGCCCTGCTTGTGTGCTGTGTGCTGTGTGCGTGCTCTCTCTCCCTCTCCCTGGCCCTTGCCCTCTCCCTCTCCTTCTTTTGGTCTGTGTCTCTATCTGTTGGTGTGTCTTTGCCTGTGTCTCTGTATCTGTGTCTATGTTTCTGTTGTCTTTCTGTCTGCATCTGTCTCTCTGTGTCTGTCTTGTCTCTGTATCTGTGACTGTGTCTGTGTCTGTCTGTGTCTGTCCCTCTGTCTTTGTGTCTTTCTGTCTGTGTCTGTGGCTCTGTGTAAAGAGGGCGTAGCTGAGGCCCAGTTGCCAGCAGCATCCCACACCCTTGCTGCTGCAGGGCGGTCCTGCAGCCTCTGCCCTCCTCCTCTGAGAGACACTGCAGTTAGGGGAGGGGACTCTGCCATCCTCCGGGCCTGCTCCTCCTGGGAGATGAGGGGGGTGTTGGGGTTCCAGCTGGAATTTCTAGGGTGTCTCTTCACTTTTGATTGCATACTCTTTCTGACTGTCAGGTTGCTCTGAAACCCCCTGGGGTTGCACCTTGTGACCGGGTGGTTTTCAGATGACTCCTCCATGCTGTCTCATGGTGCAATCCTTGACCACCTTGACACAGACCCTCTACGTGGCTACACAGCCTGATGGAAACGGCACGCCGCTCTGCCTGTGCTCTGGTCCCGTCCCCTACTGCTCTGTGACCTACCACGTGAGCGGGCAGCACGATGGCCCTGGTGACAGACAGTGTCCTTGTGGTCAACTGCAGCGGGGTTGGACTGGGGAGCTGACCCAGAGGTCCCAGTCCAGTGCAGGAGGAGAGTCCAACTTTTGTTGCAGCTCCAGCCTCAGAGGGACGAGGGGTGACTCTGCCCCCTTTGCAGGCTTCTCCGCTTTAGCTTGAGGGCCAAAGGTGGCAGAAGGGAGCCGCTGGCCACCAGGACTGAGATCTGCCAGGGCCGTCTGGGATCCCTGCAGGAGGAGGATGTGGAGAAGGCACACACAAAGCAGGGACCCAAGGCCCTTGACTTCGTGTGTTTCTTGTGTTACTAGACAACTGGATTATCTCTGATGTGTTTCATTGCAGAAATACAGGAAACGCTAGAATGGTAGAGTGCTAGCCTTGAGCACAAAGAGGCCAGGGGCAGCGCCCAGTTCCTGAGTTCAAGCCTCAGGACTGGCAAAAAACAAAGAGGTGATTTTTGACTCGATGGTTGCCTAAATTAGTATTTGGGGGTGGCTGCGGTTTATTTTTGTTAACAGTGATACTGATCTTATTTTATTGGGCATACATTAATTTTCTGAAGCTCAATACAGAGAAACAAAGTATTAGATATTTACCAAAGGAAACCCAATGTGAGAATACGTTATGCGAGCAGCATGTAATGTTATTGCACTCAATAGTGTTCATTCCCTCAGCAGCATATTTTCAGGTGACCTTATATGATATGACATAATTTTAAAGGTACTAGGAAAAATGGAAATTTACCAGCCTGAGATTGTGGCTAAAGTATTAAGGCTCCTGCCTCGGCACCACCAGGCCCTGAGTTCAAACACTGAGTTCAAGTGGAAAAAAAAAAAAGCATCAAGTCAAAACAAATCAAAAATTAGTTCTGGGCCGAGAGTTTGGCCTAGTGGTTAAAGTGCTTGCCTAGCATGCATGAAGACCCAGGTTCGATTCCTCGGTACCACATACATAGAAAAAAGCCGGAAGTGGTGCTGAGGCTCAAGTGGTAGAGCTCTAGCCTTGAGAAAACCCAAGGACAGTGCTCAGGCCCTGAGCTCAAGGCCAGGACTGGCAAAAAAAAAAAAAATCAGTTCTGTATATTCTTACGTATGTATATGTGAAGATTTTGATTGACATTTAACACATGTGTGGTTAGAGTGATTTGTATGTTTAGAGTTTTTTTCTAATAAAAGAAGCATAAAGTTAATTTCCCAGGTGGACTGCAGGTATGTTAATTATAGCCTGATACTGGAGGAACTTGGTGTTGGTCTTATTTTTAGCTACTAGGAAAGTGTCAGCGGGACTAATTACCCTTTGATATGGATTTTTGCTCCCTGTTAAATTTCTTTATTGTACTGATCTAATGTATTTGATTTTAAAAATTAATCTTAAGTGCCTTATGGTTTTGCCATTAAGAATGGTCACAATGGAAAGTATCAGATGGGGTTTGTTGAGGAGTAAATTTAATTTCTTTTTGCACTTGATAGAGCAGAAATTATTAATTTTATTAAAAAATTGACTACCCTGCAGTGCCTAAAATACATTTGAACTGGATTTTAAATTTAACACTTAGATTTCCTCTTTTCACAGAGTTTGTATGTTAATACATATTTACACACATGTTTACTGCTACATTTTTAACCATTTCCAGTTCTGCTCAAGTTATCTTAAGGTTATGAATGAAGGTAGTAAAATCAGATACCCTCTCTCATCTTTTGCTTTTACACATGCAAGGCAAACATTTTGTTTTCTCAAAAATCCTACCACCTTGTTTATTTCATCTTTCCACTGAACAAAATAGAACTGAAAGCTAGAGGTTACCACAGCAAGGCTGTGGGTGTGTAGGGTGATTACATCAGAGCTTCCCAAAGTATTGGGTTAAGGCAAACAAAATGAGACAGAACAAAACAAAAGCATAGTCTAATGAAGTTCATTTGTGGGAATGAAAGTTAGCCCAGCGCCCTCAGTGCCGAGCCGTGTTCGGAGTGGTGGCCTGCCTGAGACGAGGCCTGTGTACTGAAGTCCCGTGTTTCCCAGTGAGGGTTCAGGGCATGTTTCTGCAGCGTTCTTTGACAAGTGTTTGCTTTCCGACACATGCTTCACTAGAAGGCCATTGGTTCAGCCTCGCCTCTCACCAGCAGTCCTGAGGCCCCAAGGCGGAAGCCGGGGTGATAACTTGGGTACTTTTCTCTGCCGTGTAACTGAGAAGTGACTGTACTTCTGTTCTATGGGGAGGAGTCTGTATCCTTGAAGGAGGTCCAGCCAACTTCATCTTTCAGCAACTGTTGACGTGCTCTCCCTCCCTGCCTTGATTCCCCCAGGCGTGGCTGACTCTATCTCATGTGGCCCTTCTCCTTGCTCCCCATGCTTTCACACATTGCACCATTTAGATTTCTTCGTCTGGAAATGGACTCATTTGTTAATCATCTGACTTACTCCACTGAACTGTAAGCCCTGCTGTCTCTTATTCTTCATTTCATAGGTCCTGAATCTGTGTTCAGCACGTAGTAGGTTCTGTAAAGGCACAGCTTCTGTGGTCAGGGAATTCTCCCTGGAGAGTGAGAGAGGTTTAAAACATCTGAGAGCCCCTGAGAGGTCATCTGTGCTTGGGGAGACAGCAGGCTCCTGGGGCAAGGGGCCTCTTGGGACGGAGTGGGGGAGGGGAGGGGAGGGACCATCCCTGAGGACCTACCGCAGGACCTGCTCAGGAAAGACTGGTGCTTGTGGCTCAGCATAGGCAGATGGCAGCGCCAGGGGTCTGACCAGGGCTGCCAAGGTAGCCAGGGAGAGGTGGTGCCGGGCCTGGCACTGGGATTTACTCTGAATTGGATGAGGCACAGTAAAACGGGAGGCTGCAAGTATATTCAAATCCATCGTTTACTTCTCCTGGCAACAAGATCTTAGGTGGGGAGGCCGATTTCTACTTTGAGGCTGAAGAGAATTATTCAGGAGACGCCCCTCCCTCCCGGGCCACTGGTGCTTCTACTTCTGCTCTGGCAGAACGCATCTTGTCTTCCATCTCTCATGCTGTTCTGGGCTCATCAAGGCCCAGCTTGAACCAGTGCAGCACAGAGGGAACCAACTACAAAGTCCAGCTCTGTTTCCACGAGCCGGAGACAGACAGACGGAACATGGCCAGTGGTTTCTGCATTTGTTTTGGGCACTTGGGACTGTGAGGATTGCTTAATGCTTGGCTGGTTCCTGCCTACTGTAAAATGCTGGATCTATGGGGATTATTTAGTTAATCCTTAAAAGCTCTACTGTGCACTATGTACTTGTGAGGAGGGCACTTCCTGAGACCTGCACCTGCGGCGTGATGGGATTCACCGTGGGTGAACAAGCGTAGATGGTGTTCATCAAAAGCTAGGCGTGGCCTCCAGGCATGTCATACACACTGTGCATGGGAGCAGGCGAAACACGGCTGACTGCATCAGACTCCTACAAATACAACTGGCAGAGCACACCAACGCAACATCACCTGCGAAAGGGCAAGACTAGACTAGAAGGTGTTCAGGATCCCTCCGCCCTGGCTGGGTGGTCTGGGCCGGTCCCCAGGCTCTGGTCAGGGTCTGCCCGGGGCATATTCATCTTCTCATTACTTTGGTTGGATTTTTCACCTTGCTACGGTGAAACACACAGCAAGAAAAATCACGAGCTGGATGAGAAGCCTGCTCCGGGCAGAGAGCAGAGGGCAGGCTCCCAGCCAACTGGAAACCGAAGGAGAAAATGAGCAGCTCTGCAGAGCCACAGAGCTGGAGGAGAACCCTGCAGCCACCAAGGTCACTCGGGGGCCTGGCAAAAATCCTAAGGGAATAATAAAAGGCAGGCATTAGCAACTAGTAGTGAGTGTGCAAATGCTGGGAGGGAGAGGGTCAAGAAAGGAGTTCAGTGAAGAGAAGCCAGTACTCACTGGCAAACGTGAGAGACAACCTCATGTTGGGAAGAAAGGCAAAGAAAAGTGGGTCAGCCGGGCGACGCCTGGGCAGAGCGGAGATGCTAAGATGGAAAGATCGAATGCCATCTGGGGACTTTCCCTGGCACGCTGTGTGTGGGAAATCAACCTTTCATAGGTAGTTACCGGGAAAGATTCCAGGGGAAAAGATGCAGGTCATGCTGATGTAGCTAATTATATCATATTTATTTGGGGCTTGGAAAGGGTGCCATTTGCATTCTTAGGGTTTTCATGTCAAGTAGACAAAAAGTATAAAGGATGAGAAAAGGTGAAGTTTTACGGGTGTGAGTGAGAGAAAAGGCCTGGCTGTCACATGATTAAAAAGTGGAAAAAATAGAACCCTCTGTTGTGCAATCCCTGTGTGTGTGTTGGGAAAGGAGGCCCCGTTCCCAAATCCTGTTGATTAACTCTCTCTGTCTGACACTGGGACGGTAGGGAAGAAAACCAGTTCTTGTCCACCTAGACCAAAGTTCTTGTGCTGGAATGTTTGTCCCCACTGCAAATCCAATCGTGTTTAGTTCTTGTTTCTTTTGCCCATCCTGGGGCTTGAACTCAGGGCCCAGGTACTGTCCTTCAGCTTTCTCAAGACTACCACTCTACCACTTGAGCCACAGCACCACTGCTGTCTTTTTCTGTGTATGCTAGGCAAGTACTCTACCACAGGCCACACTCCCAGCCATGTTTAGTTCTTTTTAGAAGGGTAATCTAGTCAGATTTTTGAAACGGGGGCCTGACAGTTAGATAGACCTATTCATTAGTTTTAGTTTAATATCTATTTTTCCCTTCATAGAATAAGGCTCATTTAAGTAAGACATGCTTAACTTCTATTATAGAGACTGATCACAGACCAATTAGTGTAAAAAATAAAATGATTAGCTGGACAGTAGTGGCTCATGTCTGTAACCCTAGCTACTCCAGAGGCTGAGATCTGAGAATTGCAGTTCATTGTCAACCTGGGAAGCAAAGTCCATGAGACTTTTATCTCCAATTAACGGCAAGAAAACCAGAAGTGGAGCTGTGGTTCAAGTGGTAGAGTGCTAACCTTGAGCGACAGAGCTCCAGGAGAGTGCCTCAGCCCTGAGTTCAAGTCACAGCTCTCTCTCTGTCTGTCTCTGTCTCTGTCTCTGTCTCTGTCTCTGTCTCTCTCTCTCTCTCTCACACACACACACACACACACACACACACACACACACAGTATGAGAAAGTTTAGTTTAAGTGGTGGTGGGCCAGGAGTTTGGCCTAGTGGTAGAGTGCTTGCCTAGCATACACAAAGACCTGGGTTCAACGCCTCAGTACCACATACATAGAAAAAGCTGGATGTGGTGCTGAGGCTCAAGTGGTAGAGCTGTAGCCTCGAGAAAGCCCAAGGACAGTGCTCAGGCCCTGAGCTCAAGGCCAGGACGGGCAAAAAAAGAAAAGAAAGTTTAAGTGGTTATTTTAAGGAGGGTGGAAGGGTAGGGATTTTCCTTCCTTTTGTACTTTGCAATGTTTCCTAATTTTTTAATAATGTGCTAGAAATAAGAAAATGCAAGCATTGTTTTAACAGGTGACACTGTAGAAGAAGGTCGATCTACCATGTCCTGGCTGTGGCTATAAATGGCCCCTTTCACAAAGTGCTGGGGTCACGGGCACGAGGGGGCCAGCGTGTGTGAAGACTGGAAGGGTGGTAAGGTTAACAGTTCCACAGTCTCTGAGAAACAGGACCCCGTGCTCATTCTCCGTGGATCAGGGCAATCATCAAGAGATTAAAGTGACTAATTTTATAAGACAGCAGAGGAGATTTTGTATAAATACTCTCCTAAAAATAGAGTGGTGTTTGCTTTTCGCACTGTGTCCTCTTCCGAGCGGTTGTGGCTGGAGCCCCCCACCTCACTGAGAGCTGGGTTAACTGGATGTGATCATTTAAAGTATGAGTGATGGGCTCAGACAATAGTTCTGTTTGAACTGGCAGTTAATCACAGCTCACAGTGACTTATCTGCCCTGTACAATATGACTCATTTAGCAGCTCAGCGGTTTCATTGTAATCCTGGAATTTCTGTCACCTTTCCAACAGTTAAGTCATGCTGCAATCCTGTGTGGTGATATCACGCTGCTGCCAGGCCACTGGCTGGAGACAGGGAGGAAAAAAAAGTTTCCTGGACTGTAAACCTTTCCGGTATGGGAACGGAGGACTGGAGCCTTTACAGCTACAGCACAATCACAGCTCTCGGTGAAACCGTGGTTCTAGGAGCCTGGCTGCATCTCCTGAGACTGTGACGCAGAGCAGTTGTCTGCCCCGCCCCCCAAGAGGTCTCGGGCCTCTGCGTGGCACCCCACGGCCCCCGCCGTGTTAAAGGGGGGGCACACAGCCGTGACCACGATGTCCTCTCGTGAGGACTTTCCAGCCTTTCCCTTTGGGAGGAATGGTTCAGAAGTTCAGCTCCACATCTGCCATGCACTGGCTGGAAACTGTTGGTAACCCAGAGCCTGGCTTGTTTCCAAGGAAACTGGTAGTCCAGATAAGCCTCCGCGAAACCTTTAAACTTGAAATTTAATGTACGTCGCCTAAAAGATCACACTCGCAAATTACCCGTGGAAATACCTAAAAATTACCGCTGTTGCTGAAGGGAACTAAAGACGATGGTGGCTGATCTCTGTCAGCTCTAACAGCATTGCCGCTCTACGTGTTCACCCTCTCCTTAGTCCCATGAAGAGCTGCCGTGGTGGCCTGCCAGCCCCAGAGGAGGGGATGGAGGTCCGGGGGTCACAGCTGGTGGAGGGCAAATTCGGTATCTGCCATAGAGTACCAGTCTCAGCTCTGCTTTCCACCCAGCCACGTGCGATTAAAAACATAAACATCAGATGGCCACTATGGCGGCCCCTCTGCCCACCGACGGCTGTTTCTGGGACCAGCTTGCATTTTACCATCGCCTCCCATCCCTGGCTCCACACAGAAGCTGTGCCCATTTGCTCGACTGGGAAAGCTAGGCAGTAAGATAGGGAGGGACGCAAGGAGGGAAGGGATGTTCAACTAGGTCCAGAGCACGAGGCTCTCGGCAGCTTCGGCGTGCTGAGAGCCTGCTGAAATTCTGGTGGTCTTACAAGCTTCAAGAGAGCAGCCACCCAGCTCTGTGCACACCTGTACCTTCCCCAACCCAGAGCCACAGCTCCCAAGTGGGCAAGGCCTGAGTTCAGGGAGCGAGATCTGGGTCTGGGCTCCCCAAAAGGTGGGGCTTAGCAAGGAGAGGATGAGGGCCCCGGGAGGCAGTAGTCCAGGGGTCATGTCTCCAGGGGTTCTGCCTGTGCCCAGCTCAGTCCAGGGCCGTCAGGCCTCCCTCCCTTCTGCAGGTCCCCGTGGTCTGTTTCCCAGCCGGGTCCTTTGGTCTCCTCCCTCTGCAACGAGGAGGCGGGCCCAGCTCAGACCTTGTAAGGGTTCCTCCCCACCCCTTGCTCCTCCGGTTTAGCAGCACACACTCAGTCCTCTGGAATGTGGCCAGAGGCAGGACACACATTTCCAGAAAGCCTTAGCCACGCAAGTGATTTGTGGGTTGAGTTTGGTGAAAGGGGAAGTATGTCAAACCCACAGCAATGGCATCTTGAGTTTGAAAGTATAGTAATTTCTGAACTCTGCAGTCACAATAAAGAGCAAGAACAAGCAAACCAAAACACACATACACACACACTGAAAAGATTTGAATACTGCAAAAGCATAGAAATAGTTTGACTATTGCAGCTATTTATTCACTTACTCAATAATTTTCAGAATAAAGACACCCCCGCCCCATAGTGAGTCTAGCTCATTCTACTAAAGGAAAAAAATTTAAGCTACCAGTTTATTCATTTAAGGAATACTTACTTGAGGAAGGTAAACAGTAAAAACACATATGGATGTGTCTGGCATGGATACAAATTCTTTAAAAAATGTTGGATGCTCTACGAGTAAAAACAATCATCTGAGATAGGGTCCCTCCAGTAGAGAAACAAGGATCAGAATGCTTCCTTTGGGAAGGAGAGACAACGTAGCTAGAACTAGAAGATGGGACAGGATCAGAGCAGGTGACATTAGAGGCTAAGAGGACAGGACATGCACAGACCCAGCAGGAGCCAGAGAGATAAGACCCATGCTTTGGCCCTGAATTGTTCTCTGGAGTACACAGCTCTCACATAACCCGAGAGCCTTCTAGAGAGCCTTCTAAGAAACTGGGCACGTGTGATCAGTGATTTGCCCAATTTGTTTTGTCCCAGCGAGCGGAATATAGCAATAAAACATGTTTCCTCCCCCCTGGGCAAAGAGAGTCTTACCATGATGGTGTCTGCTACAGAATGGCGTCTCCAGGAAGACAAGGAGGATTAGCAATGTCCTTTATTATGATTATTTTTTAAGTGTAACAAATTCCTCTTTATAGTCTTTAGCCATCTTCCCGGGAAGTTTCTGGCTGCTGGGGGCCATGTAACGCCATGTCTAATAACTTTCTGCTGAGATGTAGTAGGGGTGAACACGTGGACCTCTTTATCCTGCCCACCTGCTGTGCTGATAGGCTCCCGCACCCAATATAAGGAGGAGGGATTTGGGGAACAGAGAGAGAGAGGTTTTCCTGCCTTGATGAAGCTGCGTGGCGTCTGTTCGTGCTCCGGGGAAGGAAGGCTGAGTGCGGGAGGGCAGTGGGTCTCTCCTCTCTCCTCTCGTCCTGGTCGGGGCGTGTTTTTCCCCATCCCTCCCACTAGTTGGGAGGGACAGGGGACGAAGGACCCCGACATCGGGCCCAGGATCGCACTTGGTTTAGCCATCATGTCAGCTTAGTGTATCCTTTTTTCACTTGTTTTTGTTTTTGTTTCTGTTTCCCATGACCTTGACGGTGTTATTTTGTGGAAAGTTTGTCAAGTTAGGTTTAGCTTATCTGTAGTGTCCTCATGCTTCTTTGTTCTGGTACTGCTATTTGAACCCAGCGCCTCTCACTTGCTGGGCAGGCCCTGTACCCCTGGAGCCACTCTGCCAGCAAGTGTGTAAGTTGTACATGTGTGTGTCCTCAGTGCCATACTGGAAGCCTCAGGCACTGGCTACCTGGCCATGTGGCTTTTCCAAGGTCCCCAGCAAGGTTCCCAGATCCCTTCGTAGGCAGCCATGTCCAGGGAGAAGACCCCTGGCCCTGCACTCATCTCCTGACTCTCACCAACACTTGTAACCACCGAGTTAAAAAAAATCACTCTGTCTTGCTACTTCGGCATTTTCACAAAACATAGACTTCTGAATTATGTTTTGTTTTTTTGTTTTGTTTTGTTTTGTTTTGCCAGTCCTGGGCTTGAGCTCAGGGCCTGAGCACTGTCCTTGGACTTTCTCAAGGCTAGAGCTCTACCACTTGAGCCTCAGCACCACTTCCGGCTTTTTTCTATGTATGTGGTACGGAGGAATCGAACCCAGGTCTTCATGCATGCCAGGCAAGCACTTTAACCACTAGGCCAAACTCCCGGCCCTGAATTATGTTTTGAAACAGATATACACTCTTTTTTTGACACTCCTGCCTTCCAAACCTGGAGTATACTTCTCCATGTGTGCAGGCTGCGTCTGTGGCAGGGAGGGCGCCACGTCTGATCCCGTGATGGGGACATTGGTTACCACGCCCATGAGAGACTTGGCCAGAACCTCTGAGCTGGGTGCCATCGCAGCCCCGGATGCTCCCTGGATGGATGTGCAGGGAATCAGCAGAACCGTAATGCGGGCACATCTTAGAAACCTCGTTGAACGGAGGGAAAGTCCAGCACAAAGGAATATGGATTTTATGGCCACATTCGTGCTGTCCCCAGAGGAGGCCAAGCGAACCCATGCTTAGGGGTGGTTGCTGAGGTAAACTCAGAAAAAGAAAAAAAGTGCTCTGCAGAGTCAGCGATGACTTATTTCTTCAGGAGGAAGTCGCAGCTGTGACTGGCAAACAGCAAAGGGTGGGACTTCCTCAGGTGTTTATAATGTGTGCGCTGTTGAGACAGGCTGAGGTGAGCGGTAGAGCTCGTATCTAGACAACCTGAGGCCCTGGGTTCAGTCCCCTGTCCCCCCTTCCCCCACGCCACCCAAAGGCGCAACGGAAAGGTTCTTACCAAGTATGAATGCCGCAGGTTTGGGGAGTCAGGGCTCTGCCACAAACTGCTGCGCATCTCAGGAGCAACATGCATGCAGCCGAAAGCAACCACCTTCCTGTCACGTCTGCACTCAGCCCTGGACTTGCTGCTGAACTAGCCCCTCACCCGGGCAGTGTGGCAGCCCAGGTTTCTGTCCAGAGGGCAAGTCCACCTGACACAGGCAGAATTAGGAAGACTTACCAGCCTTCGGCCCCTCACTGGCTACCTGCCTGTTCCAGCTAGATCACCAGTTCCCCGCCCCTCTGGACAAAGCCCCATTGCTTGCTTAGCCACTTCCCTTCCTGTTACACAGCCATAGTCACAAAGTCAAGTGAGTCTGAAGTCCAGGCTGGCCGGGTCCTGGTCCCGCCAGTAGGGCTTCTGTCGTGTTGCAGGGAGTGAGGCAATAGCATTGGACCTGAGCTTTGATCTCCAGTTGTGGATGAGCTCTCGCGTCTTATCGAGGACCTTGGTTCTGTCATCAGCAACTACCTGCAGGCTTGCGTGAGATCCACTGTGAATGAGGGAGGAGCCCCTGGTGAGCTCTGATATGCCCCGGGGACAAGGTGTTGAGTGACCCTAAACTCACCCCAGGTGATTCACAGATGACACCTGCATCCTGTGGGACAGCCTGCCTTCTGCCCACACCCGCCTGTCACCCAGGCCGCCCATCTCCTCCTTCATTCACTCAACCACTGTCCTCGCTCTGCTCTAGCACTGGCAATTTGGGGAAACTGCAGGGGGCAGATAGTCACTCATGATATTATATTTACATATATCCTAGGGCGGCCTGACCATTTTTCACCGAGGTTGTTGAGCATGTATGCGATGATTACCCTGGTTCTGTCTGCGGGTTACATCCAAAATGACTGAACTGCTTCTCCCGAGAAGCGCTGGTCCATGCTCCCAATTCGTGCCTGGACACAGGGCGGGAGCATGCCACACGGGTGGCCTGAGTCACAAGTGCTCCTCTTCACTTTCCACAGCAGCGTGGCCATCGTCATGGCCGCCCACATCCGCGGGGTCTTCTCGCCAGGTGCCCCTGGAGCAGGGCAGAGCTCCGTGTGTGGCATTCCAGGCACTGGAGGACCACGTGTGCCCTGCAGGCCGAGGGCGTGTACACGAGTCCCTATCATGTCCACATTCACAACCCGGCCAGGACGTAACTGTGAGTGTGGGCTCCCAACGGCTTCGCGGGATCCCTTACCAGTGGTGAGTCCTCGGATGAGGTTCCTAAGCCATCTGCTCTTGCTGGACAGGAAGGACTGCCTTTCTGAGGCTTTCACAAATATCATGTGTCTCTCAGTACATTAATATTTTTGTTTTTTGACACTAACTTTTATTATTTTAAAATAATATATATTATATGTTCATAATGGAAACATACAAAATAAGGGCAACTAAAAAGAAAAATTTCGTGCTTCCTCTGACTACGTGGGGTTAACAGCAACTATAATACTTGACATAACTGACATACAACTTGCTAGATAGTTTTCTACACTCAAACGCAGACATATGGCTTTTGGGAATGAATTATCATGCAGATGTCTTAAAACCTTCAGATCTTGCTTTGATAGCTAATATATTATGGGCAGCTTTCCATTTCTAACATGAGATTTGATGGTTATAAGCCAGGGGGCTCCAGTTACATGGACCAAAAATTCCCTACCCATGAATTTACACTGACTTTTAGCCAGTCTTGGGCCTGGCCTCTTGAGTGTGCATGGGCCTGTGGGGGTGGGAGGGAGGCCTCCAGCGTGGCCTAGTGGTAGAGTGCTTGCCTAGCATGCATGAAGCCCTGGGGGGAGTGGGGAGAGAGAGAAAAAGGGAGAGAGACGCGGGGAGGGAGGGAGAGTGGAGTAGAGACGCCAGGTAAGAACCCCAGGCCAGGGTCAGGAGTATGCTATCCCACTGCCTGGAGAATTCTAAGTTCAGTCTCATTGTTCCCAGGTGCTAGGACTGCAGGTGGGGGCCTGCAGGTGGTTCTCCCTGCCCTGTCCTCCTGGCCAGCAGTCAGGGCCGTGCCTGTGTGCTGTCATCCCCTCCTCCTGACGGGAAACGGGAGGGCCGAGGTGTTCCAGTCACACCCCCAGTGCCTGGAATGCCGGCGTCTGCGTGTGGGTGCATGCCTCCGACGCCATCAGCGAAGCCCCTGCTTCATTTCCTTCAACCAGAAAAGAGGCTTCGAGAGACTCACGCATTCTTCCCTGCCGTCCCCACCCAGCAAGCCGAGACGGAAGCATGAGGTGGACGCCAGTGGGAGGAGAGTTTCAATGCCCATGGCATCTTAGCGGAGTAGGAGGCACGGAGCAGGGTGGGGGACGAGAGTGAGTGATGGCCCTGTTAGGACAAGGCCGCTGCCCCCTCTGGAAGACGACTTCTCACCCCCAGCGTGGCTGCGGGGGTGGGGAGGGAGGATGCGGGGGCGTGAAGCCTGCAGGCCGTGTCTCCTCCAGCTCTCCATGGCCAGTCCCTCAGCACCACACTGGCTGGTGCCTCCCATGGCCCGGACGCCCAGAGCTGTTCCTCTTCTGGTCCCTGCGGTCCTTTGACTCCACCGGGAGGGTAGCGTGGTACGGAGTCCAGCGTTCTACGCTGATGGGAAAACCAGAATGACTTTTGAAAGCGACAACCATCTAACGTAGCAGCGCAATGAAGGGTCCTGCTGGCCTTCAGGACGGCGTCTGAAGTTGAGACTGTCTCCACTGTTTAAGTCAGCGGCTCTGCGTTTGTGTGGATGAGAAGCCCAGCAAGGGACGGCTGGGACCCTAGACCTGGGGAAGGGGCCGTTGTGTCAGGGATTGGTGCTTCAGAGCCCTCCAGCCAGGAAAAGGCCCCTGGACACAGAGCACGCTCCTCCCGTCAGCAACTGTGGTAGATTGTGACAGCGACGCCTCGGGGACTGTCCAGGCACACAGTGGGGCAGATTGTGACAGCGACACCTCGGGGACTGTCCGGGCACACAGTGGGGCAGATTGTGACAGTGAGGCCTCGGGGACTGGCTGGGCACACAGTGGGGCAGATTGTGACAGCGACGCCTCGGGGACTGTCCGGGCACACAGTGGGGCAGATTGTGACAGCGAGGCCTCGGGGACTGTCCGGGCACACAGTGGGGCAGATTGTGACAGCGACGCCTCGGGGACTGGCTGGGCACACAGTGGGGCAAGTGTTGTGGAGTTGGAGCTTCATTTAATGATGGCTTGCGGAATGCACGAGTGTTTGGGCGAGGAAGGACGGCCGTGGCTGGGGCGGGAAAACTCACCAAACGATCAGGGGTCTGAGGGTTGTGACTCTCAAAAGTCTAGTTTCCCACCTTCACTTCCCCACTCATAAAAGGAACTTCTGGTGAGTGTGCAGGCCGTGCTGCTCTCATCTTTCTAATGCTTTCAAATCCCCAAATCCCTGGGGCACTGTGGACAAACTCCATCTGAGCGCGCTCCCCGAGGGGGTCCAATGGGCAGACCGGTGGGCACAGTGGGCACAGGAAGTTGCAATGTGTTCTAAAACCCACAGGGAAGCCACACACTCTAGGCTGGTCATGGGGCAAAGGCCAAGGGTGATTCCTAGCCAATCGGACGGGTGAAATGGCCCATACCACTATGTCATAAGCACGATGATATCCACTACCTTTTGAACACTACTTTCCAGTGACTTTTTACAAACATCCTTGTGATCCACTCTTTAAACAATCTTTAGCCTGAAATTTAATCTTTACTGACACATAAAACTAGTGCCCAGGCTGGCTTTGAACCTCGATCCTCAGATCTTGGCCTCGTGAGTAGCTAGGGTTACAGGCTTGAGCCACCGCACTGGGCTAATGTTTTGAAATATGTGTGCACATGCTATACCGCTTAAGTCAAGTTAAACATCTGTCATTTCCTTAGGGTAAAACTTCGAGGTTGTTTCCTGTAGCTTTTCCATGTGCAGAAATACATGGCTGTCCACAGGAGTGCCAGAGCCCAGCCAACCCTCTGCACACCATCAGCTAGCCCCCTCCTTCCTGCTCTTCCCAAAGGGCCTTTAAACCCGTTTGCTGAATGGATTTTAGAGTCCACCCGTGGCAGCCTGTGGAGTCATTCCACCATCCCGGCGTGGACCCTGGAGCTCAGGACTGCGAGTTGACCCTGCTGACCCCGCAGAGCAGAGCCACCACCTCCCAGCCTGCAGCTCGAGGAGGGGCGCACGAGGGCGTCCATGCCTCTCCCCTTGGAGGAACAGCTTGTAGACGGAGCTCTGTCTTAGGGCAGCCAGGATGCAGCTCCAAGACACGGGCCTAAGGCCGAGCCGAAGGTGGCAATTCCCCTCCTGCAGCATGAATCACGCCGAGCCGCAGCGACCGACTCCGTGCCCTCCTCTGCCAGGAGCCTGTGCTCCTGAGTCACCCGAGCGGACCTGCCCTCCTGACCTGGCACCTGGCTCCCCGGGCGTCACGCCGAGGAGCTGGCACTGGGGCCGGAAAAGCCCTCACGCATCGCCTGCCATAGCTCAAACGTTCCAGCATCCCTCCTGCCCTCTGTCGGGGCCTTCATTCACACGCGTTTGCTCACTCCGCCATGTCCATTCCACCCACTGACATACGAGACCTGGGACGCACCCATGCTGACAGACTATCTTTGTTTTTAATGGATGAAAGTTTACTCTGTCATAACCATGCTTATTGGCACCCTGATTTGCTTTTTTTTTTTTTTTTGCCAGTTCTGGCCTTGAGCTCAGGGCCTGAGCACTGTCCTTGGACTTTCTCAAGGCTAGAGCTCTACCACTTGAGCCTCAGCACCACTTCTAGCTTTTTCTACATATGTGGTACGGAGGAATCGAACCCAGGTCTTTGTGCGTGATAGGCAAGCACTCTACCACTAGGGCCCACTCCTGGCCGCTGATTTCTTTTGTGGGAGGGCAGGGTGTGGCGACAAGGCTGGCTCCCTGAGCGCCGAGGCTGGCTTCCCAAGCACCGGGCCTGGCCGGGACGCACCCCCGAGTGTGCCCCCGTCACACAGCCCCTCATCTCCCTGGGCCAGCAGAAGCCTTCCCTAAATCATCCAAGGAGCCCAAAGAGTCACCTTTGTTAGGCTTTTCCTTTTCTGCTCTAATTCTTAACATAATTTGGAGGAAGTACTTTTCTAACAACAGCAAAAAGATAAGCCCCAGGCCTTTCCAGGGCGGACTTGTCCTGGCCCCTCCTCCTCTTGAAGATGTAGACTTCTAGCAAATATGTAGTTCAAACGCAGAACAGTCTAGTCAGAAACTGTAACTGGGTATAAGAGAATCTCTGCCCTGAAAGAAAACAACACTGGAGAAGTACAGAAGGTACAGAAGGGATAAGCAGTTCAGACCCTGGGAACGATGAGGCTACAATTCAGTGCTGAGCGTGCCAGGGCTTCCGTTCAGGGCAACCCAGTAACACGGGTGATTGCACTTGGAATCCACCCAGTTCAGAGCCCAACTGTGATGAAGCATTGATAAAGGTGTATAGGAAATGAAACAAAACCAGAGTAACATAGCAACAAGAACAAGAACAGCAAAAGCACACAACATAGATGGAACCCTGGCCTCGAGAACAGGTGTCCGCCATGGCAGCCGGCTCTGACCCTGCAAAGGTGAACACGATGGGTTTGAGGCCGGGAGTCCCACCTGAGAAGAGGAGCGGCTCTCAGGGCGAGAGCGCCCGTGAGCGAGCAGACTGGGGAGATGGGCAAAGACTTCTTAAAAAAATAAAATAAAAGGCCCCATAGAGGAGATAACTCTTGAGTGGGGGCTTATAATCCACATAAGAAAATGGGCAGGCAGTGGAGAAGGCTTGGGAGCAGTTTCTTTGGGTGAATGTAGCTGTGTGTGCATAGAAAGCAACAGCTCTAACTGTGAGAAGGAGATGTGGATGGGAGAGAAACACGGACGCTCCCGGCAAAGCTTGGCAGCTCCACGCCTGCCCAGGAGGGCCCAGCGAGGGTGACAGGTGTTTCCTGCTTCCTGTCACCACAGCCAGACGCCCCTGGCTTCAAGATGAATACACCGGTATGACCTACTCGAGAGCCCTAACTAGATTCCAGGTAACTGAATCGGTACCGGCAGAACCTGACCTGTCAGGCAATGCAGAAGCCATCTTGAATTCTTGTGCTGGGTTGGGGCCAGAGTCACGTTCTGTTTGAGCTGCATGGTATTGCTAACACTGAAAAGCATTAGTTTCCAGCATTTCTGTGATCTCTCTCTCTCCCTCTCTCTCTCTCTTGTCTTGCCGGTAATGGGGCTTGAACTAGGCCTGGGTGCTATCCCTGAGCTCTTCAGCTCAAGGCTATCGCACTAACCTTGAGCCAAGCCCCACTTCCTGTTTTCTAGTGATTAATAGGAGATAAGAATCTCAGGTCCTTCTGTGGCCGGGCTGGCTTTGAACCTTGATCCTCAGATCTCAGCCTCCTGAGTAGCCAGGATGACAGGTGTGAGTCATCGTGCCCAGCTTTGTGTTCTCTTAAAAAATAAAAGAGCTCTGGTAACACTGGGCCTGTGTTCCTGTGTGATTCAGTGAAGCTAGACAACCCTCTGTTGTAACAATAACGCAGCATGCAGTGAGCAATGTGAAAAAAAAAAAAAACTCAACAGAATCCAGGTGTGCATGCAATTCAGCCATCTCCTGCCAGGGCCCAGGAACTCAGATTTCAGGTTCATTTAGGACCTCCTGAGCTGCCCCTGAACGTCTTCTCTGCCTCTGTGGGACTTGGAAGCAGAGGGATGATAATAGGATTTTGGCCCAGTTAGATTAGATTATGTCTTTTCCTTGAGTTTAGTTAGGAATTGTTTAAATTTCTCCCTCTCTCTCTCTCTCTCTCTCTCTCTCTCTCTCTCTCTCTCTCTCTCTCTCTCTCTCTCTCTCTTCTGGTTTTTTTTTTTTTGCCCGTCTTGGGCTCAGGGCCTGAGCACTGTCCTTGGACTTTCTCAAGGCTAGAGCTCTACCACTTGAGCCTCAGCACCACCTCTGGCTTTTTTCTATGTATGTGGTACCGAGGAATCGAACCCAGGACTTCGTACATGCTAGGCAAGCACTCTACCACTAGGCCAAACTCCCCGCCTGGGAATTGTTTTTTTCCTGTGATAAAATGCCATCCGTTTTTGTACCTAGGTTGTACACAATGAAAAAAAAGGCGTACAAGGCCTATGGTTTCATGAGCACTCACTCATGTGAAGTCCCTGAAGCCTACAATTTAGAAATGGCTTACATTCCAGAAGTTCATTTACAAGTTAGTTGTTAAGTGGTTGGTTTCCAAAGCTAATCAGCAAAAATCTATTTAACCTATAAAGTAGATGAAACAAAGCTTTGTCTTATAATTAAAACTAAACACCAGGTTAAGCAATGCTTGTGAGGTCAGGAGCATCTCAAGTTCAGCTTGGGGTTCCAGAGGCCCGGTTTTCCTGGAAGCAGCACAGGCATGAGAGCGTCTGAGTTCACACAGCCCGGGGCCCTGCCAGGCAGGAACAGCCTCAGGCTGCACGGGGCCTGGGGCTACAGCGTTTTAGGGGTTTCTTAGAGAAGAACAACTCACAATTGTGAATACCGCATTGGATATGGGGCCTTGCCGGGAAGCTCGGCAGGCAAAGGGACCTGCCTCTTATGCCTAATCAGCCACTCCAGAGGTGCCGATGTGGCATCAGGTGAGGAGAGGCTCTGACAGGTCTGGAGGAGAGATGGACATGGGAAAATGAGGAAGAGTAGGGATGGATGAAGAGGAGTTGGATCGGCTGACTAAGAGATCAGACACAGCTCTGCACTGGTGACATGGCAGAGGATCAGGTCAAGACGGGGGAGAGGCTCGTGAGGGGAGAGAGGAGGGCTCACTCCCACCCGAGGCACATGGACTGAGACAATGGCACTCCCTGGAGGTGAGGTGGGTGTGCGTGCCATGCAGCACGCGGTCCCCAGCCTGCAGAGATCAGATCTCCACCCGGCCAGAGCGGGATGTGGATGCCTAAGTGGAGGAAACCCAGTACTTTCAGACGAACTATGCCCCTCTGCTCTCAGACACACGTGGACCTATAACTGGTCGAGGAGGTACACACACCCCGGTCCTCAAAGACAGCCACTGGTTTGACTGGGAATTATTGGCTTCTCCTAAGTAACAAGGAAAGTGAGACTTTTAAACCAGTTTTGTTTCCATGTGTTTGTTCTGTTTCGTTCACTTTTCGGTGTTTGAGACAAAGTCTCTGCACGGCCCAGGCTGGCTGAACCTCTGAGCCTCAGCCCCGAGGGCCAGGACTCGGGATGTGTGCACATGCAGGCCTGGGGGCTCGATCTCTAGCACTAAGGCAGCTTGAAACCACGCTTCCTTCCGTGGTCAGGAGAGAAGGGAGTGACCCGCTGGAATGCCTCGTGTACCCGGACCGGAGTCACAGCGCCCTCCCGGGGCAGATAATTACGGGGATAAAATTCATCTATAATCAAGAAAAAGTTATGAGCCATGGGGGTGGAGCATAAAAGCTAACCAAGTGCAAGTACTGAAAGTCCTACAAGCGGAACATAAGACCCAGTGTGATTCACGAGCACGGGTGGTCTCTGCTGTCTGAGGGCATAGTCACGGGTGACACACGAGTGGGCATATGATTGGGTGTGACACACGAGTGCTGGGCTGTCTCTGCCGTCCGTGGGCACAGGTATTTCCAGTCAAGAAACAAAAGATGTGAAGTGAAGGCATCAGGTTCTTTGGCACAGAAGCTCATCCAGGCTTTCCGACAGGAAATTTGCCTGTAAAGTGGAAATGCCAAGAAACAAAACTATGGAATCCAGAGAGGAATTCCAGAGACTGGCAATGGTTGGAAGCTGTTCCCAGCTTAGGCCTGCAGGACAATAAGAGGAAGTGCCATTATCAGAGCCCAGAAGCAGCCTGGAGACTTCCCAGGTGGAGTCGAGGCCACAGCAGGACCTCACCGGCTAAGAGTAGCGAAAGAACTCACCGAGAAGTGGCCTGGCTTCCTTCTTCTTTCCACCCCTCATTCTAGCCCTTCAGGCCTTCCACTGGCTAGCTGGAACCCAGAAGGCAAAGCAGCCTGGGAAATGTGGCAAAGCAGCCTAGAAAATGTAGCAAAGCAACCTGGGAGATGTAGTTCTTCTGTAGCCCAAGCAGGTTGTCAGATTCCCTTGAGACTTCACTGCCCCTCCCCCCATATATCCAGTCCTGGGCTTGAGCTCAGGGCCTGAGCACTGTCCTTGGGCTTTCTCAAAGCTAGAGCTCTACCACTTGAGCCACAGCACCACTTCCAGCATTTTTCTATGCATGTGGTACCGAGGAATCGAACCCGGTCTTCATGCATGCTAGGCAAGCACTCTACCACCAAGCCAAACTCCTGGCCCCCAAAATAATTTAACTTGGTATGATACAAAATATTGCCAGACTGTCTCAGAATGGAGAATTTCTTATGTGATCAACCCCATTTTTTCATAAGGAGAGTAGAAAATATTACTGCATCCTTAAATTCTTACAATGAGCTCTCATTACTTTTGTGATACAAAAACTGTATTTGGGAAAAGGAAACACAGGACCAGAAATAAGCTTAAAAAGCCTGTGCAATGACCTCTTCACATAACTATTCTGTAGTACATCTAAACTTCTATATCTTGTCTATATTTACATTTTTCTCTATAGAAACATATATATTCCCCCAAACAAATGATGCCTACTATACAGTCTCCTGTACTGACCCAAATTTTAGAAGCAATTAGGACTAATCAATTTCATGCCATGAATATTTCTCCTCTGTGGACATAAAATGGGTGTGCCCAGCTGATGGATGCTGATAAATCACAGGTCTGTAGGCCTCCAGTCATGCAAAGAATTCTCCAAGGCAGTAACTCAGCAGAAGCTTTGTCAAGTCTGTCATCATGATTCAAGGGTTTGGAACGACTTTCTGGGGCTTGGGTTAAATAATCTTGCCTTAATTCTATCTCTTGGAGCAAAGGTACGTGGGAGATTTAAACGCTGGTGCCTCGGCATCTCCTGTGGAAACTGGCAGAGCAAGCCTTCACCCAGCCACTGCGTCTGACTCAAAAGCATCAAGATAATGTCCACACGGGATAATGACTGTGAATTCACCTTTATGCGTGTGTATATGAAACTCACGCAAACACGCGTGTATGCATGTCCACACATCTTATATCATACATTGTACACATGCATGTGCACACAGGCAACACAGTGATTTCAAACATTTGCAGCTGTTACAGAACTTGCAAAGCTAAAACCAGGTTCTAACAGCATGAAGGGCTGGCGTGGAGAGGGAGGCGGCGCCTGCTGCTGGGAGAGCTGCTTGCTCCCAGGCAGCCAGGAAGCAGAGACTAACTGGAAGGGCAGGCCCAGCCAGGCCTCAGCCGGGATGTGCTCTCACCGGCCTTGTCCTATGCATCAGCCTTCCTGTGAGGCCAGCACGCGGTCCTCAGTCGCCAGTCCTCCTAACAGCGCCACCTGGGGGAGGGACGGCCCCTTCAGCATATGAGCCGGTGGGGGGGGGGGTGCAGCTTGATTTTTTCTTTTGCTTCATTAATATTTTCTTTGATCTAACTTCTTGTCCATTCAAACAGCCCTTGTGAATTTGGCTAATGTGCTATTTTATCTTATTCTCTTCTCCCCCCTTTTCATTTTGAGAAAACTTGTGACTACTATCTAGTCTGCATATGGATTCCTGGGCCAGCGACTCCTCAGCTAGATTACCTCTCTGGTCCTGTCAGGTCCTGTTTCTGGGCACTGTGCATGCTGGGCCAGGTCCCGGGGTTGGCCTGAGCCCCTCTCTGCACCCCAGGTGCTGGCCAGAGGCAGAGTGCACTGCAGTAAACAGCCCCTTTCAAATCCACACAAAGATGGTGATTCATAGTGAAAAACTACCCTTGTTCCTAACTAAAATGTCTTTTTCATTGGTTCATTATCCTTCAATATGACATGCCATATTCCAGGATGTCTTTTACAAAGCATATATGAACAATTATCCCTAGAATTTAATGTGTGAGCACAGGTTAAACACAGTTGGGCATCTGGCCTAATAAAGTTTCGGTGAGCCCACAGGCCCAAGTGAAACTAGAAGTATAATGGCGATTACAGAGACGATCTAATGGTTTACTTGTGACTTATTTTTGGAAAGTTATAACAATTAACTCTTCTGTGTGTACTGCCAAATACTGAAGTACTCTGAATTTCATAATACAGTTATTACAGCAACTATGATTGTGCTGGCACAAGCTTTCTGTCAAACCTCAATAGAGAGTTTTCAAGCCTATGTAATCATGTTAAACGAGATATTTGATCTCCTTTGTCAGAAAGCATAAGCAATAACCATGCGAATGGGGAGTCAGGAAGGCTGTGGGTCACCTAATCTGAGGAGACATCTCCAGAATGCTCCAGGCTGTTGAGAATAGTGGTGTTCCTGTAAGAGTCCACAGCCAACAATTCAAACAGCATAGAGCAGAGGAACTGGTGTACATACTGATGCATCCAACACCAACCCAACGCGGGGTGACAGAGCTGGGCAGACAGCCCTGCCCCGCTGCCGCCCGGGGCCTGAGCTCGCCAAGGACCCCCTCCCCCACCCCTCCCCGGCCAGGGCCTGGGCTGGCCGTGGACCCAGCTGACCCTTTCTTGGAGGCTGTGGCTTTCCCTGGCTCAGTTTCATATTTCCGGATGGGGAAGAGCTGGGTTCATGTAGTGTACTGTCAACTGCATATGGAGGGGCCTGCTTCAGAGCCAGCGCCCTCTGTCCCCGGGCTGGGAGGCCTGAGCCACGGGGAGCCAGGCCTGGAGTTGCGGGACTGGAAAGGGTTCTTCACACACCATCAAGTGCAAACAGCGGCATATGAAACAGCAGTCCCCTTGACATAGTCCGTGGAACGAGACCAGGGGCGCGACAGCTCAGGACTGACGGTGGGACCTCGGGGAGTCTGGATGGTGGGTGCCACTTTCTCTTTATTCTCGTTCTAACATCATTTATCCAGCGGCTGCGGACAAGGCCGGGTGAAAGATGAAAAAGATTTCATCTTCAAGTGCACGGCAGATGCACATCCGTTTCTTTTGTGATATGGGGTGAGGCGAAGCTTATTCACATCTCAGGAACCATTTTCCTCCTTGGGAGAAAACTCCACACCCAAGACTCAACCCACCATCTGAACTCCGACTCAGATGGGGCGGTCATTTAACGTTTCTCCCCACTGCCACCACTCCCGCCAGGGCTGTGCCCACGCAAGCCAGCGTGCTCGACCTGTGATTACAGGGAAGCAGCCCACGTCCCGCGGGCAGCTCTTTTAAGAGCTTATTTTCTCAAGCATACCAGCAGTGCGACCGTCACCCCTCTATGATTCCAGAGGGTCTGAAATCCTTGCCCAAAGGGGCCCCAAGCCCAGGGGCCGTCTCTCTTCTCTACCCGTGTCTGAGTCCCCCGTGGAAGCTCCCTGGGGATGTGGCCCCTGAATATTGGGTGGGACTGACCACTGACCGCCCCACGCCAGGTCATTTTGTATAGGGGTCTCTGAGTCCTGGGCTGTCCTGAGGCAGAAACTACCTGGACAGACAGGAGAGAGGAAGCCTTGAGCTCTGGGGGCCCTTTCACTGCCCTGACTGCATTAGAAGGTCACCTGGACATTTATCTTAAAGGAGAAAACAGAGTTTTTGTTTAAAAACACTGGCTGCATTTTTGTTCCTTTAGGCACATTTATAAAATGTATCTATCTATTTTGTGAACTAGAGAGTCTAAAAAGAATCTTGGCCGGAGCCTCAGATGACTTCTTAGAACAGATTTTTTTTTTCTCCTCACTTTTAACTCCCTTAACCCAAACCACAGCCTCCTCCTCCCATTCCCCTCCCAATAACTCTAGACCCTTCTTTTAAAGCTCTTTAATAATAGGCTCTCTTCTTAAAATTCTCTTTCCAAACCACAACCGCTGGGCTTTCTTTCTGGTTACCTCATTCTCCAAGCCTCCTTTTCAAAGCTTGTCCTCTCATCTTTAAATTCATTTCCCAGCACTGTCTCTTTCCCTAAATCCTTTCCCCCTTGATGGATGGTCCATTCCTTGAAACCCAAAGACACACATGGCCTGTCACTCACCCCTGGGCTGGCTCCACGTGGGCAGAGAAAGCTCCAGGGTGCTGGGACCTGCAGAAGGCCTGGAGGAACCAGGGAGGACAGAAATCCAAGATCCATGAGGTCAGGGCCTCCTGACGGGCTTCCAGCCGTGGGCAGCTGCCGTCCCTTGGCTGGATGCTGGTTTTCTCATCCGGCCTGTACTAAGCCTCTGGCTCGCAGGAGGCCCTCAGCAAGACCGTCTGCAGGCCTGATTAAGTGGTGGTCTGAAGGGCTGAGACAGGCGACCTCAAAGCTCCTTTTCAGCTCCGGGTAACATTTTAACATCTGTGGAGTCAGGACACAGAGGACTGTGGGACTTGGTGAATTTAAGTGATCTGACAAGTTACTTCATTTTGTACTTTGCTCATTTGGATAAAATCTAATTTTTTTTCTTTTTGTCCAAGAGGGAAACAATAGAACCTTAATGGGGAGAGATGCCAGCAGCCATCCCTTCCTTACTGCCCGTCTCTCAATGGCTGCTCAGGAAAGTGAAGCAGCTGGCCGTGGGGCTGTCCAGGGCCGCCGGCTCGCTCTGGAGCTCTCCAGGCGGAAACAGAGGTGAATCGCTGCAGCGACATACGTTTGTCGACTGAGTGAAGAACAAGAAACGCTGGGTGGACTTCCGACACAAATGATCTCACAGGTCTAAGGATACATGCCAGGAACCAAATATGAACAGACCTGCTGGCTTCCGTCAACGAGCTCAAACCGCTCCAGAGAAAGATTTAATGCCAGATGGGTCACAGACCAGTGTGTAGAAACATAAAACTATATAGCTCTTAGAAGGAAATGAGAGAGAAAATCTTGTCGACCTTGGGCTAAGTAAGGAGTTCTTAGCTAAAACATCAAAACATGAAAACTGATAGAGTGGCTTTGGAGAGCACTTAAAACTTTGCTCTGTAAAATATATTCAAAGGAGAATGAGAAGACAAGTTATAAAAGACACGAGTTTGAGGAGAGTCACATGTTCAGAAAGAACTTAAACCCAGAATGAATACTCTTTGAAATTTTCAAAAAGCAAATAAACCCAGTAAAGTTAGGCAAAATGAAATCTTCAAAAAGTAGTGAATAACCCCAGTAAAATTTAGCAAAACATTTGAATAGATTCCTTGCCAAAGATGGATAGTAACCTATATTACACTTGAAAATGTCACAAATAGTAGAGTCCACCAGCTGAAGCCACAATGTAATATTACTGTGGAGTTATTAAAATAGCTGAAGATAAAAACGAGATTATATTTCCGGGTGCCTGACAGGAGGCTCTCATGAATCGTCGATTGGAACAAAGCATGGCACACCCACTACGGAAAATAGCGTGGCGACTTCTTACAAACAGAAATGCACACAAACCTAGCAACAGAAGTGACGTTCAAGCTCACACGTTCATATCTCACAGGGGTATTATTCCCAAACTGTCAGCTGCCTGGCTCAGCAGCCATGGCCCTCTGTGAGCCGGGCTTCCGCTCACTAAGACGCCCACAACGCTGGAGGTCCTCAGCCACGTGAAGCTCCATGGAAGAAGGTGGAGTGGAAAGCACAGCGCAGTTCTCCAGGGTCAGTGCTGCAGGGCGAAGCGGCGGGCCTGTGTCTGCAGCCCGCACCCTGTGTAACCTACAGCACTGTGCACACACAAGCCAGAAGAGTGCAAATGACAAGAGCTCAAAGAAAAGTCATCTGAGAACTCCGGTGGACCGCTCGCGTGCCGTGTGCTGTGCCTTCAGGGCGTCACCAGTGGCGCAGCAGAACGCGCACAGGGGAAGGAGGGTGACGAGGCACGGGCATGCAGTTGGGGTGCCTCAGAGATGCCTCCCTGCCTCCATCCTGCAACCTGGAGGACTTCCGGGGCCCGGCACAGCCAAGTACGCTGGCTCCACTCCCTGCCGGCTACCCACGGCGTGCAGGGCGGCTGCTGTGACCTCGCTTCTCCCTGGACCCTCCGGGGGCCTCAGCCGGGCCTGCTGGACTCAGAGCTGCCTTGGTCTCAGCACACGGTCACCTTGTGACCCAGCTGTGGAGGAGCGGCGTCTCCTCCAGCCTCTGTATTCCTGTCAGCCCCCAGCCTGGCACTCCGGCACCTTCTGAAGCTCAGGGAAAGTGTGCGGGAAAGAACACGGGTTCACAGTTCACGGCTGGCCGCTCCCTCTTGTCCCCAAGTCACTGCTCCCCCCCTCCCCATCCCCATCCTGCAACAACTCCGAGCCCCAGGGGTGTCCTGGGGACCCTCCAGCCACAGACCACTGCTCTCTTGACACACACACACACACATACATGCACGCACACACACTAAGTCAACTCAGAAAAAATTGAAGGGATTGAAATAATACTTTGGGGTGTGTGTGTGAGTGTGTGAGCATGCACACTCACGTGCAAGCCAGTACTGGACCTCCACTCAGGACCTCCTGCTGTCACTCAGCTTTTTCACTCATGGCTGGTGCTCTACCACTTGAGTCAAGCCTACAGAACACCAGTCTATTAGACACAACAACTTCCTTTTCCACACCCTCAGGGCACACTGGACTAAGAGAAAGCTTTCCTCTTGGGGCCCTGGTGCCCCATGCCTGTAATCCTTGGCCCTCAGGAGGCAGAGATCTGAGGAGCATGGTTCGAATGCAGCCCGGACAGATAATTCTGAGACTCTTCCCTCCAGTGAACCAGCAAGAAGCTGGAAGTGGAGGTGTGGCTCAAGTGGTGGAGAGCCGGCCTGGAGTTAAGAAGGCTGAGGGAGGGGTGAGGTTTCGTGCGTTCAAGTCCGGATGGGATGGTGGACTTGGGGGGTGACTGTCTTTCTTCCCGGGGCCTGTAGCTGGTGCCAGACGTGTGCTCCACTGAAACCGCGCGTGGCACGGCGGTGGGGAGAAAATGTTTCTCAGGGCACCTGCTGCCTTGCACTGCCTCAGCACAGACCCTGCTCAGGATCAAGGCTTTGGTCCTCTTCCCAGCCCAAACATCGACCAGGAAATGCAACGCACCACGGCCCCAGAGACAGGGAATTCAAAGATGCGGCCTTTCACAGCCGAGTCCCCAGAACCAGCGCTCCCCAGGGGGCCGAGGGGCCCTCGGTCCTCCCCCAGAGGGTGGCGGGCGCTGGGGGAGCTCGGTGTCTCTCCCCGTCCTCACCCAGCCCTCCAGCCTCCCTGAGAACTCTCGCCTCCTCCAGACATGAGGGGGCCCCGCTCCCCACGGCCGGGGATTTTTTGGGTGTGTGGCATCCTGGCATCCGTCTGCCTCGGTGCCTGAGTGCTGGCGTCACACACACCAGCCTGCCTGCCTGCCTGCCTGCCTGCCTGTCCATACCTTTACACGACTCAGTCCTCAGAGCTCGAGGTTGCTAGAAGAGTAACCTCAGGGCCATTGTTCTTCACAAATTTTGTTAGTGAAACACAACAGTCCCCAGGAGGAATGCAGCTTTGGTGATATCTGCTAAAGGAAATAAATCCCCAGCTGGGAGGCTGTGGTTACACTGAAGTGGAAGGCACTGATTTGCTTAACCAGCCCTGTTAAAGAACTTGTTTTATTTAGCCAGCATCACCCGCTTACCTCATTCTGTTTTAAAATAACTGTTTTCTATTTTAAAAGTAACACCCCATAAAACTCGGAAAACCAAGCAAAGAAAAATCAAAGGAAACGGGTCAAGAAGTCATCTTAAATCCTGCCACACGGACAGTGCTTCCATTCTGCGTGGCAGGCCGTGTGCTGTTTTCCCCATGTGTAGTTATCTTGGGTTGCTTGATAAAACTTGTATCTTGTTAAGCCTGTTTCCCCGGCTTCCCAGGGCGCTGGGCCCTTGAAGGGTGGGACACAGCCCAGGTGGGGTTGTGGAGAGGTGGCCTGGGCCGTGTCCGTCCAGGGGAGCAGAGCCCTGAGCCGCGGTTTTCCTCAGAGCAGACCCGCCCCTCTTCACGCCCCTCGGGAATGTGGGGTGGCTGGTGCCAAGAGCGTCCTTGACCTTCTGAGCTGGACGGACGGTCTTCTGTTTTCTCAGGCTTCTGCTTGATAATGACGATCAAAGAGCAGGAGGCAAGATTTATGATGGGGAATCTGACTTATTTGCAGTTGTTTGGCGCTTGATCCTTGTTTGCTTCCTGAGAAGAAACCAATGCCCTCCACCAACCCCTCACCCCCACTTCTACCCTCAGCCCCAATTCTGTTTTTCTCTTTAGTATCTGTTAAATGCCACTGCCAATAAACAATAGCAACGTTTCACATCTGCCCAGCACTTTATTTCTGTCAAATGCATCTTAAGTACATTTATTAGTCACTAAAAACGTAAACCAAGTGGAAAAATCCATCTCCAAGTTTACTGCTATCCATTTATATTTGCACACACACATTTCTCAGTGAAGCTCTGGGGTTTGGAAAAACAGACTCTCCAGTTCCTGCAGTGACTAAGCCCTGTGACTCGGGGCCTTCATAATAAATTCATTGGTTAATTAATACAATTTAATTTGTGTTGGTACTGGGATTTGAACTCAGGACCTTATCCTCTCCCTTTGTTGCTCAAGACTGGTGCTCTAACATTGGAGCCACACCTCCGCGTAGGGTTTTTTGCTGGTTCACTGGAGACAAGAGTCTCGTGGGCTTTTCTGCAGGGCCTGGCTCTGAACTTTGATCCTCAGAGCTCAGCCTCTGGAGGAGCTAGGGTTGTAGGTGTGAACCACCGGTGCCTGGCTCTTTGTGAAGTTTAAAGTTCAGGCGCTTAGAAAGGCCATGGTAACCGAGAACAATCAAGTATTTCCATACCCACGACAAACAGTGATAGCAGTTATTCCAGCAACCATCCCCACACAGGCATTTCCTGTATTTTGCTCCAGTAAGTCTTTCTCACAGCGGCACTGGGGCTGCTGTCAGCTCCAGAGTGCGGGGAAGAAGCGGGGAGAGCCCAGCCTTCCTCCCCCGGGGCTCTCGGGCCCCTCAGAGCCAGTCGGGACGGTAGCCGTGGGACTCCTCTCCACGTGTGGGGGGGGAGGGAGTCCGAGCTGCGTCTCAGCCCCTCTGGACCCCAGCAGCTCCATCCGTGCCAGCAGCCACAGAAGCCACTGCTCAACCTGCCACCCTCTCACCATTCCAGGAACCCCGATTCATAGTTATCCCGAGGGTGAAGGCCCATGGTAAGTTACAACGGTCCTGATTCCCATAGCTAACCTGCACGTTAAAATTTTAAACTTCTATGAGCCTTGACTCAAGACAAGCCGGCGTGAGCCTGTTCTGGGCTCGGTCCCCAGAAACCACTCTCGGAGGCTCGTCCCCACACAGGCACACAGAATGGAAACCAGGTCTGTCTCGTCACTCTTTCCTGCCTGGGCATTTATAAGAAAAGCATCGTGCTGCTTTCCAGAGTCACCTTCCCAAACACCCTGAGGTACTTCTGGCTGCCCGCAGCCATGGCCTCCTGCGAGCCTGGGCATCAAGTCTCCGGCCCATCTGTAGCCAAGCCAGTGAGCCGGGGGCGCCGAGTGCCACTTCTCTGGAATGAGAGCCTCTCGCTTCCATTCCTTTGTTCTCAGTATTTCCTGGCAACATGTCCACAGCACATGCTACTAGCAGATGGTGCAAGGCATAATTGGGATTTTTATCATAACACACACCCCATGCGTCCGTCATGTGCGCATATTACCCCCCCCAAACAGGAGATCTAGAGGGCAGCAGGCCTTGTCATGGCCAGATTAAAGCCATCTTCTTCCAAAGGCTTGAGGCCCCCTGCAGAACCAGACATCAGATGTGGTTTTCAGCTAGAACCCAGAGCACCCCTCAGTAGGCTGTGTGTATCAGATTCCTTTTAAGGTCTGTTGTTAAAATGAGGGGATTGGTAGCCGGTAAGTCGAGGCAAACATCTGTGCAGCAGAGCCGAAGCCTCTGGAGCTTGGCAGAGTGCCTTGAACTTCGTACAGACAACTGGGCCTCAAAACCCACGCAGATGGAAAGGTGTCCTGTGCCTGAGCACGCCCAAAGTGAGCAGCCGTCAGGGTGGAAAAGTCCTGAACCAGAGAGGCACGGGGGATTCATTTCCAGATCTTTGCATTTTTTGTTGCTAACGTGTGGGTCTTCTCAGTTGGGAGTCGAGATTTCCCAGGTTGGTTGTTGTATCTTTTCCTGGGGAGACTGCCTGCTTTGGGACTTAGACATGTGTGAAGGAGGCTCCCCACAGCCCCACAGGCTCTCGGTGGACGGTTACGGACACAGGCTGAAGAATGGAGGGTTCTGTTAAAGCTCTCTGCTGGTTGCCTGTGGGGTGATTAAATTACCAGGACTGCCCATTTGGCAGATGTCTGAGCATCACAAGCAGTGAGTGCTGCATTTGGCCACTAGTAGTATAACTGAAGTAGACACACACACACACACACACACACACACACACACACACACACACACACACACGCGTGCGCACGCGTGCGCACGCGCGCGCACAGAGCTGACCCAGGCTTCTTGTGCCCTATCAGGATAGAAAATGTAGATGAGCAAACAGTGGTTACAATTTCCAGTTAATCGAGTTCATTTTTTTTCTTTCTTTTTTTCGGGGGGGGGGGGATTGTGGGGCTTGAACTCTGGGCCTGGACGCTGTCCCTGAGCTCTTCAGCTCAAGGCTACCGCCCTACCCTTGAGCCAAGCCCCGCTTCCCATTTTCTAGAGGTTAATTGGAGATAAGAGGCTCAGGTCCTTTGGTGCCTGGGCTGGCTTTGAACCTTGATCCTCAGACCTCAGCCTCCTGAGTAGCCAGGATGACAGGCGAGAGCCACCGCGCCCAGCTAGGCTTCATTTTTAGAGCAATGTTAGATTCACAGAAAATCAGGTGAACAGGACAGCGCCCCTGTTTCTCACCCATGCACTGAGTTAGTACATTTGATGTACTTAAACTAAGATCTGTACATAAGCGTTTGCTTCAGAGTTTTGCATTGCTTCGTTTTATGTGTTTTGACAACGCGTGATGTCACACCATGTGGAATAGTCCCTGCTCAGAGAATCCCCTCAAAGTCTGTCCATTCGCCTCGCCCTGGATCCACTCATCTTCTTTTTGCTATTTCTATATGTTTGCCTAGTTTTTTGTTTGTTAGTTTGTTTTGAGGGGTGGGGGAAGTGTTGTTTGCTTCCTTATTTTTGGAATTTTCCCCTTATTTTAAGAATTCCTTGTATGCTTTGGAGAAATAATTTTTCAGTCTTTTGCAAGTATTTCCCCTCAGGCTGTAGCTTGCATTTTTATTTCCCTTCAATGCTATCTTTTCACAAAACAAGTTTTAATTTCAGAAAATGCCTATCTATCGACTTTATCCTGCCTGGTTTGTTCGCTGATGTTGTCTCTAGACACTCACTAATAAAAGGAAAGTCCAGCTTTTCCTTGGAGTTATCTCGGACGAGGTGGATAAGGTTTGAGTTTTACACTTGAATCTGTGATCCATTTAAACTTCATTTTTGTTTGGAAGATAGGTCAAAATACAGTGCTAGAGGTTTTGAATTCTCCTTTGCCGCCTGCACCGTGCCTTGTCATGGGTCTGCTGCCGGTTGCGGCGTTCTCTGCCCGTGTCCTCGTCCGTCTCTTACTGTGGAGAATGTCATCAATGAGCGCAGGCCTCGGGTTCAGTGGGTGACACTGCCTGTGGCTGTGCTAGTCTATACCGCTGCTGGGGCCTGGGGGGGCCCTCGTGGGGGGGCCGTGGGGGGGGGGGAGCCGGCACCATGATGGCCGAAGCCCCCGAGCGTGGGGCGGGATGGTGCTGCCCCAGGAGCCTCTGGGCCTCAGCCCTCGTGGCGTCTCCAGTCCACAAAGCTATGTGGTGAGATGGCTTGGAAAATTTTATATGAACTCACAGGAAGCTAGATAAGAGAGAATGCAGGACTTGACAAGGAGAGGCGTTTAATCAAAACCAGAGCCATGGACTGCTGGGAACTCAGAAGGATAAAGGGAGGCGAGGGTGGCTGGAATAAATTCCCCCACCCCCCGCCACACACACACACACACACACACACACACACACACACACACACACACACGGTAGCTTCTACTTAGTGAGAAGACAGGGACTCTCTCAAGAAAGTGGAGGGCCCTGGCAGGACGCCTGGGCCACCCAGTGTGTACACTGAGTGACTAACAGGTATCCTGGGGCCTTGACGGTGAGAAAAGCTGGTGCTCGCTCCCTGCCGCCTGCCATGTGCGTTTCTCCTGGGATGTGATCAGCGGAGGGGCGTCCTGGGTAACTTTTGAAGCAGCAACGACAGCTCAGAACTCCCGGACAGAATGCAAACAGCATTGCAGACATAATTCATGCCTCAGCCCACCCTCCCTCCCTCCCTGCAGGGCCGCTCTCCCAGCTCCAACGGGCCTCCTGGCTCTGCCTGGACTGGCTGCAGATGACATCATGGGCCTGTTTGCTTTCCTCCTTGAAGGCCGGATTCTGGGCTGGATGGAGGAATCCACTCTCATCCCACCAACGGCCACACAGCAGCACCCGTCTTCTGGTCTCTGCAGTCCTGTTTCCCTCCATTGCTCCCTCTTGAACTCTCTTCATCAAATCAAGGGTTGAGCCTGCTCCTGACAAGCTGGATCTTTGCACAGATACGGGACAATCTGCCGGGCACGATTTGAAAGGAAATTTATAGCCAGAATTCTGCCTTGACAAAGCTTTGAGACAAGTAGGCTTTGTTTATAATCAAGAGTGGACTTGCCAGGTTTTTTTTTTCCCAGCTCATTTCCACAAGTCTGAAAATGGAGAAGAGGCAGGGGAAGCGGCCCAGAGTGAGGTCCAGTAACACCAGCGCAGGTCTCAGATAGAACTGAGCGCGCCTGCGGGAGGAGAGGCCCCTCTCTGCTCTTGAGTGAGGACTAGGACAGATGTACTAGACGGGGCCAATGTGCTTTGGGAGAAATAACTCATACCAAAATGTTATAAAGTTTGTTTTTAAAGTGATTTCACCCTGTTTTAAAAATAAGAGCCATGCAGCCACATGCAGAAAACTAAAAATTGACCCTAGCCTTTTGCCATGCACAAGCATTAACTCAAAATGGATCAAAGACCTCAATATCAGACCAAAAACCTTGAAACTGCTACACGATAGAGTTGGAGAGACACTGGAACTCATAGGCACAGGCAAAAACTTCCTGAACAGAGTCCCAAGGTCACAACAGATTGGAGAGAGACTCGATAAATGGGACTACCTAAAAATAAAAAGTTTCTGCACAGATAAAAGCATAGGGGGCCGGAAGTTTGACCTAGTGGTTAAAGTGCTTGCCTAGCATGCATGAAGACCTGGGTTTAATTCCTCAATACCACATACATAGAAAAAAAGCTGGAAGTGGTGCTGAGGCTCAAGTGGTAGAGCTCTAACCTTGAGAAAGCCCAAGGACAGGGCTCAGGCCCTGAGCTCAAGCCCAGGACTGGCAAAAAAAAAAAGTGTAGCCACTAACGTAGAAAGACAGCCAACCAACTGGGAAAAGATATTTACCAATAATATATCAGACAAATGCTAATATCCAGTATCTACAGGAAACTCAAGACACTAATCCTCCCCCCAAACCCAACAAACCAATCACTAAATGGGCAAGGGAACCAAAGAGAGACATATCAAAAGAAGAGGTTTAAATGGCAGAAAAGCATATAAGAAAATGTTCATCATCTATGGTCATAAAGGAAATGCAAATAAAAACAACCCTAAGATACCACCTTACCCCAACAAGAATGGCCAAGATTTTGAACTCAGACAATGACAGATGCTGGCGGTGTTATGGAGAAAAAGGAACCCTACTGCACTGCTGGTAGGAATGTAAACTAGTTCAGCCACTCTGGAAAGCAGTGTGGAAGTTTCTTAAAGAACTGAAAATTGACCTTCCCTACGATCCCGCCATACCACTTCTGGGCATCCATCCTGAACAACTCTCAACAGACTCAAGAAAGAAGTTTTCAAAGACCCCTCCCTCTCCCCAGACAGGAATTGCTCCCTTTTCACTGCCATTTTCACCAGCTGAGAGAAAGCAGAGCTGGGTGACGTTCCAGATAGATAACTTTCCTCCCCAGGGGGAGACGAAGACAAGACAGAATTTGCATGACACAATAGAAAATTGCTACAGGTAAACTGCCGAGTTTGTCTTCCGTGGGGCGAGGTGTGGGTAAAGGAATGGAAAGGGTTACAGTAGACAGTAAACCACGTCTGTGGGGAGAACCAAGATATCACCACACAACAGGATGTGAGTGCCGTCTCCTTACACATTAGGAATGGAAACAGTGGGTTTAAGAAAATGCGTGCAGTACACCTGCAGAGTGGCTGTGGACAAAGAAGCCAGAGGAGATACACGTCGAGTGGGAATCATTCACATACATCAACGAAGGGCGGGGATGGTAAGACAGCTCCAGCCCGTAATGAAACAGAGGGGAGACACGGAGGGAAGAAGAAGAAGGAAAATAATTTGACAGGAGAGGAGGGAGGGAGAGGCAGAATGAGAGTGAGTGCGGCTCCGTCGTTCTGTAATGACCTGTTTCTCATGGAAAATGGAATGATGGGGCCTCCCCCCACCATTCTGATTTGTGCATCTGCAACATGCCAACCCCCTGGACCCAGCCAACAGCTGCAGATCCTCCAGAACGGTCAGCCGGAGCCCACCGTGTGAATAATTAAGGGCCTGTTGTGGCCTGCACTCTCGGAACAACGCTGGCATGCTGGCAGAACTTTCAAGTCCTCGTGAAAGGGCAACAGTGTAAATGAGCCGACTGTGAGATCTGGAGGGAGGGACGCACAGTGTCGGTGCCACTCGGCAGAGCCTGGTCAGCCTTCCTCCGACTGGAAATCTGATGAACACTTCAGGCTGAACCGAGGAAAAGCTCCCTCGTCCACAAGCAAAGGTTTGCTCTCCCTGGAGGCTGTCTGTCTCCGGAGGGCTGAGATCTTCAGCTTCTCTCAGGCCAGCGTCACCATTATGTGACCAGAATGACTGAATTTAAACGGAAGGAGGAATGCAGTTCTACCCTAGCAAAACAACTACTTTCTCAACCCTGGGACTTTTTTGTTTTCTATTTTATACATCGCCATGCCCTTGAGTCAATTTTGAACGACAGAAATGCACATAATCTTAAAAGCAAAATCAATAGTTAAGGGAGTCTGACTGAAAATATGGATTAAAAAAAATTCCCAATAGCCAGGCTCGGTGGCTCAAGTCTCTAATCCTAGCTACTCAGGAGGCTGAGATCTGAGGATTGCTGTTCAAAGACAGCCGGGGCACTGAAGTCTGTGAGACTCTCATCTCCAATTCATCACCAGAAAACCAAGTCCAGAGTACTCTCTCCTGAGCATTTTCTCTGCAACTTAAAAAAAAATCCAGAAACCACAGAAGGGTTTGAACTCAGGGCCTGAGCACTGTCCTTGGACACGTTTTCCTCCAGGCTAGGGCTCTGCCTCTGAGCCACAGTGCCACTTCCAGCTTTTTCTGTGTACGTGGTACCAAGGAATCAAACTTGCCACTTCATGCGTGTAAGGCCATGCGCCCAGCCCCTTTTCGTTTTTTTTTTTGTTATTGTAAAGGTGATGTACAGAGATGATTTTTAGCTTAGAAGATAATTTTGTCTGTGAGTCCTGTTTTAAGGTTCTGTTACTTGCAATATCAGAGTTCTTAAAAGCATTAGATTCTGTGTTCAATTTCTCCTGTCTTCCCTAACTGTGGGTCAGTTTTCTCGTGGGTGAGGTTTAAAATAATAAAAACTGGGAAGCCATTTGCTCAATGGCTCCTGTTGCATAGCAATCTAAACAAAACAAGCCCCTTTCCTCGGTCACTGAGCACTTTCAATAAAACAAATTACCAAGGTTGTATTTTAAAAAGACCTTTTCCCCCCCTTCCAAACAAAACAAAAACAACCAAAACCCAACTTCCTTCCTAAAAAACTGTAAAAAAATTTTTTTTCTAGGCAAAAGATGACAGTTAAAAAAACAAAGCAACTCAACTCAATGGACTTTCTTCAGGGGCCGGAAAACATTTTCGTCCATGTGGAGTCCAGGGAACCTGTGCACCTCAGAGATGGGTGAGGGGCTGGGCATGGAGGAATGGAGGCAGCCAGCTGTGGGGGAGGCCGGGAGGAGAAGCTGGGCTCAGAAGCAGCACAGAGGAGCCCTGGCTCTTCTCAGCACGACTCCTGGCCCCGGGGGTCTCGATTTCACTCCACCCTGTGGTCTCACCCTGGACCACCTCAGAGGGCAGCCCGCAGTGGGCAGCCCGCAGTGGGCAGGCCGCAGTGGGCAGGCCTCTTCCTGCCGCCTCTGCCACCCCTGCCAGCAGCCTCGGTGCCTTCTAAGATTCTGTTAAGAGCAAGCAGATGCCAAGAATGCAGGTCCACAGCAGAAGCGTGGCTCCATCCACTACAGAGTTTGTGGCTCAATGCTCTGTTTGCGTCTAGTTTAATAAAAGGGAGCCAGGCGCCGGTAGCTCATGCCTGTAATTCTAGCTGTGATCTGAGTATCGGGGTTCAAAGCCTGCCAGGACAGAAAAGTCTCTGTGAGACTCTTATCTCTGCTTAACCACCAGAAAACCAGAAGTGGTGCAGTGGCTAAAAGTGGTAGAGCTCTAGCCTTGAGCACAAAGAGACTCGGGGACAGTGCCCAGGCCTCGAGTCCAAGCCCTACAACCAACAATTATTGCCTCCTTTTCCAGTTTTGTACAGATTTTTCTGAAACCAGGACTGGCTCCGGAGGAGGAGCCGTTCCCAGCATCTAAGGGGCAGGGGTGGAAATCAAAGGCTTGCTGAATTAGTGCCCCGAGCTTTTCCCAGTGAACTTGCCTCTCGGATCATAGCATCCTCAGACTAGTTTATGCCTCGCTGCTGTTTATAGAAAATGCCATCAAACTATCTAAGGGACTCAACATCTAAAGACCTCGTGGATTTATTTCTCCAGCTGGAGCCTGTGCAAGTGACGTATTCATGATTAGTGAAATTATTCCAGGGAAACACTTTGTGTCTGCTTGTCGCTGTAACAGAAGTTGAATAAACAGCTTCTCCCAAGAATTGGGGCCTGTGCATGTGACCTCTGCCCCGTGAAGATGGGCCATGAAGCGGTGCCACCAGCGGGCCCCCAACTCCTCCACTAGAACAAACTCCCCGTGCCAAGAGGGACAACCCCGTCCAATCCCAGTCCACCTAGGGGGAACCCAGTCAAGTGACCCCCACCGCGCTCACTCACACACGCGCACACAACAGGGGCCGTGTCCCTGATGCTCTGCATTTTACTCTTAACCACAGTGGAGGGGGGAACAGCAGGGCCACGTACCACTAAATATACATGAGGAATTCTCTCTGGTGCCGTGACCACCTTCCCGCATATCTGTGTCCCCGCCAGCCCCAGGCCTCCCTCTCCTGAGGCAGCTTCGCAAAAGGCAGGCTGAGTAACAGCAGAGCCGCCTCGGCTCCTCTGGGGGGGGGGGAGCGGGGGCGGAAGCGGGGGCGGGGAAGCGGGGGGGGGGGAGAAGCGGGGGGGGGGGAAGCGGGGGGGGAAGCGGGGGGGGGGGAAGCGGGGGGGGGGGAAGCGGGGGGGGGGGAAGCAGGGGGGGAAGCAGGGGGGAAGCAGGAGGGGTGTAGAGGGGGGAAGCAGGGGGGGTGTAGAGGGGGGAAGCAGGGGGGGAAGCAGGGGGGGAAGCAGGGGGGGAAGCAGGGGGGAAGCAGGAGGGGTGTAGAGGGGGGGGAAGCAGGGGGGGGAAGCAGGGGGGGGAAGCAGGGGGGGAAGCAGGAGGGGTGTAGAGGGGGGAAGCAGGGGGGGAAGCAGGGGGGGAAGCAGGGGGGGAAGCAGGGGGGGAAGCAGGGGGGGAAGCAGGAGGGGTGTAGAGGGGGGAAGCAGGGGGGGAAGCAGGGGGGGAAGCAGGGGGGGAAGCAGGGGGGGAAGCAGGAGGGGTGTAGAGGGGGGAAGCAGGGGGGGAAGCAGGGGGGGAAGCAGGGGGGGAAGCAGGGGGGGAAGCAGGGGGGGAAGCAGGGGGGGAAGCAGGAGGGGTGTAGAGGGGGGAAGCAGGGGGGTGTAGAGGGGGGAAGCAGGGGGGGAAGCAGGGGGGGAAGCAGGGGGGGAAGCAGGAGGGGTGTAGAGGGGGGGAAGCAGGGGGGGGAAGCAGGGGGGGGAAGCAGGGGGGGAAGCAGGAGGGGTGTAGAGGGGGGAAGCAGGGGGGGAAGCAGGGGGGGAAGCAGGGGGGGAAGCAGGGGGGGAAGCAGGAGGGGTGTAGAGGGGGGAAGCAGGGGGGGAAGCAGGGGGGGAAGCAGGGGGGGAAGCAGGGGGGGAAGCAGGAGGGGTGTAGAGGGGGGAAGCAGGGGGGGAAGCAGGGGGGGAAGCAGGGGGGGGAAGCAGGGGGGGGCAGCAGAGGGGGGCGCAGAGGGGGGCGCAGAGGGGGGCGCAGAGGGGCAGAAGGGGGGTCGGCCCCGCCCTCACTCCCCCCCGCCGCCCCACCGCCCCCCCGCCGCCCGGGCTGCAGCCAGCGTGCCAAGGCCACCCCGGCCCGACACTGCCGGCGCCGGCGCCAGGGGAGCTGAGCTGCAGGCTCTGAGGGATGGCGGAGGCTGCTCCCCGAGCCCTCGAGCCCTCGAGCCCCGGCCAGGGCGGAGCGGACACCAGCCGCCCTCCGCCCTCTGCCGACAGCGCCGGGAGCAGCGCCCCAGAGCGCGGGGTCTCCGCGCAGGAAAAGGACAGTCCGCTCCGATGCTTCCCGGGGCGGGGGGGCGTGGCCGGAGACGGGGGGCGTGGCCGGAGACGGGGGGCGTGGCCGGAGACGGGGGGCGTGGCAGGGACAGGCGCGGGGCGTGGCCGGGACAGGCGCGGGGCGTGGCCGGGACAGGCGCGGGGCGTGGCCGGGGCGTGGCCGGGAGACTCGGGGGTGTGGCCGGGACAGACGCGGGGCGTGGCCGGGACAGACGCGGGGCGTGGCCGGGGTGTGGCCGGGACAGGCGCAGGGGCGTGGCAGGGGCGTGGCAGGGGCATGGCAGGGGCATGGCAGGGGCATGGCAGGGGCATGGCAGGGGCGTGGTCCCCCTTCTCCACGTCTTCAGGCTTCCAGCTCCTTTTGCTCACCAACCTCACCCCGCGGAGCTCTCCGCACTTCTGGTCCTGACCCTCCCCCTCCCCACCCGCCTCCCCACCCCCGCCCCGCCCCGCCCCGCCCCGCCCCGCCCCGCCCCGCCCCGTCCCGTCCCGTCCCGTCCCGTCCCGTCCCGTCCCGTCCTCCCTAGGGCATCCAGGCGACCTCAGTGGGGGCTGCCCTCCTCCTCTCCTCCTCTCCTCCTCTCCTCCTCTCCTCCTCTCCTCCTCTCCTCCTCTCCTCCTCTCCTCCTCTCCTCCTCTCCTCCTCTCCTCCTCTCCTCCTCTCCTCCTCTCCTCCTCTCCTCCTCTCCTCCTCTCCTCCTCTCCTCCTCCCCTCCTCCCCTCCTCCCCTCCTCCTCCTCCTCCTCCTCCTCCCCTCCTCCCCTCCTCCCCTCCTCCTCCTCCTCCTCCTCCTCCTCCTCCTCCTCCTCCTCTCTTCCTCCTCCTCCCCCATGTTGACCCAGCCCCCTGAACAAAACGTCGGGGAACCCGAGCTTCCCCCCCCCCCCCGCGCCCCGTCACGGTGGAGCGGACGTCCTGGCGGGGCGGGCGGGGCGGCGAGCTCCCCAGGCCTGGCCTTGGCCGCGGGGCTGGCACCGGGCTCCGCGCCTCTCCCAGGTCTCCTGGCGTTAGGAAGTGTTGTTCACGACCTGGGGTGACTGGGGGTGACCGGAGGAGAGGCTGGGGTGACTGTGGAGCTGGGTGGGCCGGCCTCCCCCAGTCCACCCCCATCCCCAGAGGGGGGCCCGGGCCTGGGCCTGGGCCTCCCCCAGTCCATCCCCCACCTCCCCAGCCTCGCACAGGCACGCACCGCCCCGCGTGCGCGCGCACACACATGCACACGCGTGTGAACAGCCTGAAGTGTCGCAGGACCCAGCCGCGGTCCCCCACCCGGCAGGGACCTGCAGTGGCCGGCGCCCACCACCGGAGGGAGCCGGCGCCCCGCGGGCGGAGGGAGCGGAGCCAGGGCAGCTCGGGGCTCGCCTTCCCTTGGCACTGCTCTGCCTGGCACACCGCGCTCTCACGCCGTCCCCATGCTCGGGGGCTCCTCCTGTGCCCGGCTCCTCCGGATCGCTTTCCACAGCGGCCGGCGTCCACGGCGCTTGGCAGAGGCTGAGGTGCCATCCTGCCCTTCACCAGGGCGATGGGCGTCAGCAGCCAGGGCGGCCACGGATGAGCCGGGAAGGCGACGGACAGAGCTCAGAGGCTCTGCCGAGGGGGTTGCGCTGTCGACCCCGCGCGTCGGCTGCAGAGCAGCAGGATGGGAAACGGACCGTCGTGGAGTCATCTGTCTACCGGACGCGGTCCCTGCACACCGCAGGAGCCGACGCGATTTTTATCACCATACCCAGACTGCCATCACACAGGTAAAACACACATGTGGCTTCTCCCAGCGAAGGTGGCCGAGACTGATGCAAAGCTTTCCTGCCCCCCGGTGAGTGGAGGTGCCCGCTCTGAGGAGCAGAGGGGGCCCTGCCAGCCTCCCCAGGGCCGGTTTTGTGACGGGGGAGGAGGCCGGACGGGCAGCGCCAGCTCACCTGCCTCCCACAGGGCACCTCCTCCCCGCCCCAGCCAGGGCCTGAAGTCACCTGCAGCCTGGGCCGTCCCACGGCAGGCTACACACCCAGGAAGGCCGCGGTTTTGCGTGAAGTAGAGCACAGCTAGACTCTAAGGGTGTTTGGTGCCTGTCCAGGGGGCTGGTGGGAGACTCGCTACCTGCCCGTGGAGTGGAAGGCACAGCAAGCCGTCTTGTGGATTCATGGCACAGGCATGTGATGCAAAGAAGTCAATGCACAGAACTCAAGCATTGCAGCCTGTGCATGGCACAGCTGAGCGAGTGTCGACGGCCAGCCAGCCCTGTGCCCTTCTCACTCGTGCTTACGTCTTCCAGAGCTCTGCTGGGTGGGTTTGTGAAAGCCCACCTCTAGAACAGCAAACGATGCCTCCAAAACAAGGCCAGAGCAAGGTGCTTCGCCGAAGGGATAGAGGCTGAGGTTTGCTGAAGGTGGCACAGTGGGGAAGACGAGTTGTGCCTCCGTTTTTATGGTCACCATCATTGAGTATTTGCATCCAAAGACAATACATTGGAGACCAGTTTTTACAACCATGCAAAATGTTTCAACGCTGGAAATTATAACAGAGAGTGAGAACTCCAGCCACTCTTTCTCTTGCTCCACTCACGAGGAGAACGTTGGTATTCCCTGTGAAGCAACATGGAGTCCGGTGGATTTTTTTCTTTCAGGTCAGAGATTTCAGAGTAAAGATTCGCAGGAGTCACACGCATGAGGAACGGCTCAGGGGCGCCTTGTAGCTGGGGGGTCCTGGAGCTCAGGGTCTGAGGCATGGAGGCATCATGCGTGTTAGACGTACACAGGATAGGCAGAGCGTCTAGGCAGAGAGCCTGAGCCCTGGGCGCCCCACCGCCATCCAGGGCACAGTGGCAGCCTGCAGATCACGTGAGCTCAGGACTGAAGATGTGCTAACCCAGGTGGGCAGGCCCAGGAGACACTGGGAACCCCTTTGTAGTTAGCCTACTGACGAGCAAGGTGACAGTCTTGCCGTGACCTCTGACCTGACCTCGGGTAGTAAGGATGAACTCAGGCCAACCGCAGGCCAACGGCCACCGTACACGCACATTTGCCAGCTCCGAGTAGATCTGCACACGCATGCCTGTGCGTGTACCCGTGTGCGTGCATACATGCTTGTGTGCACCTGTGAGTCTGTGTGTGCACACATGTGCATGCGTGTGCATCTGTGTGTGTCAGGCAAGAGAAATAGTTCCCCGGAGTACTCCTCAGCTGGAGAAGAGGCCCTCACCTCTGGTCACAGTGCCATCTATAAAAGAGAAGACAACCAGAAAGCTCCAGGAGGGATCTAAGGCCCCCACCAGACCTGGGATCACCACTCAGATCTCCACCGGCCGGAAAGACAGCTTCCATCCTGCCGCACGCTTATGTGCTTTCTGCGTCTTAGTCTTCCGAGTCCGGCCGTTTATTCCCAGCTGGCTGGGAATGCCACCACCAGAATGTCCCTGCTCGCTGCCCGGGTTCCAGGTGGTCCTGGAGTCTGGCTGGGTTCTGTCAAATGGGCCCTGGGTTTCCACCAGTTTAAAAAGCCTGACTGCCAGCCAGCTCCACCCGAGGGTAATCGTTGACAGCTGTGTCTTGGAAAGGGTTTCTTTTGTTGTACAACCGCTGACGAGTAGAATCGCCTCATTAACATTTCCACCGTGCTACGTGTTCCAACGCTCGCCTGGTCGTTGGAGTTCAGATGAGGCGTTTTTGTTTTAATTCCTGCTCCAGACATGACAAGCCTCCCTTTCCACAACCAGTTTTTGTGCTGATGCAAGCAGATTTGCGTCTTTGTTCATGCGTCGTGCAAAGACGGGCAGAAAGCATTGTTGTCGGTTGCCCCTGCCGCTGGAGCCTTCTCCACGTGTGAGGAGCTCCTGGTCCAGGCCTCACAAGGCACGGATCCCAGAGACATCCAGATCAACACCCAGCTTCAGGAAAAGGTGGCTGGCTGTCAGTTAAATAGACACAAAACAAATAAGGAGGCAAGCTCCCTATTGAATGACATGCTGCTACCCACAAAATACGAGGCTTAGAGGACCCGGTGGCACAGAGAGGCCTAGAGTCCTGGGGGCGAGAAGGCAGCTGGGGGGGTGAGCGGGGACGGACACTCAGGCCATCTCCCTTGGTGGACTCCAGTCCTGCACACTTGGCTGTGCTGCTCCCTCCATCAGCTCTGGTCACCACGCAGAGTTCCTGTGTAGACACGGCTTCGGTTCACACAGACAGCATTGGGAGCTGCCATTGTGTCTGTGGCTTCCAAGGACAACGAGCTCAGACCGTTCTGGAGAAGCCCACATGAGCTGCACGCTCTGGGTTCAGTGCTCATACTTTTGGGCCATTTGGCCTGATCCCCCCAAAGTCCATGCTGAGCTCCCTGGGCCTGTGACAAGGACACCTGCACCAGGGCCGAGGGCAGCCTGGGAGGAGAGGAGAGCCCTCTCCCACGAGCGGGGCCTGTGTCGGGGGTCCTCCAGCCTCGCTTGTGGCTCAGACAGCTGCGCCTTCGCTTCTGAGGTCTCCCCGCCTCTGAGGACAAAGAGCCAGCATTGTCATTTTTCTCCTTAATGCTTAAAAAACAGCCTTCCTCCGCGGGGAAGCCCGCTGCGCCTCCCCTCGTTTGTGCAGCAGTCCCACAAGGACTCGGGGGAAAGGCACTATTTTTGTGAAACTTAAGTCTTCCCAGCTAATTCAATGCCCCTGCTTTTCCCCGAGAACTTGTTCTTTCCAAACTTTCCCTGCTGTTCTCCTTTTCAAACTCGAATTTAAAATGTTTCCATTAGCATGGGAACATAAGGAGCCCAGTGTGCTTATGTTCCAGAGCGCTTGACCTCGTGCGGAACTGCCCTGCCCCGACAGCGAGATGCCAAGGAAAGGGGCACCCGGACGCCCAGCTGGGTGGCGCGAACCGGGCCCCGGCCAGGAAATGTATTCCTTTCCTTCGTCCTCAATGACTTATCAAAATAAATCCCAATTTGATTCCACAAGAGTTTGGGAGAGTCCGCTGAGCTCGCAGAGCACCTACGCAACCGAATCGTGATGATTCTTGGGGCTGTGGCAGGCAGGAAGACCCGGCTGTCCGAGGGGAAAATGAGTAGATTTCTCTCCACCCCCGAATCCTGTGAGACCCCCTTGCCCCTCCAGCTTAGCAGGAACAAGGGGCCATGCACCCCTGTTCAGTCTCACCAAGAGACAGATACCCTTGCCGTATTCTTAGGGAAAGCTGAGCTCCACTGAACTCCTCCACAGCCAGGTCTGCCAGGCCTGGCACCTGCAGACGGGCTGTCACCCCCGCCCCCCCAGCAATTCCAGAGCTTCTTGGGCACAAGCCCCAGGTGGGCTGGGCCGTCTCCGCCGCGTGGCGAGCCCCTCCAGCTCTGCCCAAGACCCTCGCCTTCTCACACCACCCCTCCCGCTGTGCTCTCCTCCACTCGGCCTGCTGGGCAGAGAGAGCTGCTGAAGGGGAGCAGGGGTTCCAGACGCTGCTGTCTGGCTTCCACAGTGCAGGCGCTGCCCTGTGCGGGCCCGGAGAGCCAGCAGAGGGCGGGCAGGAGACGCCATGGGCCGGCTGGCCCAGGGAGGACAGGGAGAGGACTCTCCACCAATCACCAAGGTTCCAGGGAGAGGACAGAGACCTGCCAGCACTGCTGGCTGGAGAGCAGGGCTGCGGGAACTGGGAAACCACCTTGTTTATGACATACCTGCGACCCCCACATGGGCTGGGCCCTGCCACCACGCTTCAGAGCTGCCCGACAACAGAGGGCTTTGCTTTTTCATGCAGCCGCTCGTGCTTCTCTCTTGCTGAGCTTTCTAGCTAGCGTTCCAATGCACTAGAGAAAGAGGATTTTCTAGCCTACGTATGCACGGCGCATTCATATGTAGGCTGTTGTGGGCTATTTAAGATCACGTATATATTTAAACTGCAGGATGCCCGTATGTGTGTGCGTACATGTAGACATGCGTGTTTCAAGGTGAGGTTGTTCATGCACACCCTGTACTTGGGACCCGATCCTGTCCCTCCGCATTCTGCCGGAGACCCCACAGGATGAGCAAGTGCTATTGTTTGACGAAATCCCTGCAGCTAGACTACAGGACGTTCCTTCCACACCGTGGCTCTTCGGTGGCTTTCCCGGAACCTGTGAAGAGCCACGCGGTCTGCACCACCCCAATACTTGTGCAGACGACCCCCCCCCGCAGCACGCCTAGGGGCTGCACGTTCACGCGCGGTTCCATCAGACCCCGCACTTCAGGGGGGGATAAACTGAGGCCCTCCATCCTGGCCTGGCGGGTGGCCGTCTCTGCTTCCCGTCCTGGCTCGGACACTCAGAAGACATCGAGCAGACATGCCGGGCTCCTCTCCTTCCAACACACCCTGTGCCACCGTGCCTTGCTCCTGGACTGTAAACTTCATTTCTAATGGGGGGGGGGGGGACCCAGCAGCGTTTGTCTACCGTGAAGACAGTCACGTGTGCAGTTTGCTTGTAATCGAGAATCTTACGTTTCAAGCAGGAACAAGAAGTTGTAGTCAAGGAGGCCCTGTACTTCAGAAGTGCCTGTGTATGCATCCATACCCATGCTTACACACCTAGCACATGTGTGCACGTGCGTGTGTAGACACAGGTACGGGCAGCAGTGCAGGGTGGGCGTGGGGAAGGCGGAGGAGGCGCCCCGCCAGCGGCTCCCTCTTGGACGGCCATCTGCCATGTTCTGAGCGGAGAGCAGAGGGATCTGGAGGCTGGAACAGAGGCAGGGATGCTGACACACAGCCGTGCCAGGCAGGCAGGGGCAGTCGAGGTCTCAGGCCCCGTGCCTAGGCACAAGGACAGAACCCAGGGCCACCACGAGACACGTGGTGTGGACGGAGGAGGCAGAAGGACAGAGCAGCAGAGGCATCCATGTCCCTCACTCCTGCCTCTCCAGGGAGAAGACGCCGCCGTCAGGGGACGCACGCTGTTGCTGCAGCATGGAAAGCAGTGTCTCCCACCACGCAGTGCTTTCTTCAGGACAGGAGTGAAGTCCCATGGCTAACAGGCTCCGTGTGCCAGCCAGCCTTGTCTCTGCAGTCACTGCTTTCCACGCTGCTGCTGCAGCGTCCACTCCCTGACCCACCCCTCTGTCTTCTCACTGGGGGGGGAGGAGGAGGAGGAGGGAGGAGAAGGGGGAAGGAGGAGGGAGGAGGGGGGAGGAGGAGGGAGGAGGGGGGAGCCTTTGTTTCTCCTCCAGATGGCTGGGGCAGCAGCTGTGTTTGGGTGGGAGGCAGGCAGGCAGATGGCTGGCATGGGCACACTGACCCCGGCGTGTGGTACGTGGTGTGCCCCAAAGGGCCCACGGTATCTGAAGACGACACCAGTGCACGGAGCTTGTGGGTTTGGCCCCAGGCAGAGCCAGGCCACTTCCGAGCAGCCGGCTTTGTTTGGTGAACACGGAACTCCCGGCTTCCCTTGCTGACCCGCAGGAGCTCAGAGCAGAGCTGCAGCCGGCTCCTGTGAGCCCGGGCTCAGCGGAGGGGTCCCTGGAGACCCCAAACAATCTGAATCATGTCAATCGCTCTTTCATCATGCAGAATTTAGTCAGGGTCCTGACACAGGAAAGCAGACATTCTCTCTCGGGGTTAATGAATCTTGGCAATCCGACTTAGCAAATGAGGACACAGAAGCCCAGAACCAGCAGGGCTGGCCAGGACCTGTACCCTGCTATTAGGCGAACCTGGCCAGGAGAGTCACGCTTCCCCCGCTCCAGGCAACACATCTCAAAACACGGCCGGCAAAAGACTGTGGGACTCCCGACAAAGGTGCAGACTCAGAGGCCTGACCCAGTGCTAAGGGCTTAGTCTTGGAGGTCTACGTTGTAAATAAACTCCTCAGCTGGCTTTTGTGTTGAAGCTGAAGAATTTTATTTATTTGATTTGTGGGGCGTGGGGCTTGAGCTCAGCTTGTCCCTGAGCTCTTCAGCTCAAAGTTTTCTCCCTATCCTTGGGCCAAACCTCATTTCTCGTTTTCTAGAGGTTAACTGGAGATAATCTCAGGTCCTTTAGTGCCCGGGCTGGCTTTGAACCTTGATTCTCAGATCTCAGTCTCCTGAGTAGCTAGGATGACAGGCGAGAGCCACCGTGTCTGGCTTGAAGCTGAAAAATTTTAGTGCTATGTACCTGATGATCTGCCAGGCCAGGGAACCCCCACCCCTGAGCTTCTGAGGCAGCGGCCCCAGGATCTACTCTGCTCACAGGGAGCCCAGACTTCACCATCCAGTTTGTACCAGTGAGACGTCAGGGACCTGGTAAGTGGTGAAAACGTTGTTTTGAAAGAGCCGCTAAGGCATTGCCTCCGACCTGGAATCAGCTAAGACTCTACTCCATCCTGCACTGCAGGAAAGTTGGAACAGTCATTTGGGGAAGGTTGTCGCAGGGTTGTCTTCTCACCCAGGACTTTGGGGAGTGGCCCTGCAGTGAGTGGGGGGCCCGAGGTGAAGGGGACAGGACAGCTTTGGGTGTAGCACGGGCTGTGTGTGTGGTCAGGGGGCTGGGGACTAAGTCACTGAATTGTTCTCGGCCCCTGCTGCCAGGGGTCTGTGGGGAAGGAATTTTGGTACACTCCCCGGATGCCTGCAGAACCGGGCAAAAGTACTCTTGCTTCCTTTCCACGGGAGATAAAGAAATGTTTGCATGGAAGCTTCAATTATGCCTAAAAACCCCCATTTCAGAATCGCAGTCTGCGAGCACAGAGGTGAAGGCAAATAACACTTGTTCGCACAGTTCTGGGAAACACGTTCCCACGGTGCTGCGAAGCGGTTGAACCAGGCAACTGAGGACATTGAAGGGGGACCAGGGGAGAACTGCCCGCAAAGCAAGGGCTGCACGCAGGCACCCTACCTCGGCCTGCAGAGACACTGCTGCCAATAGAAACGAAAGGACAAAGGTCCCAGGGCTCTGTGTGCAGAAACACCCCTCCCCCGCCTCACGCCTCCAAAAAGGTGTCGTTCCAGCAGTCTGTTTATAAAACTGCAAAGGAGCGTTTGTCATGAGGTGAGAACCAAAGGGGCCCAGGGGAGATGTGACTCGCTGACTCTTCTCCTCAGCCAGGCCCCTGTGGCCGCAGAGTACAGCCGGCCCGGCCCCGTGCGATGCGTCCAGGCTCGCTGAAGCAACGCCGTTTTTCTGACTGTCACAGCCGACAGGACTAGCGCGGTGGAGGAACTGCTGTGTTAAGATTCTCCGGGTGGCTGTGTTTGCCCCCTACTTTGTGTCACACTTGACAGGCCACCCAAGATCGCAAAACAGACACCACTCCAAGGAGCTGGAGATAAAGCAGCTGCTCCTCAGGCCGGCTGGCCACCTAGGCAGCGCCCAGGGCCTGCCCTGCCTCTGGCGCCCTCCCCAGCCGGCCCCCAGGGCATGCCAGGGCGAAAGAGCTAGGATGAAAGAGCCAGGATGAAAGGCAAGCAGGGTCCCTGTGCTGAGCGCTTAGACCCCTCCCCCGTGCAGGTTTGCCTGTGGATTTAAAGGCTTTCCAACCCGATGGACATTTAATGCCTACAGGAGCTCAAGGGAGGGTTCTCCACGCTTCCAGGAGCCAAGCCTTCATGAAAGAGTTCACGCTACAGCCCCCAGGGGCAATGTACTGAGAGGCCTCTGGTGGGAGCTGGGGTGGGGCCTTCGGGGCACTTGGGGGGAGCCGGCCACAGCACGCCTCGCTGCTCCCCATGGCTGGCTGTAAGCCACCGGTGCTCCTGCAACAAGGACACCAGGAGCTAAGCCTTGTACAGCTTTGGCTTCTTTTCTGCCATGGTTGCCATTGTTTGGGCCATCTTCTAAAGAAACTGGGGGTGGGGGCAGTGTGGATATTCTGAGCACGTGCAGGCTGGGTGGAGAGGCTCCAGGACTCTCCACAAAGGCTAGCTGCACCTGTGGCCTGCTGGGGGAAGACGCACAGTTCTGGGCCGGCGCCTCTGCTGGACTAGGAGGCGTGGGGATGGGGTGACCTGCTCCAGCTTGTGTCTTACACGTAGCAGCCACGCAGCCGTGGGTAACCTTGCCTCTGCCCCTCTGGTGAGGGTCTCCGTGGCACCATGCCCCCCCCATCCTCGACCTGCAGCCACCCTGCTGCCCGGCCACGCCCGCCTCCGTGGGGTCTCCGGGCTTGAAGGCAAAGCAAAGCTGGGCTCATCCGAGCCGCCAGCCGTGTCTGGAGGACACCCAGAGGAGTCCACTCCCGTTACCCCGCGCTTGTGACATTGCTGGAGTCTGCGTTCAGAAGCTTTATTTAACCATTACAATGGGTGGCCTTTTCCATGGCTAAGTATAGAGCAAATCACAAGAAGAAAGCCAGCTCCAGCTGAGCTGGAACCAACATGTTCTCTCCAAATTCTCTTGCAAGCTTTAATGACAAATGTTAATTTCTCGGTGAGTTTCCAGGATCGTGTGCCTGCTCCAGAACTCGTTCTGCCTTTCCTACCCTCGCCCTCCTCGCTGGGAAAGCGACCGAGCTATCCACTCCTGCGCGCCACACCTCCGGATTCCAGCCAGGTTAGCAGACGTTGGTCATGAGAGGCTGTGCACAAGCCAGGCTGAGACGGAAGGGCCTGGCTGACGTTCGCTAGAGGAAGGAAGCCCTAGCTCTTAAAAAGTAGACATTATTCATTAAAAGAATGTCTTTGAGGGGCCAGGAGTTTGGCCTGGTGGTAGAGTGCTTGCCCAGCATGCACAAAGACCAGGTTTGATTCCTTGGTACCACATACATAGAAAAGCCAGAAGTGGTGCTGTGGCTCAAGTGGTAGAGCTCTAGCCTTGAGGAAAGCCCAAGGACAGTGCTTAGGCCCCGAGATCAAGCCCAGGGCTGGCAAAAATTAAAAAAGAATGTCTTTGAACCATTAGGAACACAAACCTGCATTTTGGCAAATTGAAGAGGGCTCTAATCAACTTTTGGGTGACATCATTTGACACCAGAATTCACGGTCCTATTCACATTTATATTTGAGCTAACTATAATTCAATCAAGTGCTTATTATGGCTTTGACTGCTGTCAATTTGACAAGCACTATTGAGACATCTTAATCTTAAAATACAGTTCAGAGATGCTGATCATCTTTATTCATGAAATTATGTTCCCAGAGACCGTCTGGATTTCACTAACACGAGTGACACTGGGTGTGTGTCCCATCCGGCCCTGGGCCTCTCTCCTGGAACGTGCGAAGGGCTTCTGCTGCTGCCTGCCCTGACCAGCACGCTCTCCGGAGAGGCACAGTCATGGGGGCTTCTTAGTTTATCTTCTCCCTACTTATCTTTTTGTTTGTTTGGGGATAGGGCCTTGAACTTGTGATCAATCCTGCATCCACCTCTTGAGTGCCGAGACCATAGGCCTGCCCTATCATGCCCAGCCTGTGATTTCTCTCGTGATCAGGTTAGAACATTTGCCCAGCTTCTCATTCTAAGTTTAAGTCGATAGTAGATGCTCATTTTTATATCCAGATAAAAGGAAAGTTCTGGAGGGCGAGGCCACAGAAGGAAATCGCTGGTCTGTGACCTGCCCTGGAGCCTCACCCCTCCTCCTGTGCCAGTGTAGCTCAGACTGGAGGCCCCTGTCCAGCGCCTTCTCCCCAGCTCTGCCACCTCGCTGCTGGCCAGGGAGCCCTGCATGACGAGCATGAATCGGAGAAGCCATCCATTCCCAGTTGTGTACCACGACTGAAGCGTGCTTATTTCAAGATACTGTTTTTCCTTTTATTTAATAAACACATCCCCCTCCCCCACCAAAAAGTAAAAAGTGGTTGGCAAATAAAAATACACTTGAGAACATTTATAAGCCAGGCTTAGATATTGCTTTATTTAGAGGATAATTCTCACTTTTTTTTTCTTCCACCCACCCAAAGGAACATGCATAATAAATGAACCAGGCTTGGCAGGAACTCCACCAATAAGGTTAACTTAAAGTGGAGGCAGAACAGCAAATCTCCATATGGCCACTAAGGGTTTTGTTCTTGCTTCAAAACCAGCCGATTTCTGAACCCCTGAATCGGCGCCTGAGCAGGAACTAAGGCAGAAGTGCCAAAGCCACTCTGACCTCAGTCTTGGCATCAGCTACTGCACAAGAGGAAGGCCAAGCAGCTGGCAGCCTGGCCTGCGCCTCACAGCGAGAAGTGGTGCCAGCCTCAGTTTCCCCTGTGTGGAGCTGTGCATTTGCCATTGAACCTGGTATAATTATGAAGTGCTTGTCTTTTGGGTAATGTAAATCTGTGTTGTGAGGGAAGGCGTTTCTTCAGGCACGAATGACCTTCAAAAGTGTAAATTGAGGGCCGGGCGCCGTGGCTCGGCCTGTCATCCTAGCTACTCAGGAGGCTGAGATCTGAGGGTCTCAGTTCAAAGCCAGCCCGGAAACAAAAGGACCCGAGACTCTTATCTCCAATTAACCTCTAGAAAATGGGAAGTGGGGTTTGGCTCCAGGGTAGGGCAGAAACCTTGAGCTGAAGAATCAGGGACAGCGCCCAGCCCCAGAGTTCAAGCCCCAGGACCCAAAGAGTAAACTGAGAGATGAGGCCTGAAGAAATGGTCACATATCTCATTTCTTCCACATGGAGGAAATCGCTTTTCTCTAGGGCTTTGCTCCTCTCCGGACCCACGTCTCCATCTCAGACCGCACCGGCGGGGGTGGGGGATCCTGAGTCTTTCGGGGCTGAGGCAGCCTTCCAGAAGATTCCTCAGGAAGCGTGGTGCGCATCTGAGACGGCATCTTGGGGGACAAAGGCTTTAGATGCCTTTGGTGTAAGGTGCTAAGTATTGCTGTGCCACCACAGAGCAAACGGCGCTGGGTGTCCGCTGCTGCCACCATCTCCTCTTACAGTGGAGCGGTATGGGGCTTAGACGGTCATCTCCCCAGCATCCAGTGGTGTCAAGAGCCAGTGCCCAGCTCTGGTGGCCTCTGCCCCTCAGACACTAACCTGGGCTCTCCACAGAAGGTCCTGCACACCTCTGGACCCACACTCAGCTGGCCTCCTCCAGATCCGGACACAGCCTCGCCTGTCCCCACAGAGTGAGGGAGCGAGAGTGCACATGCGTGTGTTTGTGGTGGGGGCTGTGTTTCCATTTCTGGAGTGCGAGCATTGTCCTGGAGCCAGGTGAGCTGCTGTCCCCGAGCTGTGTGGTGTCCCCGGAGACGAACTCAAACCTGCGGCGACGTCACATTACTGGGCCCTTTTTTAAAATTACCAGTTACACTCCATTGGATAAATGCTCCTAAATGCAATTACAAATATATTCTATGTTAATGTCATGGATGAGCTAAGAAAAACACTCATTATCTTGTCTCTCTAGAACCACAATGCGCTAGACGCACTGAGCGCCGTGGCTTGCCTGTCATAGCTACAAGGGGCAAACGAGGAGGGAAGACGGGGGCTCTGGAGCCAGACTCCCACACCCGCCCTCGGCCAGCTGGGGCCCCGCGGAGCAGGCTGTGTGGACAGTGAGGGGAGGCAGCCCCCCACCTGGCTCCAAATACCCCCCAAAAGAAAAAAAAGCAGATGCCTCTCAGGGCTCCTGGAAGGCACCGAGGGCAGAGCAGGAGCAGCCCGGAGGACAGGCTGCCTGCAGAGCGGCCTGGCTTGGGTTTCCTTGCCACCCATTCCAACTGTCTTTTCCGGGAGACAGCACTGACCTCGCAGGCCAGGCACCCTGCACGCTCACGTGTCTGCAGAGAAGCTCGACGGCTGTGTCCGAGGCTTTGCTTGGGAGTCCAGGACACTTGGCACAGCCGTCGGAAGTCTTCTACTGAGCCTGGAAACAGAGGCAGGGCATCATGAGCTCCAGCACGAGGGACATAGTGAGACTGTGGAAGGGTGGACAGATAGAAAAATGAAGGAAACGTGGTCCTCTAACTCTGCACGTTGAGTTCCACCAGAACTCTCGGACCAGGCTTTTAAAGCTATGCCTTCCTCAGCGAATCCTAACTCGTTCCCAGGAGGTAGACTATACCACGCTCTCCACCTTAGAGTAAGAAATGGGGACTTGGCTTCCAACCAGCGTTGACTGTGAGCCAGGAGCAGGCCAGGCTCTGCATCAAAGTGGTCCTGGGAGTGAAGGAGCTTCGTGGAGTCTCCAGGTGGTAAGCCAGCATGCAGCGGGGCCAGGCTGGCCGGGCCCAGGGCCCGAGGGTCTGCATGGCCAGGCTGGGCCGGGCCCCCAGGGCTCTGCTGGCCTCCCATGCTTCCACCTGGCAGGGTCCTGTCACGGGGCTGAGCTCAGCTGTCTACACCATGAGCCCGAGTCCTAGCTGATGGGTCAGCATCCCGGCCACGGAGCCAGCCTGGGGGTGAGGCAGCGCCGTCTGCCCGTGGCAGTGCGGCCATTGCAGCAGTGTGGCCGTTGAGGCTCTCCGAGGGCCTCGGTGACTTGCAGAAGCCGGGGGGGGGGGGGGGCGGCGGGCCTCCCTCTGCTGGATCCCCGCCTGCTGGCAGCCCTCCGCGGGCGCCGATGATGCAGCTTCCCGGTTATATTTAGCTCGGATTGCATCACACACCAGCCACACTTCCACACACACTGCGTCCAAAGAACTGGATGTGCAGGGAGCTGGAGAGGGGACGGGGCTCGATTCCCACGGCCCCCAGTGCTGCCTGCACCCACGGGTGGCCTTAGATGTACCTCGGCACTTCCCACCAGAAGGCATGGTGCCTGTTGACCTCACCGCCAGAGGTGGCACTCACCACCCACCCCTCTCCAACTCCAGGCCTCTGTCCACCGATTCCTGGACCTCTGTCCGCTGACCGCTAGGCAGGCTGTTGTGCAGCCCACTTCAAGCAGACACTGCTATCTGTGAGCCCGGGGATGGAATGGGTAGGGTCTGTGGGTCCCCCCTCGCCCCCTCTCACAGGATGACTCCCCCTTGGGTTTGAGCCCTGGGAGCCCCTGCCGGTCTGACTGGAGTAGAGGCTGAGGTTTGGGCCATGCGCCTGACCTGCTTTGATTCTGTGGCTGACAGCGGTTCAATCCCAGACGGGCTCCTCTCAAACACTGCCTCCTGCAGACGGGGTGGCCCCGGCACCCACGCCCCTTGCTGGTTCCCCTCCACCCCCGCCTGCATTTCCACGAGCAGTCCTTCATTACAGGCTCTTGACTAGAACCTTCCACAGGGGGGGGGTTTGCTTTCTGCCAGGAGCCTAACGGCTCCTGTTCAGCCGTATCCTTTAGCGCCCTTAACTAGTTTCCTGTGTACCATAACATCCACCCAACATGCAAATATCAAAATAACCCCCAACAGTGAAAAAAAAATCGCCCCTGAATGCTCTGGGAAATCAGATCCAAGCAGACCTGGGCCGCTTTCTCTTCACCTATGGTCCTTTCCCCTTTCTCATGCCAGCAATGAGCTGCTCTTGACTTCACCTCTGCCCTCCGCCTCGACTGCGTGGCTGGATGGAGTGGGGTGGAGGGCGGGGCTAGAGCGTCAAGGCTCCTTGGTGGCACCCATGGCATGGCGTCCGGAGGCCTGGCTGGGCTGGAGAAGGGTATGGGGGGAAGAAACACCCAGCGATTAGGGCAGAAGCGTCCTGCCTGCCCCTGGACACCTCCACCCCAGCCCTCTGGACAGTCACAGAGGGGACACACGCAGCGATACTTGTGCCACACAGTTGTGATGCTCAGCCATGGCCTCTTGGCGGCTTGCATCATTCCTCCACCAGAAGTTAACTTTTGAAGTCTTGGTCATGCACAATCTACACCCAGACCCCAGCCCTGGCTGGAGGAAGGCCAGTCAGGTGCCACACGAGACCCGAGGCTGCGGAGGGCACAAAAGCCCTAAGCACCGATTTGAAAGCTGGCGTCTCCTCTGCAAGAGCAGGGATTGAGTGGGGCCCAGAGGTGCCCTGTGACAGTGCCCATCTGGGACCACACCTGGAGTCCAGTCCCCTCACGCCGGTCGACTGGACAACCGGCCCATCTGCTGGCAGAGGAGGAGCTGGGGGCTTAGCCGGCTCCTTCCATTTCCCAGCTACCCCCTCAGCTGCAGTGACGCCTCATGGTCCCGCAGACTGGCAGGCAGCCCTTGGGGAGGCCAGCCTGAGCCACCGTCCCCAGCCAGCCACCACGCTGACCGCTCCTCCCGGGGCCCTCAGTCTCATCTGCAGCCTCCGACTCTGCAGTCCAACGCAGCATTTCCCCGAGGGCTTCCCCACCCCTGTGCGCACACAGCCGCCTTCCTCTCCTCCTGGGCTTCTCACCCCTGCTCCCCAACTTTCCTCCCCCCATGCTGGTTCCACTTCTCTTCTGCTGTGCTCGCGCTAACACTTGAATTATAAATTTTACGACTTGAACTGCAGTCCTCAGCACCTTTCTAACCTACAAGGAATTGTCCAGTCCAATGAAACTGCCATTACCTCATTGGGCATAGCACCAAGTAAAAGTAGCTGAGTAATTCCCTACGGGAGGGAAAGACGGGTCCAGTGACGGCATGCTTTCCCAGGCCTGCTCACGACAGATGGGCGTCATGAGTGGCGTTCTGCTTCCCCCCACAAAAAAAATAAAGAGCAGAGGTGCTTCTAGGTATGAGAGTTATCAAAAAAATGATGGTGCAAACAGGAAAGGGAAAAAAAAAAGACAAGACTTAATGAGGCTATCATGACCCAGTTGTTGTGAATACTGATGTAAGTGAATTCGCCAGCTTTGGGGCCAGGTACCTGCTTCGTGCCCCTGGGAGTCTCAGTTCAATGTCACTTGAAAACCTTTTTAGTAATAGATCTGATATTTGGGAAACTTTCTGCTAACTAAAAGCAGCCTTAAAGAGTTCCATTCTTGTGTGCACGGTTTGTGCATTAGTGTAGTTTTAGTTACTGGTAAAATGACAGGGCAAAGCTGATCATGAAAGTCCAGCTCAGGCAAGGGCCTTTTGAGTGCTATTATTTGCAAAGAAAAGGAAATCGCAAGGTGTACAGCCATCGCTGAACCACGCTCCTTCTCGCAGGAGTCTGTGCAGCCCTGCTCCTTTCATGAGCAAAATTTTGTTATTCACTAATCCTTGCTATGGAATGGGTGGATTTTTTTCCTTGGAATTTTTTTAAATGGTCTTTTTCTTCTTGACAGCTCTACAGAGCAGCCCAGTGTCTTGGGAAAACCCCAGACCAAGGTCCAGCTTCACTGACAATAGACATTTTCCCAACGAGAAGGGAAGCAGCCTGCAAACAGATGCCTCGACTGGACGAATGCAAACAGATGACTGGAAGATGACGAGAAGAGCAGAAGGAAACAAACTATTAGAATCCCTGGCTTCTGGGAGAGAAGCGACTGCACGTATCAAACAAGTCAAACTCAGGAAAAAAGATAGTACCAAATAAGGAGGAAGTGCTCGCAGGGACAAACCACAAAAGTTATCAAAGTAAACATTCCAGTGATTTCTTAGGACTAAGGACGAAGACTCAGGAGCAGAATGAAATCTAGGAAATAAACTGAGTAGAGCACAAAAAGTAAAAGAGAAAATGGCAACAGATAACACAGAAGATCCCCAACAGCTACCCCTGACCCAGGAAGGAGAAAGCAGGGGTGGGTGGTGAGGTGGGGGGAAGTTTTCTAGAACCGAAGCTTCAGACAGGAAAAGATGGGCCAGGAAAGCCCTGGGTGAGTAGTGGTGTGAGTCAGGAGGAAAGGCCATGTGCCCGAAGGCAGAGGCTCTCGCAAATGGACTGAGAGGAGGCTGGGTGCCAGCTGCCCTCCATGGAGGTGAGGAGAGGCCTCGAGGCCAGGAGGGCTTCAGGCGTGTGGGGATAAACCAAGGGCTCATTGATGTCAACTTCGAGTAAACATTTTCGGCTGTTATTGGAACAAGGAGCCTGGATGTGTGTCTCAGACCATGGTGGAATCTCATTTGGTCCCAAATAAGATCCCGAGTTATTTTGAAAGGGTGTTAGAAAATGAAATCCTAGTGATTGTGGACTGTTCCTGATGGTTTTGAGGTTTCGGGAGGAAAACAGGCTTTTGTGAAGAGGATTTCTTGCGCTTTGACACCAGAACATGCAGGTTCAAACTGCAGCTGCCATGTCTGAAACCTCCAAACCTCAGTCCTCCTCTGTGAAGTGGGGATGTGAACATTCAAACAGCCGGCACTGGGGGCTCACGCCTGTAATCCCAGCTACTCGGGAGGCTGAGATCTGAGCATCCTGGTTCAAAGCCAGCCCAAGAAGAAAGCCTGTGAGGCACTTAGCTCCAATAAAGCACTAGAAAGCTGAAGATGGAACTGTGGTTCAAGCGTAGAGCTAGGCTGGAGCAAAACAAAAGCTCAGGGACAGCTCGCAGGCACCGAGTTCAAGCCCTGGGAGGACATAACAGGAAGAAGTGGAACAATACATGTCACACAGCCATTGCTTCCCTGCTGTGAGGGAGGTACCTCTACTTTCATGATCCATCCACGGTGTCTGCACCCACGGAGTAACTTCAGTGGGAAAGTATACGGTCACTCAGCAGAGACGGGTGCTAAGGACTGCGGTCGGAGGAAGGTACCACGAGACACTGGCCCAGGGCCCCGAGGAGGGACTGGCTGGAGGCTCACCGTTAGCTCTTGGCCACCAGAGTCCACGCTAGGAGTGAGGCCAGCAGCTCACGCTCATCTCGGCGGGAGGCGTTATTGGACGGTTGGGCAGCGAAAGCCGTGCAGGGGTCCGGTGGCCGGCTGGGCTCAGAGGGTCTGTTATTCCCACGGCGGGAACGCTCCTTTCAAGGCTTTCTGACGGGAGGGGAAAGGCACACGGGCAGCTTGTGCACGCAGGCCAGCCCATGGCCGGCATGGAAACCTCACAGGGAAAAACACAGGCAGTCTGCTAGTTATTCTCGGACCTGCTCCGATTTCTGGTGGCAGGGTTAGGGTTTCATTGTTGCCACCACAGCACATGAGAAAGTAGCAAAGAAAAAGAGACATTCAGCTTGGCCTCTCTGCTGTGCTTTGCTCCTGTGTGGCGGAGGCCGTGGTTTTCTCCGGGCAGGCCTCGAGCATCGTGAAGACCTTAGGTGCTGGCATCCCCACATCTGCAGCCTGACTCAACCAGCTGTGGCTGCTGAGGGGGGCGACCTGGTGGGCAGCAGGTCCCCACCCCACTGCAGACATCAGCCCCCAGCAAGGAGAGGCAGCGCTCCCCACACTTGCCTGCTCCCAGGCCTGTGAGAAGACAGGCCCCACGCTGCCTGCCCCATGCCTGGACGCGGGCCTCAGGTCCTTCTAGACCTCGGACTCCAGGTTCCTTTGGGTGACTCTGGACTCTACAGAGGCTGCAGCTGCAGAGGAAGAGAATGATGTCAAGTTCTACTCAGCAATCAAAGAAACAGCTTGCTGAGGCGTGCAAGACCGAGAGTCAGGTTGCATGGAAGGCTCACACCGCCTGTCTCCACCTCACGGGGCCTTCTCAACGTCAAAGCCAGCGGGCGCCGGTGGCTGGCGCCTGCATCCTGGCTCCTCCGAGGGCTGAGGTCTGAGAGTCCAGCAGGAAAGCCTGCGAGACTCAGTTACTGTCCGTGAACCACCAGCAAACATGAACTGGAGCTGTGCTCAAGTGGTAGAGAGCCAGCCTTGCGCACAAAAGCTCAGGGAGGACGCCTAGGCCCTGAGTTCAAGTCCCAGCCCACACAGAGCCAGAGGGACAGAAGTCGGTGGTTGTGAGGTTAGGCTCGCCATGGAAGGCGCAGGGGAGGGCTGCAGGCAGCAGAACGCCCTGTACCTTCACGAGTCGCTGCCAGATGGTTGAGCTCACCCGGCCTCCCACCTGCAGCAGGGGCGCCCGCTGCACGCACCTCTGAGGAGGGAGACGACTGCCAGCAGCAGCCGGACTCGGGGTCTGTGGGGCAGCCAGGAAAGGGACACCTGGATTTTGCCCATGTGGCATATTAAGACTCCACACAAGATTTTGCTTGGGTTAAAAGAGTTCTGCCGTAAAAATAAGAACTGTAAACCATGGGTAAGAAGCAGCCGGGAGAGCCACACCTCTTGTCATTTGGCTTTCAGATCTACCTCAGTAAGAGACCCGAGGAGGAAAATGAGCCCCAAGACAGCACATCCCCCCACCCCCCCAGCTGGTGAGCAGCTGCAAGGAGGGCAAGAGCAGAGTGCAGAGGAGTCGGAGGGCAGCAAACCTGTGAGGGGAGGGAGGAGGTCCAAGGCCCCCTCAGCCCAGCTTCCCCTCACCCCGGGTCAGCCAGGCATCACAGCCTGGACTACAGTGTCCTGACATGGAGGAGACCTCACGCTGCCTCCAAAGCCGTGTCTCCTGTCATCCCGTCAATATTCCAGGAGACACAGATGAAGAATTTCATGCAGTGAGCTGCAACCATAAAGGCAGGCAGTCTGCTGTGTCAAGTCTCAACATGAGAGGGTGCCAGCTGGGCGGGGGAGGACAGCAAGAGACAGAAGATTCTAGAGAGGACTGTTTCCTGAAAGAGCCGGTGACTGAGCCGGGAGGAACCCCGTGTGTCAGGAGGGAGATGACAACAGTGTGGTGACATCTCATGTTTCAAGTGGAGAGTCAAAGGCTAAAAACAACACTTGAGAAACAGAGGACAGGACAGGAAAGATGACAGAGCCCTCCCCAACACCTGTGACCTTCTGTCAGCCCGCGCCCCGACAGTGATGCCAGATGTACAAGCTCTCAGAGCAAAGCAGGAGGCGGCAAAGACATCGGCAGGCTCTGCTGCACGAATTTCCAGATAAAACTCTGGACCAGTGAGAATGTAGAATGATCAAATCGCTCAACACGGGCAGGGAAAACCATCAAAACCCAGCCAGTTTCACTGGAGAATTCAATTTTGCATTAAAACTTTTTTGCCCGTCTCTTGTTTTGCTTTTTATGATGAACACGTGTAAACTTTCCTAAAATGTCACATTTTCTAAAACCACATACTGAAGTTTCTCTCAAAGAGAGAGACTCACGATATCATTTATAAACTATAAAATACGCAGCCAGGCACTAGGGCTCATTCCTGTAATCCTAGCTCATCGGGAGGCTGAGATCGGAGGACCGCAGTCTGACGCCAGCCGGGCGGGAGAGGCTGACACTCTTATCTCCCATGAGCCACCAGAACACGGGGAGTGGCGCTGGGCTCACAATGGTGGAGCATCCGCCTTGAGCACCCCTGGGGATGGCAGGACCTGTGCCCCGGGACTCCCGGTCCCCTCTGGTGGAAGCTGTAGTTGACACAAGCCAGCCTGGAATCCCCCCCCCCCCCCGCCCCGGGCAGCTTGGCACAGCACTCAGCGGCACAAAGGGAACACACAGAACATGCAGGCCCAGGGTCTGTGTGCCCGAGACGTGACGTTCTGTCTTACCCATGGCCAACTTGTCATCTTAGGACAGAACATCCGGCCTCCGGAGGCTGTTTCTGTGCTTTGGTACTTTCCATTTTTGGTCTTTTACAAGTTCCATCTCGCCCTGGCTCCTCCCTGCTGCACACCCACCACCCCGCGGTCCCCACAGGACACACCTGCCATCCGCTCCCCTCCCCAGGAGGCCTCTGGTCTAGACTCCCCATTTTTTTTTTTTTTTTTTTGCTAATGCACCAGTGTCTCCCAGTAGTGTATGAATCAAAAGCCTAAGCGAGGAATTCAAGTGTTTATCCCTTGCTTAAACTTGGCACACAGCAAACAGGAACACCCAAGCGAGCGCTGTCTCCCCGGCGCAGGCCCAGGCTCTGCCCTCGCAGCTCCGGATGAGCGCTGGGCAGGACAGCAGAGCCTGCTGCAGCCTGAGCCCAGGACATTCCTTCCCCAGTCATGGGGCTCCTTTTAGGCCCCCTCACCCCACAAGCCTCCACAAGGGCTCATGCCAACCTCTCCTGACTCCCCGAGCCCAACCGTCCACTGGCCCTCAAGTGGTCTTGCACGTCTCTCTGCTTCCTACGCCCTTCCAGCCTCTGCTCCGCCCCGTAACGTCTCACGTAAATCTCATGGCTGGCCGAGGGCTGCCAGCAACCCTGAAGGAGAAGACGGTCACCCTAGCAGGAAGAAGCACCCCTGCCCCAGACGCTGCCAGCTACAGAATAAATGGGAGTTCCTATGCCTCCCTGTCCTTGGAGGAAGCTGTGATCCCCAAAGCTCAGGCCTACAAAGGTGGCCACAGGCTCCTTGGTGGAGTCCACGGTGGGGGTCCCCTTAGTTCTGTCAGTCACTGTTCCTGAGCTTTCAAGGCTAGCGTTCTATCACTTGAGCCACTGCACCACTTCTAGCCTTTTTCTATGCATGTGGTATCGAAGAATCGAACCTGCATGCCAGGCAAGCACTCTACCACTAGGCCAAACTCCTGGCCCCACACACTGGGTTTTAAACATAGACTCAGCCACAGGCGGCTCGATGTGGTGTATCCCACTCGGGTGGGATTCAAGCTCACAGCACCGCAGTCACCAGCAGCCCGTGACCGGAGCTGAGTCGTTGTAGCCCAGCAGCTATGGGCTGCAGCGAGCGCCCCCCACCCCCGAGCACACGGGGCAGCTGAGCTTTTAAAGGTAAACATCACACGCAGGTGACCGTAACTACACGCAGGTGACCGTAACTACACGCAGGTGAGCGGGACCCTAAGTCAACGAGGACGAAGCCGCACACGTGGTCGAGCAGGTTAAGAAAACAACTTGGTGGCTAGGCTTGGCAGCTTATTACAAGGGGGTTTCCTTAGTTGTCAGAAAATGGCCCCACCCATCCACCACGCAGCTTTCCCTCCAAAGAAAGGCGCATTCCACCTCTATCTGCCAGGCAAAGAGCGGTGTGAGCTGGGGAGATTGAGTGCAAGGACAGGACTTCCTCCACCACCTTCTGGGTGCACGGACAAGGGCTTGTGAAACAATATCATTCCCAAAGGAAGAGGCTTTGGGAAAGAGCAGCCAGGCAGCTTTGTCCCCAGCCCTTCCTCCTCCTCCCCCCGTAGTCTCTCTGCCCATCTGACTCTTGGACCTTGGCTTTTTTTCTAGCAATCCCTGAGTGTGTACCCGAGCTGCTGGGGGGCTGTTTGTATGGGGGTCCAAGAACCCCTGGGGAGGAGAACAGAGCCCCGAGCTCTGAGATGGTGACCTGGCGGGGAGCAGAGCACAGGCCCTCGCTGTCCCTGCCCCAGGCTTGAGCTTCACGCGGCCCCAGTAGAGGAGAGAGGTGGAAACAAAGACGTAGAATTAATATTTGTAACTTATTCAAGATCGGCAGATACTCCTCAAAATAGAGGGAAAGAAAGAAAAGGAGAGCCAGGGTGATGGCCCCGAGGGTCAGGAAGAAATGTGTCCCAGATGGTCACAGCCGGGACTCAACTCCACGCTCCCCAGGCCGGGCTGCGAGCCCAGCTTCACACCTCCGGGAAAGGCACAGGCGTGGCCGGTGAGAGGCGGACCGGGAAGCGTGGGACAGGCTGTTGCTTGGCACTGTGCCCGCCACAGCCACCTGACCCTCTGGGGACAATTTGGTGGGTACTGCCCTGTCGCTAGCGTTTCTAGCAGTTACTTGAGATCGAGCCGATTAACCACTTTGTCCCTGTTTCTGTGGCCCTCTTTTTCCTTAGACCTTGTTCAATTGTCTGCAGCCTTTCCCCCAAGACGGACAGTGCTAACTGCAGCCCCATTTTCTAGTCTGTGAAGGAGTAAGCACTGAAACAGGAGCGTTTGCTGTTTCTTTCCCGGCACTTCCCAGAGCCCCCCGAGGCGTTAGTGCTGTATTCAGCAGGACTCGCACCCACGGCCTGCGCCAGGCGTTACCACGGCAGCCACGCTGCTCTCCACCTTCGGGCTGGCAGGGAGCAGCCCCCAGCGGCTGTGGGGCTGAGCTTTTAAAGGCAAACACCACACGCAGGTGAGCCTAACAGGCAGGTGGACATCACCGTCGACAACTGCAAGGGTGAAGCCACACGCAGACGGTCCCGCAGGTTAAGCATTTTCACAAAAACAGGAAGCGCCAGGGAGCCCAGCGCTGGCTGCAAGGCGCAGTGCCCTGGAGGGGGAAGCAGAGCGGCTCTGGGTACACCCCCCCCCCCTCCAGTGTGTTTCCCTCGGCTCTGCACTGGGGCTGCGTCCCCTTTCGTGCTGACTCCACCCCAGGGGCAATTACACCGCAGAAAGCACGTCTGCACGTGCAGCCAATTGAGAAGAGACAAAAGCTTGCAGAGGACGGCAATTTGGCTGTCAAATCCTCGCCGCAGCCCCACGCCTCTCCAGCTAGACGAGTGCTGGTCTGCAGCACTCCCGCCTTTGGTCTCTGGCGAATTCTCAGAGGGTCCAGTCCTAGACTTTTTCATCAAAAGCAACCACTCTTGTGTTTTGTTTCAAGTACATTCTAGGTAACCAGACCAAGCCATGGAGCCTTCTAACAGGTAGCCAAATGTTCAGAAAATGCCCTACTTTGACAGAGGTCTCCACCCTCTGCCCCATTCTGGGAAACCATCGTCAGATGTCCCTTCTGAAGCCCTCTCCAAAATGACCTCCCAAAGCGCTTCTCAGAAAGCCCTCGAGGTTTGGTGCTAAAGCCAGGCCCTTGAAAGCCCAGAGGCCCAGGAACCCGTCTCCAAAGCCACAACACCCACATTCCACATCTGAAGGGCTTTGAAAAGGATTGGGGGTGGGGAAGGGTCTACAGCAAGACACAATGCCCACCTTACAGCCAGCATCTTCCCATGCCCAGCTCTACCGCAGCCACTCACAAACCCCGACTCCTCGCCCAGCCTCTTTCCCTCAAACCCCTCCAAAGCCTCCATAGTTGGCTGCTTCCCTCTCCCCACGCCGCCCCTGCCTGGCTCTTCACGGAGGAGACAGCGCTGGCTTTCCTAAGCTTCATCTTTTATTCCAGGCAGCCACACACAGCCAGGCTCCAACCTCTGCTAGAAAAGAGGCAAATATTTGTTAGAAATTTTCGTGTCCCAGGAAAAGCCTCGTTGTGTTACCTAATCATCCAGCTCATCTCCCAAATGCATAACCCACCCTGGCACGCCTGAAGCCTTGCCTCTGGGACCAGCCAGACTCTTCTCCAGCCTTGGACATGAGATAGGGTGCAGGGAAAGACACCAGGGCTGCTGAGGAGCCCGAGTCTTTCCGTTTCTGCCAGAACAGTGACTTTGAGACTTTCTTGAGAGTCATTGTAAGAATTGTATTTGCATCACAGCCAAAGGAACAATGAACACACACACACTCATTCAAACAATGCACTTACAGAAGCAGCAATGGGAGATCTAGAACTTAGAGCTAACTGGGAGTCAGGTAGATATTGAGGGTCCATGCCCTCTGTGGCCCCTGGCTCAGATTACAACTCAAAGAGCGCTGGTGAGAATGTCGTATGTTGCATGCTTTCTCCCATAGCTTGTTTTGGATACGTCTCAATGATAACGTGGAGATTTGGGCATTGGCATGCCTTTTTAGCGTGTGGTGCATGTCTCTGAGAATGTGACTGCATTGGTACAGGCCATGATTTCATTGCATCTGGAGACCAAGTCTGCTGGTCCTAGTTTCCTAGCATCCACGGGCCTGAGAGGAGTCTCCCAGCAGGTCTCTCACGAATGTCTGGGTTTTAGTATACGAGGGGTGGATGTTGCCTTAAAAAATGGTTTCAGTGAGGGTGGTTAATGTGATTAAACTACTGCATTTATGTTTGTGACATATCGCAATGAAATCCCGTGGCCAGTTATCATAGACTTACAAAGAACGACAGGAGCGTGAAGGAGAGCTTGTCCAGGAGATGGAGGGGGACAAGAGGGGGACAGGAGGGGGAGGAGGGGGGCAGCAGGGGGAGAGCAGGGGGACAGCAGGGGGAGGAGGGGGCAGCAGGAGGAGGAGGGGGCAGCAGGGGGAGGAGGGGAGCAGGAGGGGATAGGAGGGGACAGGAGGGGGGCAGCAGGGGGAGGAGGGCAGCCTCGGCGGACAGTCCTGCACACTGGTGCAGGTGGCAGAACACAGCGTGCTGAGGTTGCTCGGGGAAGGGACAGGGCAGGTGTGGTCTGCACCTCGTCTGCATGGAGGGTCGTGTCCAATTGAGACACTTCTGTAACGCATGAGGGCCAGACAAGGCGTGGAGGGCCCATCCCGAGGGCGGGGTGGTGGAGGGCGTCCCGAGGGCGGGGTCGTGGAGGGCCCGTCCCGAGGGCGGGGTCGTGGAGGGCCCGTCCCGAGGGCGGGGTGGTGGAGGGCCCGTCCCGAGGACCACGGGGTCGTGGAGGGCCCATCCCGAGGGCGGGGCGGTGGAGGGCGTCCCGAGGGCGGGGTGGTGGAGGGCGTCCCGAGGGCGGGGTGGTGGAGGGCGTCCCGAGGGCGGGGTGGTGGAGGGCCCGTCCCGAGGGCGGGGTCGTGGAGGGCGTCCCGAGGGCGGGGTGGTGGAGGGCCCGTCCCGAGGGCGGGGTCGTGGAGGGCGTCCCGAGGGCGGGGTGGTGGAGGGCCCGTCCCGAGGGCGGGGTCGTGGAGGGCGTCCCGAGGGCGGGGTGGTGGAGGGCCCGTCCCGAGGGCGGGGTCGTGGAGGGCCCGTCCCGAGGGCGGGGTGGTGGAGGGCCCGTCCCGAGGACCACGGGGTCGTGGAGGGCCCGTCCCGAGGGCGGGGTGGTGGAGGGCCCATCCCGAGGGCGGGGCGGTGGAGGGCGTCCCGAGGGCGGGGTGGTGGAGGGCCCGTCCCGAGGGCGGGGTGGTGGGGGGCATCCCGAGGGCGGGGTGGTGGAGGGCCCATCCGCTAGGCCAGGTCCCCGCCCTCGGGACGCCCTCCACGACCCCCGCCGTCGGGGACCTCGCCTAGCGGCGGGGAGCTCGGCTCCCATGCACCAAGCCCTGGGCTCGATTCCTCAGCACCGCACGCCCAGAAGAGGCAGAAAAAGGCGCTGCGGATGGAGTGGAGGAAGAGGCTCAGGGGCCGAGGACTGAGGCAGGCTGGGGCCACGCTTCTCCCGTGGACAGGCGGCCGCGGGGCTGGGGCTGGGGCTGGGGCGGGCGGGGAGCCCGGCGGAGGTCCGGGAGCCACAGCCTCAGAGCGGCGCGGCGGAGGCCGCTGTCTGATGGCCGCGTGGCTCCCGATCCCCGCTTGCCGTTAACCGTGCGGGGTGACGGCGCCAGGGCCGGGGCTCCGCTCGCTCCGGCCCGGCCCGGCCCAGGCCCCGCGCCCGCCCCGGCGCCCCGGCCCCTCGCCCCAGCCCCGCGAGGGCACGCGCTTGGGCACGCGCTCGGGCGCGCGCCAGGCCCAGCGCCGCCCCCTCCGCCGCAGTCCCCGGCGCGCCCCGGCCCCCCGCAGCCTTCCCACCTCGGCCGCCCCGCGTCCCGCGCCGGCCGGCTTTGTTCCCCGGCGCTGGTCTGGGCGCTTCTGGAGGACCAGCCCACGCGGCCTCCAGACCGCAGTCCCCGAGCTCCGCGGGGCACGCGCCGGCTCGGCCGGCGGCTGCGGGAAGATCGGGCGCCCGCGCCCAGCGCCGCCGCCGCCGCCGCCACAAAGGAGCGCAGCGAGGCGCGAGCGCGGCGCGTGCCGTCGCCCGGGGAACCGCGGCGCCGGCTCTGCACCCCGGCTCCCGCCGTCCGCACCCCGTGGGCATCGCCACCGCAGCCGGGGTTGCGCGCGCGCCCGCGCCGCTCCGCCCTCCGGGGACCCGCGGAGGGCGCCCGTGCACGCGCACGCCGCGGCGCGCGCCCCCGCCCCGCAGCCCCTCCCCCCGCCTCTCCGCCCCGCCTCCCCGCCCCGCCAGCCCCGCCCAGCGCCGCCCCAGCCGCGCCGCCGCCGCCCCTGCCGCGCCCTCCGCCGCTCGCGGGCGCCCCGCGCCCCGCCCGCCGGCCCCGCGCCCGTCCCGCGCGGCCCCGCGGAGGGGGCGGTCGGGCCTGCGCAGAGCCGCCTCCTCCCGCCCCCGCCCCGCCCCGCGCCGCGCCCGCCGCCGCCGCCGCTGCCGCCGCCGCCGCCGCCGCTGCCGCCGCCGCCGCCGCCGCCGCCGCCGCCGCCGCCGCCCGCACCGCAGTGCGAAGGGGCGAAGATGGCCGGCTGGCAGAGCTACGTGGACAACCTCATGTGCGACGGCTGCTGCCAGGAGGCCGCCATCGTCGGCTACTGCGACGCCAAATACGTCTGGGCGGCCACGGCCGGGGGCGTCTTCCAGAGCATCACGGTGAGCGCGGCCGGGCGGGCCGGGCGGGCCGGGGCCTCGAGGGCGCTGCGCGGGCCGGCCGGGCCGGCGGGCACCGCGGGGCGCGGATCGTCCGGGTCCCCGCGGGCGAGCGGGGCTGGAGTCCACCCCCGGTCCCGCGGGGGAGCGGGCTGTGGGCGGGGGTCCTCCCTGCCCGAGGGGCCCCGTCGTGGCCGGGCTGAGGCCCCGCTCCGCGGTCCCGCGAGGCCCCGGCCGGGTGGGCAGGGCCGCCGGGCCCGGCCGTGGCTCCGCGCGGAACGTGCGCGGACCCCGGGGATGGATTCGTGGATCGCGGCTTCGGCTCCACCGATGTTTTTTTCTCAATTCTTCAAGATGGCGAACTGCCATCGATTGCTCCTGTGGAGATCCATCCTAGCCCCGGTACTCCGCATTACGCAATTGGGCTCGGAGAGGGGCGGCTTCGGGGGGCTTCCGAGGGTCCGTGCGCCGGCGACCCCGGCCCCGCGCCGCCTCCTCCCGGGCCTCGGGCGCCGCTTATTGTCTTGCGAATCTCTGCCCCGCGCCCGCCCCGCGCCCCCTTCCCGCACAAGTCGGGTCCCGCGTGCGGACGCGCTGGGCCTCGGGTGCCGGCACGGGGGAGCGGCCGCCCCTGGACGGCGGGGTGGCCCACGCGCGCCGCCCGCCCGCCCGCGCCCGGCTCCCGCCCGGCGCCCGCGGCCGCTCTTTGTGTGCGGGCCCCGCGCGCGGGCCGGCCGCGGGCGCCGGGAGAGGGCCGGGCCTGCTATGACTCTGCAGATCCGGCGGGGGCGACGCCGCTCCCCGGCGCCCCGCCGCCGGCCGCCCCGCTCTGCGTCCTCCGGCTCGGGCCGGAGGGCGGGCGGCGGCGGGGCGCTGCGGTGTGCGGCCGCGCGGAGGCCGGGCCGGCGGGGACCCGGGGCTGCCGGGGAGCGCCCGCCCTCCCCGCGCGCCGCCCGTCCATTCGGAGTCTCTAAGGTCTACGCTTGCGTTTCGCCCGGTGTCCACCGCCGGCCACTCAGAGCCCCGGCCCCCACTCGAGTCCAGGCGGCCGGGCACCGGCGAACCGGGGCGGAGTGGGCGGCGGGAAAGGCGCGCGCCCCCCCTCGGGCCTCCTCCCCCTCCCCCGCCCCCCCCCCCGCCCGGGCCCCCGGAGCCTCACCACCGTGCGCGTGGCAGGAACTAATGGCAGCTCTCCTTCTGTGTGTCCTCCCCGCGGACAGCCACTGGAGATAGACATGATTGTAGGGAAGGACAGAGAAGGGTTCTTCACCAACGGCCTCACCCTGGGCGCCAAGAAGTGCTCGGTGATCCGGGACAGCCTGTACGTGGACGGAGACTGCACCATGGACATCCGGACCAAGAGCCAGGGCGGGGAGCCCACCTACAACGTGGCCGTGGGGCGCGCCGGCAGAGGTGAGCGCGGCGGGTCCGGGCTGCATGCCGGGTCCCCTAGGAACCTCCCGAGTGGACGCCTCCCGGCCGGGCTCCGCGCGCCCCCTTCACCCCGGCCCCCCGGCCTGGCCCCCGGTCAGCCAGGAGCCCTGCTGGGCACAGGAGGGGGACAGGAGGGCCGCAGGGCGGGTGGCCCCGGGGCCAGCCAGGAGCCTTGTTGGGGACAGGAGGGGGACAGGAGGGCCGCAGGGCGGGTGGCCCCGGGCCCAGCCAGGAGCCCTGCTGGGGACAGGAGGGGGACAGGAGGGCCGCAGGGAGGCCTGGCCCCCGGTCAGCCAGGAGCCCTGCTGGGGGACACTCCTGTCCCCTGCAGGGCGGGCTGGCCATCTGCCAAGGCAGAGCATGTCCGAGCAGCACTGCAGAAAGTAGTCTGCATTCTTGATCCAAATACCGCTGTCAACCTGACAGAAACTGAAGTAGACCCGTTTTTTCAAAGGAAGTTGGCATTGAGGGTTTTTTTCTGACATGTAACCGCATCAGCCTGTAGGAACGTTGACAAGAAGGCCCTGTAGGCGGCTCGAGGAGCTGAGCCAGCCCCCCATGCAATACATTAAATCTCTCCCGCGTCCCAGTGACCACCCAAAGGCCACTCCTAGGTGCCAGTCCTTTGTCTATGGAAAAGCTGCATGACTTGAAAGAGTAGACAGGTCTAAGCATGAGCTGCTCACACAAATACATATTCTATACATTTAAAATTAAAAAAGCAGCCTCGGGCTCCGCACAAGTTTCCAAGGGCGGCAGCTGCTGCCACCCAGTGGCGTGAGTGCAGCCTGTGACAGGCGAGCCTAGCAGAGCCGGACCTCGCCTTCCACTGTGGAGCCGAGTGTTACACACCTGCTAGTAAGCCTGTTTCAGGATTTTAGACTCAAAAACAAGATGAATGGGCCGGGGTTTGGCCTAGTGGTAGAGTGCTCGCCCAGCATGCGCGAAGACCTGGGTTCGATTCCTCAGTACTACGTAAGTAGGAAAAGCTGGAAGGAGTGCTGTGGCTCAAGTGGTAGTAGAGCTCTAGCCTTGAGAAAGCCCAAGGACAGTAGAGCAGTGTTCAGGCTCTGAGTTCGAGCCCAGGGCTGGCCAAAAAAAAATAGCAGAGTGAGGATTATCTGTATGGATAAGACTGAAATACTTGTATTTTAGGTTTTTCTGGCTGTTTAAAGTTGTCACATTTTTCTGGAAGTAGCGATTCCTTATTTACTCACACGTAACTGTCTCACCGATAAGATATAATGGAGTTTGTACTCACCAAGCATGTTAAATTTGAGGATTTGTAAACAAACACACTACCTACCTGAGTGTTTAAAGCTCATCCATTTGGGAGTAAATATGAATTTGCCACATCATCAGAACTTTTTGCCTTACAGTGGGAGATAGTAAGTGGTCAGGGTGTGGACAGGGTGTGGAACTGCTGCCTGTGCTGACGCTGCTCAGTAGTATCGGGCTCTTTATAGGCTTCCGAGCTCTCCGTTCTGACTTGAGTGCTTGACAGTTCGTGGAAAACTAACTCTTGTTAGCTCGCTAACCAGGATCCACCTGCTGTGTGACTCTCTGGATTAACACTCCTCCTGAAACCCTTTTCTTCTTTCTCTTTCAGTCTTGGTCTTTGTAATGGGAAAAGAAGGGGTCCATGGAGGCGGATTGAATAAGAAGGCATACTCGATGGCAAAGTACTTGAGAGACTCTGGGTTCTAGCCGCTAGGCAGACCGTGAAGTATTAGGGGAGGTCGCTCTTACACTTTCCTAGCTGTAAGCTTAAGTCTTATTCTGGAAATGTTACTAGCAACGCAGGGTGATGGGGTATGAACCTGTGTCTCCTTTGTATCCCTCTGATGGTGGGGAAAGCTGTTTTCCTTTATCTCCCCCACCCCTCGGTAATTCTGTTCACTTCTGTTTTGTTTCCTTGTGTGCTCCAGCATTGGTTATAGTCATGGGAAAGGAAGGTGTCCCCGGGACAGGACAGCGTGTGAGGAGGCCTCACGCGTGAGCAGCCTCTCCCTGTCCACCTAGCAGATGGCATCACCACCCCAGTTATGGTCACACTGCCACCACACTAGGCTTGGTGGCTAGTTTTTCTTTCCCTATTTTCTAAGGTCATGATTCCTGTGTGCCCAATGGGTCATTTGTATGTTTACCACTGTTTGTAACCAACCCTTATCTGGCAACATAATTGCAGCACAATAATCATTTGCATGATACCTTGAAATTGGGGGGAGGGGCATGCCAAGTTGGGCATCACTTAGCAATTAATGGGATACTGATTACTAAATAAGTTAATATTAAGCAAGGTGCCGGTTGTACAATCTAATTTGATCGACGTCTTGTACGCACTTTGAGCATTTACTTGGCTCATTTAGTCTTCCTTTTGTAAGGCATGGTTGGGAGGGAAAAGTGCATGCATCTTTCCTTCACTCCTTCCTCTTCTCTCAGCCCCTCCCTTCGCGCATAAGGTCTTTGGTTTGCTTCCATCCTCTTCTGTGCAGTGCCTGGTTTGTTTAGCCCATGAACTCCCCCTTGGTTGATGAGTTAGTGAGAGCTGCAGTATTTGCTTTGAGTGTTGTGGTTGCTCTTAAGACAGAGTTATTCTGTAGTGTCACTGGAAGTGACACGGGAAGAGCGCAACTGCAAAGCAAGAGCAAAAGGCACTTCCTCCCATGACCTTATAGTAACCATAGTGACTGAATCCCCATCATTGAACTCCATCTTTGCAATGGCTCAGATTTGTGTTCCTGTCTTCTGCTTTGCACACCAGCTCTACTCTCTAGTGACACTGTACAAGGTTGCCATTATGGAATTAGGTACCCCACGTAACCATCTGGAGTGCGTCCGGTTTGTTCCTCCTAGGACCAATCTTTATTTGCCGCTTGGGTTTTTATATGAGGTTGCTTTATTGTGGACTTGGCTGTCTTGTGATTTTTTTTTTTCATAATGTACTCTGTGCCATACTATTGTTCAAATGAACTGTTGCTATTGTGAGATGGATTTTCACTGACCTAGTAAAGGGTTTCTTTCGAATGGCACTACTTTGGGGATGTTCTAGTAACTGCTTTATTGTTTGGGCCTTGTGGATAATGTACAGATTTAAAAACAGATCTTGTTGCTGGTTTGTCCATTTCTTTCCCTGCACTTTGTTACATCTGGGATACAGTCTAACTCATCTGATTTAATATGCATTTTAAAAAATGCCATAACTATTAAACACCTTGTTTACAGACAGATGAAATAAATTTATTCCAACCAAATACTCTAGACTCGTGTTTTTTATGCGAATTGTTGGCTTACAAATATACATGGATGTCAGGTGGGGCATCCATGCTTGGTTATAGTTACTGTTTTTGACACGGTGGGAATATAAAGTCCTGTGCAGGCATGAAATCTGAATAACTACAAATTTGTTTATAGTAGGCTCTGGTCTATTAAATGTGGCTTTTAGTCAATTTGGGGCACTTTTTCAGGTTGGTGAAGAAAATGGACCTTCCTACCAGAAAGTAAGTGTACTCTTCTGTTCACCTCTCTGTGTGAGAGGCCCAAGGACACATGACTAAGGGTTCTGGGTTGACTGTCAGGACTTACACATCGGAGCAGGAGCCGTGTACAGACATCACATAAGAGCACTAGAAAGTTCTTGCACTTTGCGGCTTTCCGAGTAACATGTTGACCATGCTCGAGCAGTTCAATTCTGGAGTTCCTAAGTTTCCCATCTGTGTATGAAAGCTTAGTTGGTTATGTAAATTTAGACCTGTTTAGTCATTATTACCATGAGATACCAAGCAGACACTTAGAACAGGAGACTCAAGACAGTGGAGTTAAGTGAAAGTGGAGCTGGTTACCATGCAGAGACCCCACCCTGGCCACGAGGATCCATCACTAACCCTGGAAAGCCCTTCTCAGAAGTAATCACCAGGGCCCCTGCTCATTCTCCAGTAGCCTGTTGCCTTTGAGCAACAGTGGGCTGGAGATGGTTTCCTTATTTAAAATGCACTGCACATTAGCAGTGTTTTGAGAAGCTGGGAGCATTCATTCTGAACTTGTACACGTAGGCTCTGAGAGTATGGAGAGATGTGGGGCAGACATAGCCTGGAAACTGAAATCATTCAATTCAGCCTTTATTTCCCTCAGTGTAATGTCCTTTTTCCTGAGAAAAACAGAGTACATTTATCTGAGAATACATTATATTTTGTTGTTGTTACAGTTTTGGGGTCAAGGTGGTAGTGAGCCCTGAGAGAGTAGTGGGCACGTGTGAAGGAGGGTCTAGGAGGGTGGCTACCACTACAGTAATGAGAAAGTCTGCCCACAAGCCCAATAGGAAAACACAGAAATACAGACACGCGGACTTGACTGTGTGCCTGTGACGTTAGCATGCACCCTTGTAGACAGCACATAGGGTAACCAGGGCTGGATAAACCATTTTATGTTCTTTGAGTGAAACAGATGTCGAAGCATGACAGAAACATATGCTTATATATTTCTGAAGGCAGAATGTCCAAGGTAAGTTGATTTCTAGGCTACGTTTCTGAGTGACTATGCTTTGATTTCCCGTGTTTTAATAAACATGTTAATTTTATAATTCAAACCTTAAAAATTAGGTGTTTAATACAAGTGTATTTTCATTTTAGTTATCATCCCATTCAATAAACTTATTAAATACATAACTTTAAGTGAATATTAAGAGAAAAAAGGACAACTCTTTCTTAGCAAGTGCTATTAAAGATATCTCATAAGTCGTTTTACAGTGAAATCACAGATTTGGAATTTCAGAAAAACAAACAAACCTTAGACCTAGAAAAACTAATTCAAATGGAAAGGAACCAGAGGTTTTTGCTTTCAACTGTGGATTAGGAACTGAAGAAGCCGGGCAGTGACTCACACTTGTAATCCTAGCTATTCAGGAGGCTGGCTTTGAACCTGAGCCTCAGATCTTGGCCACTTCCAGTTGGAGCTAAGTGGGGCTTTGGCTCCAGAGGCAGGGCAGTAGCCTTGAGCTGAAGAGCTCAGGGACAATGCCCAGGCCCAGAATTCAAGCCCCACAACCAACAAAACAACAAACTGAAGAGATAAACCATGATGCATATAATACATTACAGTGACTTTGCTAAAAATACTCCATTTAAGCATGGCTTTAAAGGGTTTTTAAAGCTAGTATTTATCATGCAGTTATTTGCATGTAAGTGCTTTGTAACCTGACCAAGTTAAGCAAATGATTCACAAGGTTAGGGCCATACAACCAAGCACATTTCAACCTCTGCTTAGTCTCCAAGGTAACAGTTTCTCAAGCCCTTCCTCTTAGAGGAGAAAGGGGTGAGGTAGTATTAACAACGTAGGTTGCATTCACCGGTTTTAGAACATGTATTTATGTGCATGTGCTGGTCCTGGGGCTAGAACTCAGGGCCTGAGCGCTGTCCCTAAATGTTCTCACTCAAGGTTAGTGCTCTACCACTGAAGCCTCCATCACTTCAAGCTTCTTGGTAGTTAACTGGAGAGTCACTGGTTTTCCTGTCCTACCTAGTTTCAAGCTGCTATCCTCAGATCTCAGCTTCCTGAGTTGCTGGGATTACAAGTATGAACCAACCAGGGTCTGGCTTCAGATCATACAACCATTCACACATACATATCCCTTTCTCCTATTTTTTTTTAATACTTTTAACACATTTTAAAATACTTTTTCTTAAGCCACAAAGGTTCATACCTAGTCCACTTGTTCCACACCCTGACTTGATTCGGTTTCCCTTGTCTGTCTCTACTGTGAAGAGACACTATCATTACAATGAGGTCTCAAGATGTATACTGCTTATTTGGGGGTGTTTTTGGTCATCGTCTCAATGCCATGAATTTCTGAAGACTTGTCTGGCTGATGTGGGCCGTGGACCTTGTAGAACATTCTGCACCTAAGTAAGGCGAATGTGACAGTACAGTAGTAGAATACTCATTGGCTCTTAAGAGTGGAAAACATTTATTAACAGTCAACTCCCCTCATTCAAGGCCATACAAAAATCCTTAGCATTCTGATTATACATTAAGTATTTTTACATAGTCACACTAATGTATGAGTTAGCTTTTCATAATACATTGTTTTCATACATTAGTTGTTAACATAAGCAACACTTACTTCCAAATCCAATACTTGAGTAATATCCTCTGTATGTAGTTTATTAGCAGGGCTAATTAACTAATTAGCACGAGATGCTCTTTATTGAGAGGTATATGATCCCAGTATTATCAGCTGCTGAAGTGTGGCATTCATGTGCAGTGTCTCGTCCTTGCTCTGATGACAACAGAGAACCCCTGAGGACACTGAAATCCGTGCCTAAAGTCCAGACAGTGCTTGAACAGCTGAGTCAAATTTATAACCTAACACTGCAGTACTAAAAACTGGAAAAAAAAGATAACCTTGAAATCTATACCAACTGCAGATCTTTCCTATAGGATGAGACAACTTGAGAACAGGAAGGAAAGATAGCTTTGCGTTTCTTTGTGGGGCTGGAGGGAAAGTGCAAAACTACCTTGCTGCCTCTGGTACTGATGGGCAGTCTGAGCAAAGAGAGCCAGTGTCCAGCTCAGCGGTTCTGTGGCTGGCCTCGATCCTGCCACAGGACCACAGCACTGACTGTGTGTGTAACACACACTGGGCATACTGCAAGCAAGCTGTACTGAGAATTTAACAAAAGGATCTGGCTGTATCTGACCCCCAAAGCACTCACTTGATGCCTGAGTTGCAGCACCAGTCTGTCACTTGTTAGTAAAATGAAGTACGGGGTCAAAGCCTGTATCAGTCATCTGATGAAGCTAGAATAGCAAACAAGTTATTTCTACAGTAATCTGAAAGGAGCAGAAAACCAAGTTATAGATCTCAAGGAGCATGTTAGAGACAGTAGGCCAGTCACCACGTCCGTCACACAGTGTTTGCTATGTTGTAGTCACGTTCACCGGGCTGCAGCTGGACCACGACGCTGCGGCCGCTACCTTCGTTCTCAGCGTCACTGCTCCCAGTGTCCTCGTTGTCATCGTCCTCATAGTCCGAGGACTCGGTCACATTCTGCTGGGAGTGTGCTTCTGACAGCGCTCCGAAGGACTGGGTGCTGGCAGATGCGAACGGCCTGAGCAGAGGGGTGTGCTCCGACACCTCGTTCTCTTCTCGGCTGCCATCTGTGTCAGAGTCTGAATCACCCTGAGAAGGAACAACCTTCTGCTTGCACACAGGACAGGTTTTTTTGGTTTTTGTTAGCCAAGGGTCTACACACTTGCAGTGGTAAGCTGTTAAAGCAAGAGAGACAACTTGAGTTCGGACTCTCTGGCTAAGGACACTGTGTTTCATCGCTTCCTGTGTGACAGACATGAACGTGCGCACATTTTCATGAACCACACCCCCATTCCTCCTAGTGGAAAGCCTGGCCCGTGACGCACTCTGCCTCTTCTGTGGAATGTGCTGAGCTAAATGCGCTTATTCCACATGTAACTCAAGGCACCACGTGACCACTCTTACCGTGGGAACAGGGGAGGACCCTGAGCTTGTCTCCATCCTCATACTCATCCAGACAAATGGCACAGACATCATACTCATCTCCTGAAATGGAAAACCATGAGCAAACATTAACGCAGATACAGCTTTTCCGGGCACTCAAGTTTGAACTTAGGGCCTTGTGCTCTTAAGGTTCTCTACAACTTGAGCCACATACCTCCTGCCCTTACTCCTGTCATTCTTTCTGGATAGGGGTTCGTGTTTACCCAGGACACAATTCCTACCTGTGCTTTCAGTGGAGGTGGGACAGATGGCAGGCAGGAGCCACTGCACACAACCAGCAGAAAAGCTTTGCAGCTTTTCTAATTTATAACTTCATTTTCCTTGATTATTTTGAATATTTTTGATTATGGATCACTGGTGTTGCCTTTGTTGGTTTTATGTCAGATTCAAAGATTGATCAGCCTTTTACCTAAATTAAAAATGGATAGCACATTTGCTCATCTTATCAATGGTTTTGATAAGGCTCATAATTATATTCGTGTTTTACATGTTGTTCACGTGCTACTTTTGACATATTTTGCACAAGGAAGGAAATTTCCTTGTCTAAGTCATTGATTACTGTTTCCAGGCTGAGGTCAGGGCCCATGCACGCTCAGCAACCATTCAGATCAACCAAATGTTTTTTAAAAGTAAATACATTTCTGTGGTATTTCGTCAAGTGTGTAGGTCTGACATCCACCTTCGTTTGTGAACGTGTTACCCCAGCTTTCTGGGTGGTGAGGAAAGTGAGGTAAGCAAACGGCCAGACACACAGATCTCGTCTGTCCCCAACACCACTGCCATTTTAATAATCTTACACCTGACTGCATCACCTTTACAATCACAGACGTTAAATTCATAGCTTCTTGAAATTCAAATTACAAATTTTTAACGGGAGTAGCAGCCTGGAAGTATTTTTTTGGTCAGTTGTGGGGCTTGAACTCTGGGCCTGGGCACTGTCCTTGAGCACGTTAGCTGAAAGCTAGTGCTCTACCTCGACCACTTGAGCCACAGCACTTGAGTCAGTTTTGTTTGTTTCTTTTTTTTTTTTTTGGCCAGTTCTGGGGCTTGAACTCAGGGCCTGAGCACTGTCCTTGGACACTTTTTTTTTTTCTCCTTGGCTCAAGGCTAGTGCACTGCCATTTGAGTCACAGTGTCACTTCCGGCTTTTTCTGTGTAGGTGGTTCCAGGGAATCGAACCCAGGGCTTCGTACATGCTAGGTGAGCACATTACCATTAGGCTATGCTTCCGGCCCTGGAAGTCTTTCTTAAACACAGCTGCTTATCCAAATGATTTAGCAATGACCTAAGAAGCCTTTGTGACTTGCTTTCACTCGTGTACTGCATGAACATGTTAGAGAAAAACATCGGAGGGTCCAAAAGCAGGTAAGTTTGCTGCAAGTCCTGCATTCTATCCAGCTCTTTCAACACTGGTTCTATAGCACTGACTAAAGTTCTGCACCTCCCTGACCTTCTAGTTCCTCCTCTCTAACCAGAGGGGACAGGGGAAAAAGGGATAATAACAGCGCCTACCTCACAGAATTCTGAGAATTAAATGAGACGATCCACATAAGGGGCAGGAATTCAGTAGCTGCTGTACTTAGCTCAGCACCACATTACACAGGCTTGAAGGGCCAGGAGAACAAGAAGAAATGTGGAGGTAGACCACCCTGACCCAGAGCATTACTTTATTCAAGACACTGTTCAGAACTGCTACACAGATGATAATAAAAAGCAGTTCAGACACCTTTTTCTTAAATTCTCTGCCGGCCAGGCACCAGTGGATCTCGCCTATCATCTTAACTACTCAGGAGGCTGAGACCCGAGGACTGCCTTTGGAGCCAGCCTGGGCAACTAAGTCAGATCCCAAGGTTCAAGTGGTAGAACACTAGCCTTGAGCCAAAGAAGCTAGGATCAGGGACCAGTACCCATGCCCAGAGCTCAAACCCAGGACGGGCAAAAATTAATTTAAAGAAATGTATGTATGTCTTGTATTTTCTGTGTGGTGTTAGCCAGGGTGGAGGGTAGTCACAGTGTATGTGCAACTACACCAAAGGAAACAAAATCACCCCACCTTTCTTTTTCTTTCTTTCTTTTCTTTTTTTGCCAGTCCAGGGGACTGAACTCAGGGCCTGAACACTGGCCTTGGGCTTTCCTCAGGGCTGGTGCTCTACCACACGAGCCACTGCATCACTTCCGGCTTTTCTATATATAAGGTACCGAGGAATCGAACCTGGGTCTTCGTGTATGCTAAGCAAGCACTCTACCACTAGGCCAAACTCCCAGCCCCACCCCACCTTTCTTGAATTTATGTACAGGTAGTTTCTTGAGCTGATCTTTACGAAGCCTGTTTCTTCTAGCTCTATGTCTGTCCTGGACAAATTTTGTGATCTAAAAAAGAAGAAAAAAAAAATCAGAGATTAAACATGCAAAATCAAAATGGCCATTAAAATAACAAATCCTTAAGATTAAACTTACAACCTAATTACCAATCATACACTGATTATTGCACTTTAATTCTAGGAGCATGATTGGACAGAGATAATATAGAATACCCACTGCATACATTCAGAAATGTCAAGTAAAATAAAACACTTTATACTATAATTTCCTAGGCTTCCAAGAAGGAAAAGAAAATCCAAAGAACCAGAACTAAGTATCAAACACCACCCAGACTGGGCTCTGTTAGGCATACCTGTGATCCTAGATATTCAGAAGACTGAGATTTCAGGATTGTAGCTAGAAGCCAGCCCAGACAAGACGGTTCATCAACACTTACCTCCACTTAACCAGCAAAAGGCCAGAAATGGAGGTGAGTGACAAAACACCAGTTCTGGGTAAAAAAGCAAAGTGAGAGCACAAAGTCCCAGGTGTAAGCCTCAGTACTGGCACGGAAATAAAAACAAAAAGGCTCACCCTCCATTGATGTTCATTTATCACTTCACCTAACCACTCTACTCCTAGATATACTTGCCAACAAAAAAACAGAAGCATATGTCTACACAATATATGTGTAATGATTTCTGCTTTATTTACTAATGCTAAAGCTAAAAACAACCTATTGTGCATTGACAGGCAAATGTATAAACTGGTATACAATCAAATACATTTCAGCAGTAAAAGGAATATAAGTAATGTACTCAATGACAAGTGAGTTACGAACACAGTCTCTCAAGAAGTACACAAGTTCCATTTATGTGAAGGAAAAACAAGCAATCTAAATTTACATTGAAGGGCTGGGAGCACAGCCTAGTCAGTGGCAGAGTGCTCGCCTAGCAAGCATGAAGCCCTGGGTTCGATTCCTTGGTACCGCATACACAGAAAAAGCCAGACTCAAGTGGCAGAGAGCTAAGGCAAAAAGTGTACAAGGACAGTGCCCAAGCCCTAAGTTCAAGCCCCAGGAATGGCAATAGATAAATTAATTAATTGACACTGAAGATAAAACAGTAAGATACAAACATTAAAATACAGAGGCCTACAATAGTGGATTGAATTAACCCGACTTTTTTTTAAGGACTGTATCACAGTATATAATGAAAAGTATTTCAGTTTTATGCTACTAAGAGGCAAAATGAAAACGAAAGGCACAGCTGGACACAGGAGTGCAGCCCCCTAAGCCCAGCACTTGGGAAGTATTTGGGGAGGAGAATCTCCAAGTTCAAGGTCAGTATACCTACAATGTCAAACACTGTCTAGAAAAACATCTGAATGATACATGAAGGCAAAAGCAGCAAGAAAAAGTAAAAGGACAAAGACACACCAAAAAACAGGAAAAGAAGAGCTGGTATGTTAGATAAAATATAGAATTTAAAGCAAATATCTGTAGGAGACAGTCATGACAGTGACAAAAGGGATATTTTCCTAGAAATACCAAACAGAGAAACACAAATTCATAGGCTGGACAATGTATAGCTGAAACAGGCAAAAAAAAAAAAAAAAAAAAAAAACCAAAAGAATCTGCCAGATGAGGCCTAAGGGCTTGGTATGGTGTGCAGCCACCAGGGACACAGAACAAAGAAGCACCTGAAACGTGGCTGGTGCAAGAAGAGGCACACAGATGGCAAGGCCTTCATGCAACTGGCATATAAAAACACTGCACATGGATTAGGTGAAATCATGGTAGTACTGAAATGAACCTCGCGTGTTTGGGGCTCAAACTCAGGGCTTCACTCTTACATACTTTTTGGCTAAAGGCTGGTACTCTACCACGTTCCTTTTCCGTTTGTTGCTAGTTAATTTGGAAGTAAACATTTCCTGGGCTTTTCTGCCTTGGACTGACTGCGAACCTGGCTTCTCAGATCAGAAGCGGGGGTTACACATGTGAGGAACCAGCAGCAGCCCCTCATTTGCTTGTTACTTCTTAAACGGCAATGATAAAACGTGGCTCACAACACTGTTCGATTGCTTTAGAAAATGAGAATACACACTTGCCTAGTAAGCATGAGGCCCCGAGTCCAACACCAGTACTGCCAAAAAGAAAGTCAAAATACAACTAGGTGCCTGAAGTGTGGCCTAGCATGCACGAAGACCTGGGTTCGGTTCCTCAGTACCACATACATAGACAGAGCCAGAAGTGGTGTGGTGGCTCAAGTGGTAGAGCTCTGGCCTTGAGAAAGCCCAAGGACAGTGCAATCCCCCGGACAGGCCAAAACAAAAAACAAAAAAAACCCAAAGCCAACTGCAGGTATTTATGGTGAAGCTCAGACAATTCTGTGAATATACTAAAAATTACTGAAATGTGTACTAACATGAGTCTCCACGGTACTTTAGAAACAGATACTGAAGACCCTCTGCTTTGTTGATTTGTTACCTGAGCCACGGAACCAATCAGGACAGGGATGAAGAGCCCCTGCCCTCAGCCTGCCTCTCACCACCAAGGTTCTGACATGAAAAACAAGCCAGAGAACTGAGGAGGCCTACCGGCCTCTGCTCCACACCTGAAAACCAACCAAGCAGCTCAACCACAATAATATGTTTTACATTTTTCCTCTTCACGTTTACATTTCATTTCAAAATAAGTAGTAGACAGATGCATATTTCCTCCAAAATACGACAGCATGTATATCATTACTGAAGCCACATTACAGTTCTTTTGAGGTACAATATGCATACAATGGAAAACACAAGTTTAAGTATACAATTTGGTGGGTTCAGACAACCCCACTATGGATACACAGGTATCCATATGCAACCCCAAACTCTTAATAGATAGTGTGAGCTGGGCACCAGGGGCTCACACCTGTAATCCCGGCTATTCAGGAGGCTGGGACCTGGAGGATCACAGTTGAAAGCCAGCCTAAACAGAAAAGTCCGTGAGACTACCTCCAAGTAACCAGTACAGCACCCACCATAAGAATGGCCCATGTGGTAGAGCAGCAGCCCTGCGCACGCAGGTAAACCTAGTGAGAGCGGAAGACCCCAGTACCCACCAGTGCTAGCACAAACAAAGAAAGACTCAGGACGTGACTTTCTCTCCAGTAATTCCCTCACATTCTTCTCACTCTGCCAGAAAATCACGTGACTCATTTTTTTTTTTCACTCATTCTTTTAACCTCTCAGAACTTCATAGAAATGGGCTCATGTAATGTATACTTGTTCAGGCAGGGATTCTCTCAGACAGTGCTATATATTGAGATCCATCTAGCTATTTTTAATTGTTACCCTAAGTTAATTTACCTACCATGAAAATGACTATCAAGATGAGACAGATGCCCACGATGATGAGAAAGGGAATCAGATAGTATTCCAAAGGAAGACTAAATTCTGGAACTAAGATAATGTGGCCCCTAGAGGAAAACAAAAATTAGTACCAGAGAATCAGTAACAGTTGTCAAACTACGATGTTAATGAAAACAGTTTTTTGTTTTTGTTTTGTCCCCCCGAGTAACTTATAATAGGTTAGGATAGCCAGGATGGGCACAGAGGCATTACATTCAATGGACACCAAAATGGAAGCACACAACTTGAGGGCTGGGGTGGGTTGGGATTGGTGGAGGCAAGCCTTCCCCATTGTCTACGTTCTCCATGGTGTGACTGAAAACAAACACCAAAGTGTGTATGCTGTGGTGCTGTTGGGATGGAATGCTGCTTAGGCCTTACCAACCGCATCATTAGTGACTGGGACAGCACTGTGACACGAACTCATCAGAGTAAGCACACTGCTCGTGCTGCATACGCAAATGGGACATGGCCTCAGAACCTTCAGTAACCTTTGTCAGTCTGGGAGGGGTCGCACTGCTCAACACCAACTGTGCTCCTGGGCTAATATGTGCCAGCAATGAAGGCTGGATGCCTTGCCAGACACTTCACAAGCCAGGGGTCCCAGGTAAAATTGTAATTCTCAGTAGAAGGGAAATTCAAACAGGTTCTCCTTTCCTCAAAAGAACATCGTTAAGCCGGTTGCGGTGGCTCACGCCTGTGATCCCAGCAAGTCAGGAGCCTGAGATCTGAGGATCGCAGTTCAAAGCCAGTCCAGGCAATACAAAGCTGAGAGATTCTTATCTCCAATTAATCACTAGAAAACAGGAAATGGTGCTGTGGCTCAAGGTATGGTGGAAGCCTTGAGCTGAAGAGCCCAGGGACAGCACCCAGACCAGAGTTCAAGCCCCATGACTCCCCACCCCCATAAAAAAAGAATCCATATGCTTAAATAACACATAAATTATTAAACTCATATCCAAGGGGTTCTGCACTGCTCTGCTAGATGTAAATAAGAAAAAATATCAACAATTCCCTCCCAACCATATTGTGATTCTGGAACACAGGACATCAATCACTTTCAGAGGAATGGGGGTAAAGGATTTCACAAACATTTCTACAAAATGCATAAATATTAAAGTGATACATAACATTGGCATAAAAAAACGAGAAAGCAACAGTAGCCCGGGGCTTAGCTCTTTCTGAATAATGTCCCTGGTTCCTGGCACAACCGCTCTGAGTCTCTGAACCAATGGTACCATTCAGGTCTAGGAGGCCTTCCTAGGACACAGTAATCTTCTGTAGCCCCTGCTCCATCCTCTCCAACATGCTATAAATGAACACTGCTACACTGCTGGGACGTAGAAGCCAGACCACTGCACAGCTGAATTAACCAAGTGTAGCTTTGTAACATCTTAATAGTAGGAAAGCTTATCCTTCTCATGTATTTTCTTCTTCTTTTTTAAAAAAAAAATGCAGATGTCTTCCTAAGACACAGCTATCCTGTGTCGTATGAGACAAGAGTCAGGTGCTCAGAAATGAGAGTTGTTAGAATAAGAATTGAGAAGTCCTTGTGAACTGGAAATGAACACGTCTTAGAAAAAACACCCCATGTGTTTCTAAGCACAGAAATGGAATCCATTCCACAATTTTCTGGAGCAATGTTAAGACTCATTGGCTCAGCCAGGCACAGTGGCTCACAGCTGTCACCCTACCTACTCAGGAGGCTGAGATCTGAGGATCAACGTTCAAAACTAGCACAGGCAGCAAAGTCTTTGAGACTCTTATCTCCAATTAACCACCAGAAAATCAGAAGTGGCACTGTGGCTCAAAGTAGTAGAGTGCTAGCCTTGAACAAAAAGAGCTCAGAGACAACATCCAGGCCCTGAGTTGAAGAACCATAACTGAAGACTCACTGGCTTGAATTCTAACCCTAATATTCTTTAGGATCTATTAACGTTGGCCTGGGACATTTCAAATCATTTCAGTTCTGGACATGACATATTGTGGGAGCCTGGCCTACTGGTCCACACCAGTCTATAATGTAAAAAGTATTCGGCCCAGGAGTGTGGCTTGGGTAGCAAATAGGGAGCATTATGAGGACAGTGAATAAATGGCTTTGCACTTCTTCAATTAAAAAGCTCAGGCCCAATGGATCCATCTTTCTTTGAAACAAACTCATGTCGGAGGTGGTAACCCAGGTGGGAGGGAGAAAACGATGGCACAGTTACCAGTCCTTTGGCCTCCCTTCCACCTCCTGCCTGCCCAGGTCTCCTACCACTCACTAAGTCTGCAGGGTCACCCCTGTCCTCATCTCAGGTTAATCTGGATTTGAAAAGGGGGGTATTTAAACAGCTTTACTAAGTATCTTGCCATCCTGTCTCCACATCCACCTCTACACACAGTGCATGCCTGAAGCTAACAATTGACCACTGAAGTAGACTTCTAAGCAAGCCAGGAAGTCAGTCTTACTTTCCTTTGCATGCATTCCCAAGCTAATTTCAAAGTATCAAGGCCTAAGTTGCTTAACAATAATCTGTTTATTTTTCTCATAGATACAGGAAGAAGCTCTGTTTTTTTCTTCTGACAGCCAACGTCTGCTACCCAGATCACTGAGCCTCAGCAGACCCACAGGCACACCCAGCCCAGCTTTCCAGAGCAGCCCCACTACTGGATCCCACCACCACCTTAGCTTGTCCCTTTCAGACAAAGCTCACGACTGTCTCACAAGATATCCTGCATCTCCCTGCCCCCCCCCCATCAGACAGGCCCAGCCCTCCGCCTTTGGTGTCATTTGTGGCATACCCTGTTTTCCTCCCAGTACAGAGGGATCTGTCTTGAAGAGCCCTGAAGTAGCACAGGATTAGCACTTACTGATGATCTGCTCATGAGTCCTGTGCACAGAGTTAGAGACGGATGATGAAAAAACAAGAGTCCCTTGCAATTTACCACAAGAGAGACGCTAGCACTCTACTACTTTAAAACACAGCACCACTTCTGATTTTCTGGTGGTTAACTGGAGATAAGAGTCTCAAGGGCAGACTTAAAAAGTGAGAATTTAGCACAATATAGTTCATTCTAAAACATATTTGATTACAATTAATATAATTTTATCCTTAAAATAATTTTAAGTTAAACAATTATTTTGCTGTTCATTACTTACCCTTTTTCATACATGAACTCATCTTTCAGGGAATTTGCTGATGATTCACCAATAAAGACAGATGGAATGTCAATTTTCTTTAATACTTCAACTATAGGAAAGAGTAATAAATTCTTTTGTAAGAGCCTGTTTTCTTAGTGTACAGTCAACCTGTTTATCAGTTGATTTTACAAGACTGCAGATTCATACTCATCATTAAAGTAGTTTAGAAACATGATACCATTTACAATAACAAAGCTAGTATTTTCCACAGATACATTATCTCAATTTTTTTAATATGCCTATGAAGTTTACCTTGATATTTCCATCTGATTTACTCCACTATAGACATAATCTCAATTATTAGGGAATGAAAATGAGGAAGCGATTTTAGGTTTTCTTTGCACAGATAACTTTATAGCTAAATAACCAAGATATAAAGCTTTTACAAACCCATTTCCATAAGAGAAGCAGCTTCCAACCGTTTACAAGGAAATACCACCATCTCAGGCCCTCGATGGTGGGAGGCTGAGAGATGCTGGTGAAGGCTGTGGGGTAGGAAACTAAATTTCCACTGCCCTAGGAGTTGTTAAATCATGACTAGTACCTAAAGAAATTTAGAACTTATATCCACATTCACACCAAATGCCACCCCAAGACAACTTCATATAACTACCCATTACTCAGGAACAGAAATTAAAACTATCTTTTTTAAGTGTTATTGCTAGGAAAAAAGAAAAAAAAAACAGCCTTCATATGTATGAGCTGTGAGTTAACGGACTTGGCTTTATAGAAAACCTTTTCTTTTTACTTTTCAAATGAACTTTATTATGTTTTCTATGAAATACTGAAGTCTGCTCTGTAATGCACATTCAGTATTCATTGTTAAAGTGGGAAAGCAACAAAAAACAAAGAATACCACACTCTTTCCCATCCAAAGATAAGGTAGACTAAAAGTTATCAAAAGTTCTTGTAAGCTTCTATACTTGTTTGTAAGCAAACAAGTCCCCAATTTCCTCATTGTCTTTTATTCTGAATCCTGTCCTGACTGCAACAACCACGGAGCTGGTTTTCTTGTTGATCCTGGGGAGCCTGGTAACCTTGCAGATGAAGGATTTTGCACATCCATCCTGTTTCTTTCGTTGGTGGTGGGGCTTGAACTCTGGGCCTGGTTGCTATCCCTGAGCTCTTTAGCTCAAGACTAATGCTCTACCACTTGAGCCTCAGGGCCACTTCTGGTTTTCTGGGGTTAATTGGAGTTAAGAATCTTATGGACTTTTGTGCCCAGGCTGGCTTTGAACAGTGGTTCTCAGATCTCAGTCTCCATAGGAGCTAGGATTATAGGTGTGATCCACCGGCACCTAGCCGTCCACACTATTTTACGCTAATATAAGCACTTGTTCCTACTTACCTTCCCCTCCCAGCCACACACAGCCCCTGGAAAGCTATGCAAAGAACCAAGCAATCTTCTAGGAACCTCACAGTTTCTACCAACTCAACCCTCCTCTCAACAGATGAGAAGACTGAGGCATAACAATGTTGTCATGTGCCCAGGGCAAGCTGGTAGACAGCATCCAGAAAGCACTCTCTTCCTTGCTACACCTTATTATCTCAGTGACAAGTATGCAAGCCATCATACTTTATCACTCCCTAGAGCAGTGCCAGATACAGAATAGGCTATGGAGAATATTTACCAGAGGCGCTGATATCTGGTGCCGGTCCTACCACGAGGAATGTGCATGGTCTGGACCCAGGTACAGTACCTGCTCCCCTTCCAGGGCCTTTCCATCCTGCCTTGCCAAGGCACTTCCCACCTACCCTCCTCCTTCATGCAATCTTCCCAATCCAGAAAGGTCAAATAACAACGTCAAATGACTTCCACTTTTATAGGTAAAGAGATAGGCTTAAAAAAGATTACACAACTTTGCCAAGGGCATAGGCTAGTTTGTCTGTTAACAAGCCTGGGATAAACCCACATTTCTTGGCTCTTACCACTACATTTGGCCCTTATGCTGAGTGTCTAGTATGTTACCACTTCCTGGCTGAAGTGACAGGCAGCCCACAGTGTGCATGAAGTGTTGGGGGCAAGATACTTTGAAAATCTCCTTCCTTGTGGAAGCATCAACACTGCTTCTTGCTAGGGACTATCTTGAAAAGATGAACAGATGCAGGCTCGCTCTCATATATCTTCTAATACATTCCTCTCCTCTTCAATGACGGTAACGAGGTTGTGATCTCACAGTGTTTGTGCCGGGATAAAGGAAATGTTTAAACACATACATGTGCATGAGTATGGGGCAACATATCTCAGAGGGTGAACCAAGCATTAAAGTCCAGATTAAAATGGAGGGATATTTGAAATGTAACAGGTAAAGCATTTCCATGGCAACAGCAAAATTCTATAGTTATGTGCTTCCTTAACTATTTAGCACATCCTCCTTAGGGACCAATGACCATGACAAAAAGGCTTTTTGCTTTTGCAATAACAAAACATGTGGTAAGGTACTGACATTTCTAGCTTGCTTTTGTGTGTGTGTGTGGGGGGTGGAATTACCAAAGTCTGACCTCACCCTTTCCAGGCAGACACCTTACTGCTGACTCATGTCTCCAGCCTTTTTTTGCCCTGATTATTTTAGAAAGGGTCTCCCTTCTGCCTGGGCACATACCTGAACCCTAATCTGCTCATTTTTGGCTCCCCGTCATAGCTGAGAGGATAGATGGGCAGTACTATACTCTGCTGTTGTTTAGAAGGGTGTCTCAGCCCGGGCTGTTCTCAAACTGTGATTTTCCTAAGCTCAGCTTCTTAAGTAGCTAGGATCACAGGAGTGAGCCACTGGCACCTATCCCCCTACAAAACTTTTCTCATAAAACATGCTGAAAGAGCAACCAGTTCATAAATAGTAACTAGTTTGCTCAATTAAAAACATATCTAGGCCGGGAGTTTGGCCTAGTGGTTAAAGTGCTTGCCTAGCATGCATGAAGACCCAGGTTCGATTCCTTGGTACCACATATATAGAAAAAGCCGGAAGTGGTGCTGAGGCTCAAGTGGTAGAGCTCTGGCCTTGAGAAAGTCCAAGGACAGTGCTCAGGCCCTGAGCTCAAGACCAGGACTGGCAAAAAAAAAACAAACCCATATCTATCCCAAAAGGACTGACACTTGGGGACTACTAATAGAAGGACTGATTTTCAGGGAATTGGAAGAAGGAAAGCCCAGTTACTTCTCAGTTTCTGTCAAGCAGGAGAGAAGAAAAGTGATACCTGTACTTACTGTCGTTGGATCCCATGCTAATGAGGTCCTCAGACTCAACATTGTGAACTATGGCTGCTTTGTAGCCTGCTCTCTGTGCATTCAATACCTGCAAGTCAGAAGTCATGTGACATTAAACCAACATATTTACAGATAGTTCTGAGTAATTTTATCCTATTACTGAAAACACTGAGGAGGAGAAATAATTACAAGAAATTGATCCGCTTACCCTAATGGCCTCCACAGTAGTAGTAGGAAGAACTCATTAAATAAATGTCATTTGAACACATTGAATCAATAAAATACTTGCTTAGATTAACAGACCACATTTATAACATTATAAACATTTATAAATGATTAAATTGGACAGAAACAGATTTTTAAAGAGCTAATTAAGACAAGGAGTTCATAGCACAGTTACAACTCTAATGTCAGTAATAAAAGCAGGAAATCCAGTAGGTAACAAAACTATGACAAGGAATGTTTTGTGTTAGGTGAATTTGTCAACTGAAATTGAGAAAATTCCAGTCACCATAGCATCATCCCCCCAAATTACTATTTCCCAGAAGGAGGGGAAAATTCTTAAAAATATTATAGTTTCTAACCATTATTACTTATTTAGCATATATGTCAACTTACTATTAATTACATTAAAACAGAAGTATGGATGTCACTTAGATTTTACTCACACCATACTTTTAGGGTTACTGTTGCTTTCTTCGATGCTTTAATGACTATTCTAAAAAGTTAACCAAAGTAAATGTTTCTTACTATATCCAAAAAGCACCTTCGGCCACAAACATATTTTTGAAAATAAAATATTAGATCTGTATCAAAATTTTTTCCTTAAGTTTTAACTTCTTTAAATCTGGACTAATGTGCCTAATTTCTGAGACTGTATAATTTAACTTACTTTTTTTTTCCAAAAAAGTTATAGATAGCAGAGCAAAGATATAATGTATAAGCAGGCACACAGCTGTAATCCTGGCATAGGAGGCAAAGGAAGAAGGATCAAAGTTGGAGGCTGGCCCTTGGCAAAAGTGAGACCTTCAAGCAACTGAGGAGAGTTATTTCTTCCACTCATCCAAATGCAACTGTCTTCAGAGATATAATCACTATCAAAAGCTGTCTTTGGGGGTTGCAAGTTTGGCTTAGAGGTAGAGTGCTCGCCTAGCATGCACAAAGACCTGGGTTCAATTCCTTGGTACCACATACATAGAGAAAAGCTGGGAGTTGGGCTGTGGCTTAAGTGGAAGAGTGCTAGCCTTGAAGAAAAAGCCCAAGGTCAGTGCTCCGGCCCTGAGTTTAAGCCCCAAGACTGGGGGGGGGGGGGGGGGAAGCTGTCTTTGCGTAATAAAAATCCTAAAATAGAAAACTTCCTAAAATAGAAAGCCACTAAAACGGCAAGGGAATTTGTAAGCTTAAGTGTGAACTCTCAAAAATAGAAGCATGTTGGGCTGGGAGTTTGGCCTAGTGGTAGAGTGCTGCCTAGCATGCACAAAGACCTGGGTTCGATTCCTTGGTACCACATACATAGAAAAAAGCCAGAAGTGGTGCTGAGGCTCAAGTGGTAGAGCTCTAGCCTTGAGAAAGTCCAAGGACAGTGCTCAGACCCTGAGCTTAGGCCCAGGACTGGCAAAAAAAAAAAAAATAGAAGCATGTTTCAAAATTTTAACAAGTATGAATTTGTTGTTGTTTTTTACTGATTTTCAAAATAAAGAAATTAAATGAAGGAACACATTAACATATGGACCAAAAAGCTTATGAATACAAACAAGGAAAATATATTCCTGTTTACGAACTATAAAACTCGTATGTCAGTCAAATTAAATTGCAGTTCTACTAAGCAGCAGCTGGTATTTTTAAGAACACATGAGACAGAAATAAAACCTAAATCATTCAGCAATCATTGGAAGGTTTCTCATTCATAAGATGCAACCTCAAACACATAGTGTCAGATGAAAGCAAAGAATTCAAAAGATTGATGAATACAACTATGCACAGTGAACAAAAACCTAAATCCACAACAGCCATCAAAATTGAAAACTGTATTTAAAAGCATTCTGAACTGTATTGCCAGCCTGCTTGGTTAAGGAGACTGATCAGAGCTTTTAGATCAAAATGTAGTGAATGCACTGCATTCTACATCTAATCAACAAATTAGATGTAACTGTATGATGAAGCCCAGGTAGCATCTAACCAACAGTTCCAAAAAAGAGACTGTGAACTTGTAATTATAAACAGCCAGCACATCATTAGACACTAGACTGTTAATGGAAGAGTTGTCAAGAAGCCCAACTGTAAAAGAAAACCTGGAAATAACATAGTAATTCATCTTTTTTCCAGTCTAGATAAACTGATGCTACTGACACTAATAAACATACCTTATAAGAAGAAAGAACCTGTGCTTTCAGGGCCATCATGAATCAAGATCATTTGGAGAACACACAGTATAAGGAATTGGAGGAATAATTAACAGAATGTACATCATGTAGCTTCAAACAAAAGCTGTAAACTATTTGCTAGATTAGCTCCAATATCAATACAATTCTATAACATAAGTATTCTTTCCCATTTTAGAAATGAAGAAAGGGCTTACGACCACACACTCAGGCCTAGCTGCGATTTGGACACTACTTCTTGAACAGCTTAGACAGAGAGGCAAAAAGCTACCGCTACCATGTGAACCTGAATGTCCCCACAAAACTCTCAAGCTAAGCCTGGCACTACTAGAGAATGGTAAAATCTTTATGAGGAAGGGCTCAGTGGAGGTTCCAGGTGCAAGGATACCCTTGAGGAGTGTGGGACACGTGTCTTATTGCTCCCTTAGCTTCCTACTAGCATAAGGTCAGCACTACATTTAACTTCCTTACCTCTGGATCATGAGAAAAATTAAGGCTTTTCTCTTTTTACAAGATGGTTCTCTCCAGCATTATTGTAGTAGCAGAAAGCTGACTAACATAATCAGATTTTCCAATAGATCAGGACAAGGAACAGAAGGAAAAGAAGAAAGCTGAGACTCCTGTACTGTTAATCTCAAAGATTCTGTGAGAAAAATGAAATCTATAAACAAAACAGCATATGGCAAGAAGGAAAGTGTTAAAAATAATGTAGCAGAGTTTATAGAAATGCAGAAGAGAAGAATGACAAGACAAATGTCATATTAAAAACAAAATAACACAACAGAAAGCACAAAGAATGACCCGACTTCAAGAGTGATGCTGAGGGACAGAAGAGCCAAATGATTACCATTACAGTCTTGGAACTGCGTAATCTGGAATCAAGTCCTGCTTTTTTTTCCCTTTTTTTCCTTTCTGGGGATGGGGCTCTGTCCCCGAGCTCTTCAGCTCAAGGATACCGCCCTACCCCTGGAGCCACAGCACCATTTCCGGTTTTCTAGTCATCAATTGGAGATAAGCGTCTCACGGACTTTGTGCCCCGGCCAGCCTTGAACCTCCAACCTCACATCTCAGCCTCCTGAGTAGCCAGGATTACAGACAGGAGCCATTGCACCCGGCAAGTCCTGCTTTTCTTATATACAAGTTGTACAAATTTAAGCAAGCAATTATACTATGCCCAACTTCAAAGCTTCTATTTCAAACCTATATTTGAAGTTCAAATACTTTTTTTTTTTTTTTGCTAGTCCTGGGGCTTGAACTCAAGGCCAGGAACTGTCCCTGAGCTTCTTTTGCTCAAGGCTGGCACTCTACTACTTGGGCCACAGCGCTACTTCTGGCCTTTTCTGTGTATGTGGTACTTAGAAATCAAACCCAGGGCTTCATGCATGCCAGGCAAGGACTCTACCACTAGGCCACATTCCCAGCCTATCAAATTCTTTTTTTTCTTTCTTTCCCTCCCCCACTCCTTCCTCCCTTTCTTATCCTCAGGGCCTGAGAATCCCTAAAATACTTTTATCTCTACTCTAATAGTATTTTTTTTGGGGGGGGTATGGAGAATAATTCATTCTGTTTGAACAACAGAGAGAAAATAATGCAGACAAAGACAGACAGGAGGGAGGCATTCATTCTATCACCTCTACATATGCATCCCTGGTAGACAGATACCAGAGTTCCTCAGAATAAGTTGAATATGGGTAATGGAGAAAAGAAGTGATAATATTTTTTGAACTATATTTTCTCTTAATTTCAAGTATTTTAATGTTTTTAATATTTTAATAATTTTATTGTAAGTATGAAGATAATCTCTTTTAAATGGGAATTGAGAAAAGAATATTGTCAGTATGTATCAGATTCTAAACAGCTCACATAGAACAAAACTATATGATTTAGAAGAAAATTTTAGTCCTAAATTCTATTATTTAGCAAGATAGAGTAACAATAAGAAGTAGGTAATGAAGGGAAATATAGGGAAATTCAATTATTTGCAATAAACTATACCAGTTAAAACAAATGACTACTAAAACGTTGCCTAAATTATTGCCTTTAATTACTGGAACTGTAAGTCTAAGAGGGTACTCAAAGTATTCTCCAGCTACCTGTGTCTTTTAAGGTATATATTTAAATGAAGGATTTGGTTTAACTTTATATACTTTCTGATTGGCTACTGATAAGATTCATACTCTCTCTAGTCAACTTTTACTCCTCAACCTATCACAGCAGAAGCTCCACTGCAATCCACTCATCACGGACATAAAGCTTTTGGAAGAACCTTTTGTGCAACAAAGGGATAACTGTCTGTGCTTGCTGTCTGCTTACCAGGAACACAGCAGTGACAGGGACTCACACAGAGGGTAACCCTGTGAATGTAATGTGAAAAGCCACTGATGGAGCAGGGGTATCTGTCGCAAAGAAACTCAGCGCCACCCAGTGACAGGCTTGAGTACTGCTCCTTTGCTGGGCACTGTTCTCCAAGGTTCAGGACACAAAACTGGAGGGAACTCACACTACTGTGAAACCCAAGTTAGAAAACAGGCATCTACGGGCAGTCTGCACTGAACCCTGTCCTGCCGGGGAAGAGCCGGGGAAGAACATGGTGTGATGGAACAGAGAGCAAGAAATCAAAAGTACCCAGCCATGAGGAGGTGTGCTTAGGCCTCACCAAAGAATCTTTCCCACTGCAGTGTTTCAAACACGGGATGAAAAGCCAGCAGCTGTAAAAAGCATCACCAAGTGGTAAACTTGACTTCATTACACTGAAAACATGCAATTAATGAACGAACACTTCCAAGAGGAAACTCATCACAAAGATCAAACACTAGCTTAACATGACCTGGAGATGTCATATAAAAGATGAAGTTTTATCCAACAATGTCTTTTATGAACATAATATACTAGAAAGTAACTAAACAGTAATATCTGGAAAGTAATATTAATAACATACCAGAAAGAAACATATTAGTAATTAGTAATATCTGATAGTACACAGGTACTAATTACTAGGTACTACCAGCTATTTTTTTTTTTTGCCAGTCCTTGGCCTTTCCTCAAGGCCAGTGCTCTACCACTTGAGCCATAGCACCACTTTTGGCCTTTTATGCAGTACTGAAGAATCGAACCCAGAGAGTTGTGCATGCTAGGCAAACATTCTATCACTAGGCCAAACTCCCAGCCCACAGGTATATATTTTTATTACTTAAGCTGCACATTTACAAAGTATGTATGAAATAAGTAATTTTAGTATTCATGCTATACTCCAAAACACACAAAAAAGATGGTTATAAAAAAAGGACAAAACAGGCATGAGGGTGGCACAGCTGTAACCCTAGTGCTTGAAAGGTTAAGACAAGCAACACACATTTGAAATCTCTATCTCCAGAGGCCAACTTAAAATGCAAACCTGACCACTGACCCCACACAGGTCTCAGCAGTGTGAACAATGGGACATAACTGGGTTGTCACTTTCCGTGCCACTTACATTTCTAAGGTCCTCTATGGATTCTCTCCAGAAATGCACTCCAGCTTCTGTTTGTAAATCTTTCCAAAGGCCAAATGATAAAGTTCCCTGGAAAATGGTTGCCACCACAAAGCAACAGGTAACCTGATCACCAGTTCAGGCTCACAAAGCTCTTTCCTCTACCTCAGTATTTACTGGAGGTAAGGAAAGTATTGTTCCTACAATATAAGGGAAGAAATAAAGATAAAAAGAGAGCCTTGCAAAATAAGGTATGGCTTAAAATCTGGCTATCATCTTCCTTTTTCAGTCAAAGCAACAGAAGGACTGGGAGGAGACTCCAGACACCATTAGTACTTTCCATGGCATAAAAATGTCTGGAGGTAACTTCTTGAAGTGAAACTCAGAAAAGGGGCAAATAACCCTGCCAATATCAAGACTCTTTCCTACACCTGCAAAGATCAAACCTATCCTCCTCTGAATATCAGTTTAGGAATACTGTAGATTTCTCTTGGAAGAGCTGATGCAAAGCTCTGAATGACATTTAACCTCATTAACAAACTGGTGATATATGCCACCTTTTTCCTCATGCCCCTTCTTACTCAGTTATGGTATATATGAGGCATCTCAATATCTTGACACCTATGTAAAATTCTCAAGCAAAAGGAGGTATGAGGAAGAGATAAACTTCCTGGCGTTTATATTGCTTTATGTTAGAATAAAGCATATATAATTTAAAATACTTTCACTGGATATTACTTTCCTCTCACTAGAAGATAATTTTGTATTTTTATTTTATTTACTTATTTATTTTTGCCAGTCCTGGGCTTTGAGCTGAGGGCCTGAGCCCTGCCCGTCCTTGGACCTTCTCAAGGCTAGAGCTCTACCACTTGAGCCTCAGCACTAGTTCCGGCTTTTTTCTATGTATGTGGTACCAAGGAATTGGACCCAGGTCTTCGTGCATGCAAGGCAAGCCCTCTATCACTGGGCCAAACTCCCGGCTCCAATTTTGTATTTTTAAATGAATAATATATATATATATAATTATAAAATGATTAGCTTCATGGTATTAGGTTGTTATTAAGCAGTATGTTTATTAATTAAAGGGTAAAAGAAAGCTCTGTATAGGTAGCTCACACCTATAAACCTAGCTACTCAGGAGGCTGAGATCTGAGGAATTCTGCTCAAAACCAGCCTAGGCATTTGAACGGTGGCTCAAGTGGTACAGCGCTAATCTAGAGCATAAAAGATCAGGGACAGGCCCCAGGCCAAGTTCAAGCTCTAGGACACACAGGGGCACATGGACACACACCCAGACACAGGTAGGCACACACAAGAGCGGGCGGACAAACGCGCGCGCGCACACACACACACACACACACACACGGCAGAACCTATGTGCTGACAGCTCAGACCTGTAATCCTCATTACTCAGCCTGAGATGGAAAGGATAGTGGTTTGAGGCCAGCCTGGGAAGACTTAAAAAACAAACAAACAAAAAGCAACTACTTTGTTCATAATCACAAAAGTTGTATAGTTCCAAATGGTTCTCTTTTAAGGTATGATTTTAATGTTTTCTCTCTAAGTGGGCATTTTCAGAGGAAATTGACAATGTGAGCCTTATGAGCAATCTCTCCAGTGAATATCTCAAGGTCAATTTTCTATCTGAAAGATTTATCTCATGCTGAATTTATTTATGAAAAGGCAGCAGAATTTTTTAACCTTGAATGTGCTCACCCTTAGCAAAAACTAATAATCACAAACAATCACATTTTGTCACCAAAAAAAAAAAAACACTATTGTACAAAGACAAACAAAATGGCATTGTTTCTGCTTTTCCTCTGCAGAGTCGAGTTCTAGAAAACAGGGTCTGTCAGTGTCAGTGCTGTTTCTGGCCACGGGAATGTCCTATGCAGTCACACGAGGCCTCCCTTCGGGGCCAGACAGATGAGAAGACTCAACATGCCTCTTCCAACCCAAGACAAACATCTCCACGGTGCTCCCCTTGTGTGGAGTTCAACTCCCGGTCACCCACAAACCACTGGGAATATTCTGCTGCCCTGATGGTGCTCTGGGTCACAAACCATTCAGGATAGTCTGTACTAGAGAAAATCTGTCATTTGCTCTATCTGTGTGTACAGATGCCACTTCATCTGTATTTACTCATTTGTAATTACTATATTTAAAGAAGAAATAGGAATAGGAATCGGAGCATTTATAACAGGAGTTCGTGGTCGAGCCTTGTCTGACAACCTTTTCTTGCCCTATGATAAAAAATGGACACATGAATATACACAAGACATAACCTTTAAACACTATACACACAAAGAAGTGAAATAAATCTAATGAAATAAGGTCCTAAGAGCAGCAAGGGACCTATCTGCCAAGTGGAAGTGTGGCATACCTGGACAGCTAACTCCCCTGCCACAGGGGACAGAAAGAAGGGCAGAGCTTCCCAAGAAGTGACTGACAGGTTTCCTGGCACATGCCATTGAGGAAGGTAGACAGACAGTGAGCTCACCAAGGACACAGTCTAGTAGATAAAGGCACCAAATACATCAGCACAGCACACAGCAAGTTACAAACTTCAAGAAGGTAACACAGGGCCCGCGAGCGTGGCCCAGTTCATTTTTTTGTCCAAACAACCTGTAATTTCTATAATTTAATTCTGGGTTAATTCCTATAAGAATTCAAATTAAAGCTGTAATTAACTTTGATTTCAACCTCCAATTTACTTCCCACTTCAGGAAACTGCGTCTAGAGTAGAACAAATACACAATCCTAACAGCACGTGTTCGGTACCAAGCGGGCTACATGTTCACACCCTTTATCATCACCGTTTTAGCCCTTTTGTGGGTCTGCTATGCAGGTGTCCTTTCTTTCACGTAACAAAAGCTAGTCAAAATTCCCGCACAGGAGGGATGTGAGCAGCTTCTCCTGCTGCCCAGTTGGCCACCAGCAGCCAAGCTGCAGACAGTACATGAAGCCAGGCTGTGTCTTGTAGGCACAGCACCACACTTGGGCCCAAAGTAGTCTATGACAAGTCACCTTAAGGTTGCCTCAAACCAGTCTCCATGTGCCTTTCTGCCGGGGCTGGTAAACAGACAGACTTGTCGCAACACTGGTTATACACATAGCGTTAAGTAAAATTATTAAGGCAAGGAAGTCAGTTTAAGCTTCTGCACTGGACCCAACATGATACAGAGTTCAATCACAGTACTAGAACTGGTGAACTTCAGAAGGCCGTGAAGCCAAGTGACTTAAGTTTTTTCTATGCTTCTTCACGTGAATTTTTCTATAAATACTGACCATTCATGGAATCAGTAGACTTCTCAGAATCAGTTTTGGTTCTGTGAGGTACTGAGCACCATCTGTTTGGGTTTTCTTCATCTAACTTTGCTTGATTTGCTTTTCTTGTGTCACCAAATAAGCTCTATCAGACATAGTAGTCAGGGAAGTTCTATGAGAGCTTGGTTTCATTATCTGAAATGCCACCTTCAGCCACTTCAGGGAGTAACAGAATCAACTATTTCACTATCTCCTCTCTTCAACTTTCCTTGCCTTCACTCCTGTTTTTCAAGTCTGAATTATTTTCTATATTGGCTTAAATCATTTTTCCTAAGAAAACTTAATTCATAAATAAGAAAACAGTACCTTTATATCAAAATTACAGTCCAATCTTCTAATCAGCACAACGAAAGTGCCAGATGAATTGTCTTTTAGTGGTGGCGGTGCTATGGGTTCACAAGCATTCTCTGGCTTTGAATTAATCAAAAAACCCTGAAAAAGAATTGGTTACAATGATCTATTTCATTCAACAAACCAAGTTACCTCTACATACATCTTTAGTTTGTTTCTATGTTTTGTAATATGCTAGATGTACTATCTGACAGCAATGCAGAACTTCTAAAGTACTTTTAGTTCCACAAACATTTGTTTTTCTTAAATGAGTTCAGTGTCTTAATACTTTTTTTTTCCTTTTTTGCCAGTCCTGGGGCTTGAACTCAGGGCCTCAGACTACCCTGGAGCTTCTTTTGCTCAAAGCTAACGCTCTACCACTGGAGCCACAGCACCACTTCCAGCCTTTTCTGTGTATGTGGTATGGAGGAATCAAACACAGGGCTTCATGCACGCTAGCCAAGCACTCTACCACTAGGCCCCATGTAAGACAGTCACTCCACTGGTCAAAATGCCTTGTAGGGCCAGGAGTTTAGCCTAGCGGTACAGCGCTTGCCTAGCATGCATGAAGACCTGGGTTTGATTCCTCGGTGCCACATACATAGAAAAAAGCCATAAATGGTGCTGTGCCTCAACTGGTAGAGCTCTAGCCTTGAGAAAGCCCAAGGATAATGCCTAGGGCCTGAGTTCAAGGCCCAGGACTGGCAAAAAAAAAAAAAAAAAAAAAAAAAAAGGAGGGTTTGGGAATTTAGCTCAGCAGACGGTCCAGAGTTCGGTCCTCAGCTCTGGGGGAAAAAAATGACATAGCCATTAAAAATAATGTAAATCCTTGTTTTTCTGCAAGAAAAGAAAATCCAGATACACAAAGGAAAAAGGTAAGTAGCAAATTTCTATTAGTGTTACATACAGATTTCTAATATATAAACATTTATTTAATACATCTATGCACATACATCTACAAACATACATGGCATATATCCTAAAAACACATCTCAGGGGCCAGGAGCACTTGCCTAGCATGCATGAAGGCCCAGGTTCCATTTTTTAGTGCCACATACACTGAAAAAAGCTAGAAATGCTGCTGAGGCTCAAGTAGTAGAACGCTGGCCTTGAGAAAGCTCAAGGTCAGTGCTCAGGCCCTAAATTCAAGCTATCACTGGCAAAAAAACAAACAAACAAAAAAACCCACATCTGAAATATATTAAAATGCCAGCAATGACTACTGCAAAATAAAACATTAACAGATGATCTTCACTTCCTTTTTTAAAAATTAGCTTCAACTAGTTTTAAAGGAGAGTCTTATTTTAATATGCCCATTTATGTCCATTTACACCACACCAAGATTGGAAGAGCTGCCATCCTTCTCCCCTCTCCTACTTACACTGTCTTCACACTTCTAGTGTGAGATTAATCTCAAGGCCTCAAATACATTATGGGTTGTTTTAAGATAAAATGATAAGAAATATTGTCAATCTTAAACAAGGAACAACAAAAATCATTATTTTCTTACCTTTAAACCTTCTGTTGGAAGTCTATAACCAAATCTTGCTGGGAGATCCTCAAATGTCTTAGATGCATTTTCAAAATTATACTAAATATAAAATTAAAATAAGCTAAGTTTAAGCCAATTTACATATGACATTTTAAAAATTATTACACCAGATATATTATTTCCAGAATTCTGATTTACTACTGTAACTTACTACAATGAAGTCATTTTGTAAATATTCATCCACTAATATAGTAAGGAAAACATAATTTATAATATAACTGCTGAAATTTGAATCTGACTTCAACTGGGGAAGGAAACAGTATTAACTTACACTTTTAGAGCATTGTCAATTTCATGTAAGCTGAATAACTTTATACAGGGCTTAGCTATAAGAGGACTAAACTTAATAAAATACATAGAGATTATCTGACAACTTTCCTCTTCCATATTTGAGTCTTCTACTAAATCAATAACAATAAAGAAAACCTCTCTGTGCTTATAGAAACTAAAAATAAGGCTAGGAGTATAGCTCAGTGGCACTTCTCAAGCATGCATGAGGTCCTAGGTTTGATACTAAGTATCACACACACACACACACACACACACACACACACACGAATGGTAATATAATTGTAAGGTGAGCTTGCTCAATCGTTTGTAATTTTCAATCTGCTATGCAAAGAGCCAAAGAACAGGAAGACAGATAAAACCAAGCAAATATAGTAAACACGTAACACACAGTGGTGAAATCTGTGATAGATTAGAGGAGGTTGGAGGTTAAGATACTATTCACAACATGTAGATCCTAACTATTAAACATCAACAAACATTTTTAAATATAGACCAAAAGGATGGAATAAGTGGGTGCCACTAGCTCATGATTATAATCCTCGCTACTCAAAAGGCTGAGATCAGGGGCCGTGAGTTTGGCCTAGTGGTAGAGTGCTTGCCTAGCACACAGGAAGACCTGGGTTCAATTCCTTGGTGCAGAGAAAAGCCAGAAATGGTGCTGTGGCTTAAGTGGTAGAGCACTAGCCTTGAGGAAGGCCCAAGGACAGTCAAGGACAGTGGCCAGGCCCTGAGTTCAGTCCCCCGGACTGGGGAAAAAAAAAAAAAAAGGCTGAGATGAGAGGATCGAGGATCATAGCCCAAGCAGAAAAATCTGTGGGATTCCATCTCTATCCACAAAAATGTCAGGCTTGAGGTGAAGCTCAAGTAGTAGTGTCTGTCACAGATAGCACAGATAGATAGAAAAGAAGGCAAGGAACAAGGGAGCCTTAAAGCACCACAAAACATGGATTAAGTCACACATCCAATTTATTGATATCACTCCTAAATCACACATTCATCAGGGAGTCCCAGTCTAGCTTATGTCATCTTCAGAAATGCAAAAATAAACACTTCAACCATAAAAAGTATATGTGTGAAAAGTATGTGTGAAAAGAGCGTAATGAAACCCACCAAAAACTATCAAAAAGGAAGAGGATGGAGGAAAACGGGTTAAGAAAGGGGTAATATATAGATACAGTGTTGAACCTGTGTAATTTAGATTGAAAGAAAATATATGGAAGTGCAGGGGGACTGTTTTGGAGAAGGAAAGGAGAAGGGGCATACTATCTTCTCAATGTCAGAACAGCTCTAGTGGTCCATATGAGCTCTTACTCGAGGAACTGGTCTCCATTGCTTTCCTAGTAGCACCAAGCAAAGTAGCTGCACACAAAAAGACCTAGCATATCATCTGTGCACACACAGAGAGTCAATTCTTCTTTTCCTAGCTTTATAGAAATGAAATATAAGACATGCTCCCACTTGCAATGTAGAAGAAAGAAAGGAAAAACACGGCTAAGAGGACTACTAAGGTTTTGGGGAACACTGCTCTTCTAACATCTTTTTTCACCAACGAAGACTAGACATCTATGCTTCTCTTTGGACTTATTTATCCTTAGGTTGAGTCTTTCAATAAACATTTTTTAGATCATCTTAAAATATCATCAATGTAAGTAACGTACAGATCTTACAGCCTGTAGGAACACAACTGGCACTGGGCGCCAGTGGCTCACACCTGTCATCCTAGATACTGAGATCTGAGGATCATGGTTGAAAGCCAGCCTGGGCATGAATTAACCACCAGAAAACCAGAAGTGGCACTGAGGCACAAAGTGGTAGAGTGCTAGCCTTGAGCTAAAGAGCTCAAGGCCCAGGCCCAGAGTTCAAGCCTTACAACTGGAAGAAAATAATAATAACAACAACAACAACAACAACAACAATAATAACAATACACTTGGCATCAAGAAGCCAGCAAAACTCTACATGAGCACATAAGCATGTAGATCTGTATGCTGGGCACTTGAGGTGCACACGCTCAGCAGCAACACCACTTTTCAGATGCAGCCTACACACGACTCCTGTCAGACGTCAAGCAATGAAAAGGAACCAGGCTCCACGTTCAAGTAACTGTGTCTATGCTTGGGTATGTTTACAAGTAAATACCTTTAAGATTCTATCATTGAGAAGTCTTTAAAAAGCATTTTCTTAAGGGATGCTTTGGGACATAAATTATGTTGTACTTACTGCTAAAATGTTTGCTTCTACAGGTAGTAGATTTAGAGATGCAAAGAGCTGGACAGTCAGGATGGTGTAGATCTGTGTGGCTGACAACATGAGCATTCCTATGGAGAGCAGCATCTCGTAAAGTCTCCTGGAGAAAAGAACAAGAAACTGCTGACTTCTTCTCAGGAGTACACCGTCTGTTATCATCAATTCCTAATACCCGAAAGCATTCCTCTACAAACACAGGAATGCCAAAATTAAAACATACTCTAAAAGCATATGAATAAACATATGTATATATACGTAGATATATATAATATTTAGGCAAATAACCAAGTTTGTTTTAAAGCCCCAAAACTCCTAAATCTTAAATCATTCCTAGTCCCAAACATGTGAGAGTAGATAGGTGATATATAAATATATATATATATATATATATATATAGTGTGTGTGTGTGTATGTATGTATGTATGAATATGTATATATGTACATACATCTATACCTATTACTTCCTAACAATGCAATTTTGCCTCTCTATATCCAAACAGCAACAGGGCAGTCCTCTACATTATCTTGCAGCAAATCAAGATACTAAATGCTCAACAGTAAATACAATTTATTTATCTTACAACAAATCAAGACACTAAATGAGAAGCAATAAATAATATTCTCATCAGCAAGCCTCCATCAATTGTATAACATACTTGAAAATAAGCACAAAGTTTACAAACATGACACAATAATGAATTACTTCACTAAATGCTACCAATTTATGTAATACCATTTGATGATGATTACTATTGCTAAGTGCTCCGGATTTGGAAGCTACTTCAAAGTAAAGCTGAATCTTTGACTCATAGATGTTGTTGACTCACTGCTTCAACTGAAAGCAAGACATCATGAATAATTTTGAACTACCATTTTTCAAGGCCATTAATATCACAGATGAAATCAAGGTGAAAATAAGCTAGAAAAAGATTTGTTCCACAGACAGACACAAAGTAGTTTAGTGGTCAACAGGGATCAAGACAAGCGGCCTGAGGCAAAGAAGAGGGACATATGGGGCAGAATGACTGTTAATGGTTACAGACTTTGGAGGGAGAATGGCCAAAGTGCTCTTAAATTAGACTGCAGTGACAACTGCAAAATTTTATATTAAAAATAGCATCTGTAAACTACAAGTTTTTTGTTTGTTTTGCCAGTCTAGGACTTGGACTGTGTCTGGGCCCTGTCCCTGAGCTTTTCTGTTCAAAGCTAGCACTGTACCGCTTGTGGCTTTTTCGGGTAGTTTTTTTGTTTTTGTTTTTTTGCCAGTCCTGGGCTTGAGCTCAGGGCCTGAACACTGTCCTTGGACTTTCTCAAGGCTAGAGCTCTACCACTTGAGCCTCAGCACCACTTCAGGCTTTTTCTATATATGTGGTACCAAGGAATCAAACCCGGGTCTTCGTGCATGCTAGGCAAGCACTTTAACCACTAGGCCAAATTCCCAGCCCTTCGGGTAGTTTTTGGTAGAGATAAGTGACAGACTTTCCTGCTCAGCTGGCTATGAACTGCATCCTCAGATCTCAGCCTTTTAAGTAGCTAGGGTAACAGGCATGAGCCACTGACCCCTGGCTGGAGTTAGTGAACTATCATAAAACTTTTCAAGATGTATAGCTCCGACGCTGCTTTTAAAGGTAAAATACACTTGATAAAATTCTGGTAGGCAGGAAAACAGTTAATAGCAGTACTGAGATTGTTTCCCTTAGAAAGGCTATCTTGACTGCAAGACTGGCCTTTGGCTAGCACCCCCACCATTTCCTGGTAAGAATCTAATGCCTACATTTTGTGAACAATGTGGCTTCTATGAAACACTCCTTTTGTGTCTAGGGTTCTGGAGTTTGGTACCCACAATGGGTGTGCACATGAACACTTCCCAACATCAACTCTGGGCACTACATCTCTAGACATTTCGTATGTGTTTTTAGAGGAACTGGGCCCACCTGTGTGATTTTGCTGTAAGGACTCTCTTGGAAGCTTATACCTGCATTACTTCACACCTTACCTCACATTCATTCATCTAAACACATCACTGACTATGAGCAAGTTCTGGCCAAAATTACGTCACAAAACACAGAAATCCTTACAGAATAGGATATAGTTGCTAATCCACTTTACCAGGAAGAAAAAAATAGGCATCAGGTTGACCATAGTGACCTGCTTGGTCTAAACAAGACTAACGCTCCTTCTATAGTTCTGAACCCAGGAAATGCAAGGATGATAGTCAGAACACGAAGACCTCCAATGCATACTAGTGTTTACTTTTACGATTCCAGGCTGTCGACATTTCCTTTGGTTGCTAGTGCTTTTGATATCATATCCAAAGTATTATTGCCAAATTTAAATAAAGCTGTGTCTTCTTCTAAGAGTTTCACCTATTGCCTTCATTTAAGTCTTTGATACATTTTGAGTTAATTCTGGTATACATTATAAGGTAGAAATCTAACTTTATTCATCTCACAAATGGATACTCAGTTTTTCCAAAAGTACTCATTGAAAGAGCAATATACAACCTCCCCAACACACACACACACACACACACACACACCCCAACTGTCAAAATTCATTTAACCATCTAAGACTTTATTTCTGAGCTCTCTGTTCTATTCTATTGGTCTATCTAAATGATGGTTTCACACTATTTTAATTATTGTAGCTTTGTGGTAAACTTTTAAATCACAAAATATGAGACCTCCAACTTGGTTGTTTTCAGTATTGCTTGGTCTATTTGGGATCCTTTGAGACTTCATAAGAAGTTTAGAATAAATTTTCCAATTTCTGTCAAAAAAAAAAGAAAATCATTAAGATCTTGGCAGGGACTGCCATAAATCCATAGGCTGTTTTGGATAGTGATCCATGGATATATCCCATTTATTTGTTTTCAATTTCTTGCACCAAAGTTTGCAATCTTCAGTATAAAAATCCTTTTACTTCTTGGTTGAGTTTATTATTGTATATTCTATTGGTTTTGTTGCTATTATATATAAAATAATTCTTTTTGATGTGTTTATTGTTGATGTACACAACTGCAAGTGGTGTGTGTGTGTGTGTGTGTGTGTGTGTGTGTAACACTGTGTTCTCAGACTGAGGCTTGAACTCACAGTCTAGGCACTATTCTATCCTTGAGCTTTTTGCTCAAAGATAGTGCCACGGCTCTACTTTCAGCTTTTTGGTGGCTAACTGGAAGTAAGAGTCTCATGGACTTTCCTACCCAGGCTGACTTCAAACACAACCCTCAGATCTCAGATACCTAAGTAGTTAGGATTACAGATGTGAGCCACCAGCTCCTGCCCCGGCCCGCGGGGTTCAGTCAACTGAGACCCGAGAGGGAACCGTACCTAAATGAGTGGGACAGACAAACACAAAGAATGAGACCAAGACAGTGCTCTGATCAAGGTCTGTTTATTGAAAGTCAGAGGGGGTTTATATAGGGCTCGAAAGCAGGGGCTAGCGCAGCAGAATTTTTACTTTGCAAGATTCATTATAGGCAGGAAAAGGAGGTTTGGGAAGACAGGAGATGGAGCAAGTGACCTGTCGAGATAACACTTAGCGTAAATCAGAATAGTCTCTAAATTAACTGTCAAGATATCAGTCCAGATGCTTCTTGACACAGAGCAAAGTGACTTATAAATTATGATAGCAGTCCGGATGTCTCCTGGCACGGAGTAAAGCAACCGGTAAATAAAGATAATGATCCAGATGTCTTTTAGCACAAATTAAGCGGCCTAAAACTTTTTACTAAGCTATCATATTAAAAGTTTTAGACAGCAAGTTAAGAGACCCTGAGGCAGTCTCCAACAAGCTCCCACCTTATTTTCCCTTTTTATAACTTGGTATATTATTACATTGCTTCCTTATCAGCTTTTTTTTCTCTCCATATTTTTTATTGTAATTAATAGAAGGGTTACATTATATTCACTAGATAGAAGGTGCATTACTTCCCAAACATTGATACCCTTTTTCATGTCTTGGTCCCCATTTCTCTTCCCCCACCCCTGCCCCTCATCTTGTTTTCCTCCCTTCCCTATCCTATTTCAAATAACCAAATAAGCATATACACAATATACCAATGTGAAATACTGTAACAATATGAGATAACCGAGGGACAGCAAAAGAGATGAGAGATAACATAGTACATTAACGACAACAATCACTCATTATATGACTTTTGTTATGGGGTATTGTATGGACTGAAAGCTTGGTCTTCTACACTATACAATCATACCCAAAGGTGGAACTTTGGGAGGATTGAATCACTAGGGCTCTGACCTTATGACTGGATTAATACACTTAAGAATGGTAAAGAAGCCAGGTACTTGTTGATTCACGCCTGTAATCCTAGCTGAGATCTGAGGACCACAGTTCAAAGCCATCCCAGGCAGGAAAGCCCACAAGACTCTTATCTCCAATTATCTACCAGGAAATCAGAAGTAGAGCTGTGGGTCAAGGTGGTAGAGCACTAGCCTTGAGCAAAAGAGCTCAGTGTCCATGCCCTGAGTTCAAGCCTAACAACCAAAAAAAGAAAAGAGAAGAAACCAAGTTGTAGTTGTGCTGAATTTCCTCTTGGCCTCATTTTTGAGAACGGGAGCACCCTCACTGGCACATGAGATCATCTGCAGGAAGGTTGGGCTCAGATGGTGGTTACTCATCCAGTTCTGGTAATTGCAAAATGGAACAAGTGCCAAAATTCACAGCAAATCCTAACTTCACATTTAAATCTATGGCAAGACTATACATCTCATCCACACAAAATTAATTCTTTAAAACTTTAAAAATGATAGAAATAGTGAGTGGAAGACCAATATTCCTTTCAGAGCTTTTCTTTCTAAATCATTTTTAATTGTGAGGATGATTCAACAGTCTGATGTCAACAGCTTCAGTGCCAATTAATACTCATAGGACAGCCATGTTCTGAAGAAAGCCTCTGCATTAACTGATTCTCAAGTTACATTCCTCAGCATTACTGATTTAAAAAAAAACTGGACCAAAAGACTCTGTTACTAAATAATTATCTCTAAAAAGCCAGAAATGGAGCTGTGGTTCACGCGTAGAGTGTTAGCCTTGAGTGAAAAAGCTAGGGGACAGTGGTCAGGCCCCAAGTTTGAGCCCCAGTACCACCACCAACAACAAAAAGATATTTTAGTCTCATGCTGTACTTCTGTCCCAACCCAAATTCATCCATTTCTGTAAGGAAATATGCTTGTTTGTAGGAACCGTAAAAGTACCTGGAGTTACAGAGTAAGAGAGCAAAAGCTTTCTCTCAAATGACAAGAAAAAAAAAGATTTGAACTGTTCTTATTTTACTCTAACTTTATGGTTATCTTTAAAGATCATTTTAATTATGTCTTCCCAAATTTAAAATAAATGATTTGGAGACTTAAACATTATCCACTATCAGATATAAAAACCAGTTGTGGTTTCTCAATAGCTCCTTCACTCCCTCTCTTTGCCAGTCCTGGGCTTGAACTCTGGGCCTGGGAGCTGACCCTGAACTTCTTTTGGCTCATGTCAGCACTCTCCACTTCCAGCTTTTTTGAGCAGTTTATTGGAGGTCAAGAGTCTCACAGTAGGTTAGGAATGTGTTTTAACGGTGGAGTGCTTGTTGCCTAGCAAGCATGAAACCCTAGGTTAAATTCCTCAATACCACATAAATAGATAAAGTCCAAGTAAAGCACTAAGCCATGAGCAAAAGAAGTTAAGGGACAGTGTCCAGGCCCTGAGCTCAAGCACCAGGACTGGCGGCAAAAAAAAAAAAAAAAAAAAAAAGGCTCAGACTTTCTTGCCCAGGTTGGCTTTGAACCTCGATCCTCAGATCTAACTAGGATTACAGGCATGAACCACCTGCGCCCATCTTCTCAATAGCTTTTAAGGCATAATTGTTAGGACTATAAGGAGAATATAACATCTCGATCAGAGCTCTAATCTTGATTCCATTACTTACTGACTTAAGCTAATGTTACTATATTAGCTTCTTGATATATGATACTGCCATTTAATAAAATTTTTTGATTCCAAAAATAATGCCCATCAGAAGACAAAAAGCACTGATTACCTTGCCTCAGCTGCTGTTAACTACCCGGCACAGAACTGCCATCTCCCAGCTGCTACTCTAGTCCTAGACTTTGCTCCCAGAGTAAAGAGAACATTGCTCTAGATTTCTCAACTGAACACTATATATAGGCCATTGAAGGATCTCCCCAATCTGCATCCATCTCTTCACCAGCCTGCTCCTTATACACAGCCTTGGCAAATGCAGCCTGCCTTTCCCACCTTTACATGGGACTCTGGAGTGACCTGGTGTAGTACTGTTTTTCCTCCCACCCTTCTCCACACCCTCAAGGAAAGGAAGGAAGCTGAGGGCCATCATTTGCTGAACATATTCCATCACGTGTTTGACAAATTATCCTAATCTCCAAACACTACTAGGGAGGAGTTAAGGAAACCAGTCTGCCCAAAGTCATCAGCAAGTAAGAATCCAAAATAGTCCACTGGCATTCTGTAACTTTTAATGAACTATGTCACAAGAGGGACAGGCTACAGTTAGAATATGTAGGCTCCAATGTCAGCGACTCCATTATCTGTGTTTGAACTGAGCAAATAATATATCTGGATGTTTCAGAAACACGTGAGCTGTTATGTGTCTGAGATTCCCCATTATGAAAAAGACATAACTCAACTATCTGCCACCTTGATGACTGCGAGAATCATGTGAGGTCAAGTATTTAGAAGTCGACTTGGCCTATGGCAAACAATGTTAGCTATTACTGTTTAGCTACTTATACACCATGATGTAGAAAATGACCATGTCAATCACATGCTGTCGTTGTTCCCAAGACTATTTTTGTGCAGTGTAAAAGTTTAGTCAGCTATTTTTTATGTATGCTAATATGTATAGAATACTTGAATTTTTAAACAAGATTAAAAGGAATTCACTTGTCTACTGTTTCCTCTTTGAGACAAAGGAGAATGTTTACCAACTCCCTTCCCCTTTTTGTATCATGTGTAACTGCCAAATGCATTAACATATGGTGGTAGCATATCAAAGGGTACAAACTGCTATTTTTACTTAAACTCCTTTTGCCCTTTGCTAAATATTACTAATTCCCAGATCTTAAAATGCCCAAAATTATATCTTTTATTTAAAAGTCAGATGTATGAGTTGAAGTGGTTTGGTTATATTATGGTATGCTTACTTCTTGTTGGTATGATCTAAAAATGGCTGACTTTGGGCTGGTTGTTAGCAGCTAACGCCTATAATCCTAGCAACTCAGAAAGTTGAGATCTGAGAATCATGGTTCTAAGCCAGCCTGGGCAAGAAAGTCCATTAAGACTTCTATTTCCAATTAACCATCAGAAAACTGGAAGTGGAGCTGTGGCTTAAAATGACAGAGTACTAGCCTTTAGCAGAAAAGCTCAAGGACAATACCCAGGTCCTGAGTTCATGCCCCAGGACTGGCACCAAAAACAAAAGTAAAACAAAACAACAAGCAAGTTATGCCCATCCAAAGTGCTGGAGAGAAATGAAAGCTAAACTCCACAAGTGTCAGTATTCAACTGAATAGCTGACTTTAAGGAATAACTTAGGTAAAACATTCATATATTTTATATGCACATATTTATTTAATAAGGCAGTTGACATGCCTTATGCACAGAGAGAAATAACTGTGATTCTATTCAACCAATTAAAAAATACTTTAAGGCTTAACTATATAACAGAGATTTTCTTTCTTCCTTTTTAAGTGTCAGTCTTTGGGCTAGACTTGGCCTGAACCAAGTCTTTTTTGCTGAAGGTCAACATACTATCTCTTGAGCTACAGTTCTGCTTTTGGCATTTTGGGCACTTAACCGAAGATACGAGTTTCTTCACAGACTTTCTTGTCCACGATGGCTTCAAAACCACAGCTAGGATTACAACTATGACCCACCGGATTTTCTTTTATCCCTATAAGTTTCTCCTCATTTATAGATAATGTCACAGAATTAGTAAGTGGCAGAGGTGAACCTTATCTGACTCTTAAACTTGAAATCCAGTATTTTGAAATACCTGGAGTTTTTTGTATGTTTGTTTTTTGTCAGTCCTGGGCTTGAGCTCAGGGCCTGTGCACTGTCCTTGGACTTTCTCAAGGCTAGAGCTCTACCACTTGAGCCACAGCACCACTTCCGGCTTTGTTCTATGTACGTGGTACCGAGGAACCGAACCCAGGTCTTCATGTATGCTAGGCAAGCACGCTACCACTAGGCCAAACTCATAGCCCCGAAATACTTGTTTTTTTGTAATCTATGCTAATGCATTTAAAATTAACATTTTCTTGATGATTCATGCACATAAAAAACAAAACCAAGGGCCGCGAGTTTGGCCTAGTGGTAGAGTGCTTGCCTAGCATGCACAAAGACCTGGGTTCGATTCCTCGGTACCACATACATAGAAAAGAGCTGCAAGTGGTGCTGAGGCTCAAGTGGTAGAGCTCTGGCTTGGAGAAAGTCCAAGGACAGTGCTCAGGCCCTGAGCTCAAGCCCAGGACTGATTTAAAAGAAATAAATAAAAAAGAAAGAAAGAAGGAAAACCAAACCAAACCAGGACAGAACCTAAAGCTTTATGAAAGAATGTTTATCTCCCTGCACAAACCGATTAGAAATCTAGTAATGAACCCGTCTGGCCTTGCAGGACAAGGCGCAGGCTCTCGGGGAGTCCCGCAGGGCCAGGCCTCCCTCCGGAGGCACACCCCCGGCTCACTGCACGGCCGAGGGGAACGCAGCCGTGGTTTCCGCTGTTCTACCTCCAGGAGCGGCCGGGCGGGCTGGGGGCGGCCGGTGGGACGGAGCCGAGGATCCACCCGCCGCGCGCAGCGCAGCCAGCGGCTGCCGGCGAGGTCGCGCGGCGCTCCGGGTCAGGACGCCGGGCCCCCGGCCGCCGGGCTCCGTGGTCAGCGCGGTCACCCCGACGTCCAGGCGGGCAGCAGGGGGCCCGGCGCTCCGGGGAGGAGAGGGAGCCCCCGAACTTTCTACGTCAGCCCCGCAGGTGAAGTGCCGAGCCCCAGCCCGGGAGGCTGCGGGGCCGAGGCCCGCCGGCGGCCGCGCGCCACCCACCCCGGGACGGGCCCCCGGGGCGGACCGGGCGCCGGCGGCCGGGTCTGCGCCCCCTCTCCCGCGTCGCCGCGCCCAGCTCCAGCTCCGGGGCCAGGCCGAGCCCGAGCTCGAGCGCCGGGAGAAGTGTGTCCGGCCAGGCCCCGCCACCGAGGAGCGGGACGGGCTCTTACCTCACGCCCGGCCCGGCAGTCGGGCTCGCGGCCGCGCGGCGGCGGAGAAGTCCTCAGCCGGCCCGCATCCCCGGAGGTCCGCGCCGACCCACCGCCCCGAGTGCGCCGGGACCGCCGCGGCGTCGGCAGGAAGTCCCGCCCCCCGCCTCCCACTGGCCGCCCTGAAAACGGAGGAAGGCTATTGGGCCCCGGAGCTGCCCGTCCGTCCTTCGGCTCCGCCCCCTTCCCCACGTACACACCTTCGCGCGGAGGTTCGCGGCTCACCTCAGCCGCGCTGGAGAGACGCCCGGCCCTCGGGTCGCGTTGCCGGCCTGGCGACCCGGGCCCGGGAGGGAAGCGAGCGCGGGGCGGGGCGGCGTGCGGCGCCGAGGCTGCTCGGGACCGAGAGCCGGCCGGGGCCGCGGGCCTGGCGGGGGTGGGGGGGCGGCGGCCGGGCTCCGGGCTCCGGGCGCGGGGCTCCGCCGGCGGGCGCCGGGCGTCCTCTTCTTGACTTTACCCACCCACCGTCCGCACGGACGGAGCAGTAGCCCAGACACCAGCCAGAAAAAGAACGGGCAGAGAGACCGCGGCCCGGAGCCGGCCGAGCGCGAGCGCCGCCAGCCGCCGGGGCCCCGCCCGAGGCCTCGTCCCGCACAGCCGGCCAGCCCGGAGGAAAGGGCGCCCGGGAGAGGACCCCGCCGGGAGAGGGCCCCGGGACAGGGCCCCCCCCCCGAGACAGCACCCCCCGGGACAGGACCCCCCCCGGGACAGTACCCCCCGGGACAGCACCCCCCGGGACAGGACCCCCCCCGGGACAGGACCCCCCCCCGGGACAGCACCTCCCGGGACAGCACCCCCCGGGACAGGACCCCCCCCCCGGGACAGGACCCCCCCCGGGACAGCACCCCCCGGGACAGGACCCCCCCCCGGGACAGGACCCCCCCCGGGACAGCACCCCCCGGGACAGGACCCCCCCCCCGGGACAGGACCCCCCGGGACAGGACCCCCCCCGGGACAGGACCCCCCCCCGGGACAGCACCCCCCGGGACAGCACCCCCCGGGACAGGACCCCCCGGGACAGCACCCCCCGGGACAGGACCCCCCCCCCGGGACAGCACCCCCCGGGACAGGACCCCCCCCCGGGACAGGACCCCCCGGGACAGGACCCCCCGGGACAGAACCCCCCCCGGGACAGGACCCCCCGGGACAGAACCCCCCCCGGGACAGGACCCCCCGGGACAGGACCCCCCGGGACAGGACCCCCCCCCGGGACAGGACCCCCCGGGACAGCACCCCCCGGGACAGCACCCCCCGGGACAGCACCCCCTGGGACAGGACCCCCCGGGACAGCACCCCCCGGGACAGGACGCCCCCCCGGGACAGCACCCCCCGGGACAGGACCCCCCCCGGGACAGCACCCCCCGGGACAGGACCCCCCGGGACAGCACCCCCCGGGACAGGACCCCCCCCCGGGACAGCACCCCCCCCCCCGGGACAGCACCCCCCGGGACAGAACCCCCCCCGGGACAGGACCCCCCCCCGGGACAGCACCCCCCGGGACAGGGCCCCCCCCCCCCGAGACAGCACCCCCGGGACAGGACCCCCCCGGGACAGCACCCCCCGGGACAGGACCCCCCGGGACAGGACCCCCCCCCCGGGACAGCACCCCCCGGGACAGGACCCCCCGGGACAGGACCCCCCGGGACAGCACTCCCCGGGACAGGACCCCCCCCCGGACAGCACCCCCCGGGACAGCACCCCCCGGGACAGGACCCCCCCCCCGGGACAGCACCCCCCGGGACAGGACCCCCCCCGGGACAGCACCCCCCGGGACAGAACCCCCCCCCGGGACAGGACCCCCCCCCCGGGACAGCACCCCCCGGGACAGGGCCCCCCCCCGAGACAGCACCCCCGGGACAGGACCCCCCGGGACAGGGCCCCCCCCGGGACAGGACCCCTCCCCGGGACAGGACCCCGTCCCGGACCCCTCCCCGGGACAGGACCCCCCGGGACAGCACCCCCCGGGACAGGACTGCCCCCCCCCCCCCCGGGACAGGATCCCCCGGGACAGGACCCCTCCCCGGGACAGGACCCACAGAACAGGACCCCACCCCAGCTCCAAACGTAAGCTCACTCACAACTCTAATCTCAGACATCCAGAAATCACTTTTAACTGTGTCATAGGAACGTCTACCACCCATGCACCCCACGACCATCGACAGACAAATATTCTGCATATCCTTAAATTTCCATTGAGATGACATGGAACATAAGTGAAAGTGGGAGAAAAACACGGGAAGGGCGATCAATGTTTAAGAAGCAATGGACCCACTGCCTGATGAATGTAACCGCACCCCTTCTATACATCACCCCAACAATAAAATACAGTTTTTAAAACTCATAAGTGAACTGAGTGTGTGGCCACACCTGTACTCCCTTTTTGGTCAGTTTAGGAGCTTGAACACAGGATCTGGGCACTATCCCTGAGCTCTTGCTCAAGGTTAGTGCTCTACCACTTTAACCACAATTGCACTTCTGGTTTTCTGGTGGTTCAAGAGTCTCACGGACCTCCCTGCCCGGGCTGGCTTTAACCCCAGTCCTCAGACCTCAGCCCCTTCCTGGGTAGCTAGGATTACAAGGTGAGCCACAGCACCTGGCTTATCTTTTCCTTTTCTAACCATTATTGCATGATGGAATCAGAAGAGAATTGGTATACAGAGTACCATTTTCTGAGTGCCTGCTCATTGTGCTAAGTGCTGCTAAGAAAAGGAAATGCAAGGTGATGATCCTGTACTCAGTCAAGGAGGTATTTCAGGAAGAGGGCAAGATTTACACATGAAAAACTGTGCAGATATAAGGGCATTAAATCAGGTACATCAAACGAGTTGCAGAAGAGCCTCTTTTTAACATTCTAATAAAATGCTTACTTGATCAACTTGACTAAAGACACATCTTTGCTCACTCTGAATAGGGATTAAAATCAATCCCAGCAACATCAAGTGGGGTTGAAGAAAATAGCAATTGTAAATTGCTATATAAATAAAGGCAAATAATATAAGAAACATCAACTGTATTGTATTGCTGTTCAGCAGCTTCCATTATGCAAGAACAACAGGCCGAATGCATACACATTCATCTCCCTGGTGCAGGAATGTTGTCCCAAACCCGGTGGCAGGATCAGAAATACTGCCAGAGGACAAGTACAGAGAGTTGTTATGGAAACAAGCATGCTTCTGCTCAGAGTTATTTACTGAGGACTTTCAGGATTATCTCATTGTGCAAAATCAACTCTCGCTTCATGCAGGCCGTGTTCTACAATCCTATCTATTTTTAAAGGTTCGTCTGACAGCTGTCTTAGAGTAAATGTGATCTCCAGAGACAAGGTGGCGATCACACTACCAGGTATGATCGGTGTGTAGTGCTTTTGTGTGCTACATTCGAAGCTTGTCCACACCCGCCTTGCCATTGTCCTGTGTGTAGGTTGCCATAATGCAGGAACAAGGCAGCTGCTAACTGCAGCCTGTGGCAGGGAAACATTTCCTGTCTCTCTGGCCCCACCTGTGATACTGTGGACCTGCTCTTCTGGCTCTCTTAAGTCCCCCTCCAGGCTGGGCAGTGACAGCCATCAATTTTGCCCTTAATATTTCCCCCCTTCTTTGTCCTTCATTGTGAATTGGATTTTTTCCAACTATTTAGCAGCATCTTTGAAAAGAGGCAGCTTTTTTGTTTTGTTTCTCTTGTTCCTGAGAAGCTGATTACATAATGAGGATTTTCATAGCTTTTGAAGGATCCTTTGAACCTTTTGAGGTTTCTGCCGATGACACAGTGGAAACCGTCAAGCTGATGATAAAGGTACGCACTTTGTTCCAGAGCCACTAAAGTATGTATGGATTTTAATTATGCAGAATAACTTAATGAATGGTTGGGAATGTTTTCAGCAAGCAGGAAACTGAAAGTAATGAAAAGATCATTATTTTTTATACGATAAGTTGATAAGAATCTGGTAGCCTTGGAGGTGTTAGACCCAGTACCACAAATAGTAATAGTAATTACTATATTATTATATATAGTGCTTGAATTAAAATCTCAAAGTGAGTATCCCTCCCTCTTCATAAACGTTTGGGGATGTCTAAAGAGTCCAAGTTAAGAACACTAATATATTTTCCCTTTATCAGAAAATAATTATAATGCCAACTGGAAAAAATACTTAGAGACAGAGAAGTAGAAAGACATATACACAGAGGAAGGAAGGCAAAAGAGAGAGAGATTACAGTTCTTGTCTAGTAATACAGAGATATCCTGTCCTCATAATGTGCTGTTGGTCTTTAAGGACTATTTCCACATTCCTCTCTCTGAGGACAAACAAGGCCGGCGGTATCTGGAGCTAGTGTATGCTGGGGCTGCTCTGAGGAACAGCTGGAGTCTTGCTGATGTTGGAATATCTTTCTGCTCAACTCTTAAATGCTTTGTTAAGGTATGATGATCTGAGTAACATCTGCCAAGGTGTCTATCACACTTCAAATCAAGTTGTGGATAACCCACCCAAATTAGTCTCTTCACCTAGAAGGAGGTGGTTTTTGTTTTCTGGAAAAAAAAAGAAGTCATTAATGTCCTAAATCTGAGAAACAGGACGTAAAACCAGTTTCCCTTTTCATCAGGAAAGAGGAAATGTAATCATTTTCTCCTCCCCACCCATTTCCCGTGTTTGCTGGTTTTAGTCTGGGTTTGGCTTGATTAATGTTGCTAGCAGGATGAATATTTTCCTCCAACTTTCCATCCTGCCTCTACTAAGGATATGTCAGCATCATTTTCTTTCCCATTTGGATCGTAAGATAAAAGGAACTTTTCAAAAATGTATACTGTAGTTTTAATAGTGAAAGCAAAAATATAGGGTTGCTGCATTAAAAAAAAAAAAAGCCAGGGGCCAAAAGTTTGGCTTAGTAGTAAGAGTGCTTGTCTAGCATGAAGACCTGGGTTCAATTTCTTGGTTCCACATACACAGAAAAAGCTGCAAGGGGTGTTGTGGCTCAAGTAGTAGTGCACTAGCCTTAAGAAAGCGCAAGGGGGCCGGGAGTTTGGCCTAGTGGTTAAAGTGCTTGCCTAGCATGCATGAAGACCCGGGTTTGATTCCTCGGTACCACATACATAGAAAAAAGCCAGAAGTGGTGCTGAGGCTCAAGTGGTAGAGCTCTAGCCTTGAGAAAGTCCAAGGACAGTGCTCAGGCCCTGAGCTCAAGCCCAGGACTGGCAAAAAAAAAAAAAAAAAAAAAAAAGAAAGCGCAAGGACAGTGCCCCAGGCCCTGGGTTCAAGCCCCAGGACTGGCCAGAAAAAGTATTAAGAGACTGAACTCATTTAAGTAAAACAAATGCTTATGGAACTAAAACTACTTTAGAAGTTCTACATTGCTGTCAGGGAATACATCTAGCATATTGCAAAACATAGAAACTAAAGGTCTCTGTAGCCAAAGCAAATACACAATGAAGAACACTGAGCAATGAGAGAAACCTCCCCTCCGTTTCTCCCTCTACACAGCTCCACTCCTGTTTCCCTCTTAGACAGTTTTTGAGCTCAGGGCCTGAGCACTGTCCTTGGACTTTCTCAAGGCTAGAGCTCTATCACTTGAGCCTTAGCACCACTTCCAGCTTTTTTCTATGTATGTGGTACCGTGGAATTGAACCCGGGTTGTCGTGCATGCTAGGCAAGCACTCTACCACTAGGCCAAACTCCCGGTCCCAACTTAGACAGTTTTTAAATTATCCAAAAATTTAGGCTCCAAATCAACATGCACGATGAAGGAGGGCTTCACTAAAATCACACCTCTGCACCGCTGCCAGCATGGCATGGGTGTAAACTGTTCACGGGGTCTGCGTGTCTTGTGTTGACTAAGTGAGAACAGTCTGTCTCAGGGCCTTGCCATGTCTTCTCCCAGCTGGGGGTTCCTTAAAGTCAGTGTCCCCAGAGGATGGATGAGGGGTTCCACACACAATCACACGTCCTGGAGCTCTAGTCATGAAAATCATTCCAGGGATTCTCATAAAAAGGAGCCACACACAATGAATATTTTCACAGATACGTCTTATAGTATTCTGGGGAGGAATTGATCAACCATTTCCTGTTCCTCATGCAGGAGTGGGGGTTAAAGACTCAAGATGGTGGCTTCTATCTGAGGCTTTTGTGTATTTTGAGCTGGACCAAAACATGTCCTCCTGTCATTTGGCACCTCATCCTTAGACAGTAGTTCAGGGTAGGTAAAATGAGTGAGGCCCACACAAAACTCAGGTGGCTTTCCAGACTTCATTTTGCCTGCTATATCCTTTTATTCTTCCTCTCCTTGGCATTCATCAAGAGTTTCCAGATTTTTTTTAACATTTGAAGAAATCAGATTTAGAGAGCCTCTTCTTTGTCTCCTTAGCATTAAGGGGAAATTATCTGCTTTTTTTTTTTTGTCAATTTACTTTGTGTTTTTAACTTCTGAGTTTCAGGGGCTGAGAGCATGGCCTAGTGGTAGAATGCTTGCCTCGCATGCACGAAGACCCAGGCTCCATTCCTCGGTACTGTGGACACAGAAAAAGCCAGAAGTGGTGCTGTGCCTCAAGTGGTAGAGCTCTAGCCTTGAGGAATGCCCAAGGACAGTGCTCAGGCCCTGAGCTCAAGCCCCAGGACTGGCAAAAATAAACAAATAATACAGTTTCCATCTTTTCATTTCTCCTTCCCCATTCAGGACTGGGGAGAGAGATAATACACAAGTCTTTGTTTTTACCTGTCACCCCACTGTTGTGGAAGCAGCACCTCTCTAACATCTCGGTCCCTCACCCCCTCACCAGACAGTGAGTTCCTTCCTGTTCGTCCTTAGGAAGAAGATAAGCCTATCCTCTACGTGTTCAATGCGGTGACCCAGGAGACAATGCCCATCTTGGAAGACATTTCTCTTTTGGGTAAAAAGGTGTCAGACCTGCGGACACTTGTGACACGGCAATGTGGCATTCCAGTGAGTGCCTACTGCCTCCGCTGCCCTCAGGGGCTGGAGATGTACGACTGCAACACCCTCGGAGACTACCACGCCGGCCTCGGTACTGCCCGCCGCCCTCTTGGCAGCCTTGCTCACCATCGGCACTCTGGGACACCAGAGAAAATGGAAATCTGTATTTTCAAAGGCTAAAACTTTTAACTTATTTTGCAGTGGTAAATGGTTTAAATGGCACATGTATAGAAGGATGGAAAGTGGTTAGTTTCCTGGACCTCTTGGTCCTTCTGGCACTCAGGCGCTGTCCCACAGGCAACCATCATTATTCTGAAAATTTAGAATCAAAAGCATTTCCAAATTCACGCAAATGGAGCTGCTGAACAGAGCACAGCTATGGATGATGGACCTGTGGCCAGGGCATTTAAGAAGGAGAATGGTCTCCATCTGCTTATTCTCTGAGCAGGCTTTGCTAATATCCACAACTCACACCATTGTATCTGTTCTTGTTCAGTGTATCGCAAACATATATACAAGTAAATTCAAGTTCATATACTTTTCTTTCTCTTTAAAGCAGTTAGCAGCATAAAATGCTATTCTGAATCTGTTTCTTATCTTAAACTGTTGCCAGTTAGATTAAAGCAATCATTTTAACAGTGTGACACCAATACGGTGAAGGATGAGGTGCTTTAGTAGGCAGACATTTTCCCCAGAGAAATAATAGTCTCTTTTTTAAGTGCTGTACTTCTGGGTCGTATCTGCTGTAGCCAGCCATCAGAATGACAAATTCAAATTTAACAGATTCTACATTTAGTTTTAACCACATTAGACAATTACTTGAATCGCAAAAATAATTGTTAAAAAAAAAAGATTATTGCAGGGATGTGGCCTCAAGGGGTAGAGCTGAAGAACGCAAGGACAACGCCCACGACCCACAAAAAAAAAAAATAGAGTATTGCTTGAGGGGAGTGAGCTGCATCTGAGTTTTGAGTTCTTCTAGCCGACTCCCGAGCTTTGTAGCACACTTGGGTTGAGTAGGCTTGCTTTCTACAACTGCTAACAGTGTGATGCACTGATCCCTATTTCTCCTGGCTACTGTATCTTCTTGGCAATACTACTCACAGTTTCAAACTGAGACAGTCAAAACTTTTATATCAATTATTGTCCCCATTTTTGCCCAAAGAGTGTGATGATACCTCAACTGATAATCGAATTATCCAGGAATATGCCAAAAGACAAAACAAAACTGGGAGAAACTCATGCTGTCCCTAGGTCCTACACTGTTCTGATTAAAATGACATTGTAGAGCTGAGGAATTTAGAAATGGCTCAACCTGTCTTTTACAGGGCTTGGGTTTTTTTTGTTTTGTTTTGTTTAATGCGTAGTTTTTGAGTGGCTCGCTCAAGATACGGGTTACATGCTGTAGATATGAAAAAAAATCATTTTCTAAAGTGACATAGCAAAAATGAGTTCAGAACAAAGCTCTTACTACAAGCAAGGTCATTTAATTCCTTTCCAGGACAAACTTGGAGAGATGGGTCATGTTAGCAGATTTAAGGTGGGAATTCTGCCTATAAAGGAGAGGTTCAACATTGTGAAAGGTGCTACAGAGAACCATGTAGCAAGGGCCAGAGGCCAGCACTGCCAGGACTCAGGACATGCCAAGCTCACGGCAAGCAGGCATCAGTGGAGGTGGAAGGTGAGCATGGAAGCTGTTGGGATTTTGAATTTTAACAGAAGATGAACACACTTTTCACCAGACTAGGGAAAGGCCAGACAATCCTAAACCCTCTGCGCTGATAAAAGGTCACTGGGGATGGCAATGATCACGCAGATGGAGACAGAAAGAGGGTAAAGTTTAAGATGTGAAGTGAGCAAAGGGCTTTTGGGATGACAGAACATTTAGTGATTCAGTAACTAACTTACTAATCATCTATCAGACTAGCCAGAAATGGAATCTCTAATCCTAGCCCTTCAGGAGGGAAAGGCACAAGGATCAGGATTTGGGCTGCATGAATAAAATAAGAAAAATATGTATATAGGACTTGCATAAATTATGGTGTTCATTTTAGCTCCATTTCTGGCTCTTATCTTGGCCAGGCCCCATCCTCTGCTCTTGCTTACCTCACGTTTATCCTTTCTGGAACAGATTGCATGAGTGTGTGCCTGCGCTTTACGTTCTGATGCCGGAGACTGGTTTTCCCTCCTGGTGGTATTCAGGGTCAGCCAGAGCACACAGCCCCCTTGGACACTTAACCCAGGAGCAGAGAGCCCTGCCAGCTCAGATACTGAAGTCTGGGCTGGCTCCAGGACTGCACTGCCAACCCTGGGAAGCCTACTGTGCCATCTTAATTCCCTTTATGTACGAGAAAACAGGGGTTTACAGAGACAACCTAACCAAGGTCACACTGCCCACAGATAGTGACCAAACCCACAGCTGGGTTCTTTTCAATAATTTATACGGTCAAGCCAGTATGTCTTTATTGATGTGCTTTAAGTTCCGATCAATATTTTCTCTTGATTTTCCCAGTGTAGGGAGGCTTCAAGCCAGGATAAAGGTTTCCATATTCAGAAAGAACCCAGAAACGAGGGCAACAGGAGCCAACCCCGTGTTGGGGACAGTGGTCTGGAACAGGCTGGTGGCTACCAGGTGCTTTCCAGGCTACACTGTGCATAGTAAGGGTCCCGAGGCTTGGGTTTTATTACGTTAACTGTCCTTTCAGTGATAAGCTTGGGAAGTATTCCCTGAATCAGTATCTCAGTTTTCAAGTGGATTTATATGTTCCAGCAGAACCCCTAAGCTTCAGAGGAAATTTAAGCGTGTGACAAAGAAGGCATTAGAGACCTATGAGGCTAAAAGTTGAGGGTGCTTAGAAATTCTCTGAATATTTAAAACTTGGGTATTAAAAGAAAAAACTCTCAATTGTTACCTTTGTTCTTTGAGAAATTAGGACCACTGACTACTAGCAATTGAATTGCTTGTAGTTTGCTTACATTTGCTAGCCAACAGAAAACTGACATGGCCGTGTGTGTGTCTGCTGGTACTGGGACTTAAACAAGTTCCTTAAAGTGGAACAAAACACCAGGATGCATGGAGGTGCTCTCCTGGTATTAAGGAAGATTGAACTGAAACTCTGAGGTTAAGGATGCACAGATGGGTGGTGGGTGGGAACCCTCAGCCCCACATCTGGTGGAAGTCCCAGAACAGGAAGCAACGTTGACACCTGGCAGCTGCAGGGCAGAAGACCCTCTGGCAGTCAGTCCAGCAGGAACAAGGCGGTAGCCCCCACTGGAGGCTCTGAAAACACTCAGCAGAAATGTGACCCCTGAGATTAGGCTCTGAGCAGGAAATTTCAAGATAATTCTTCAGTCCTGAAAAGGCAAAGATGGGGTAGGCTCCTGGGACTCACAATAGGGGCACGGAAGGGGGTGGGTCAGAGACAAGGCAGGTGGGAGTGCACAGGGGCACACCAGCACTCCACTCTGGAAGCAGTGGGGTTCCCTGTACCTGAAGCCAGAGAGGCCCGGAGAGGCTGTGTGGCCTCACCTTCAGGAGAGCAGGGAGGCTGAAGCTTCCCATGGCTCATCTGTGAAGGCCAGGGAAATGCCTTTTCCAAGCTAATAAAGGCTCAAGTTAAAGCATAAACAAAAACCAAGTCTCCTTCTTCAAGGTTACTCTTCCTCATGCATCTGCTCACATCTTGCCTTGGAAAAGCTTTTGTTATTACTAAAAGTGTTATGGACTGTCAAATCATAGTGATAGGTTGAACTAGAAATTACCTTTTAAAAATTATTGTTGTGGAGTAGAGTGCTAGCCTTGAGCTGAAGAGCTGAGTTCAAGTTCCACGACTGCCTCCCAAAAATTATTGTTAGTATTAGCACACATTAAGTGTACAATGGAGGCACTTTGTTTTTTTTTTTGCCAGTCCTGGGGCTTGAACTCAGGGCCTGAGCACTGTTCTTGGGCTTTCCACTTGAGCCACAGCACCACTTCTGGCATTTTCTATATCTGTGGTACTGAGGAATCAAACCCAGGTCTTTGTATGTGTGAGGCACTCTACCACTAGACCAAACTCCAAGCCCACAATGGAGGCTTTACTGTGACATTTGCATGCACGTAAATTAAACCACTTCTCTTGATCCACAGGAACAACACTTCGTTTGGATGTCTGGGATGGATGGAAGGAATTTCTAATGGGCTGTCTCCTTGGACAAAAACTCAAAGTCCAACGCTATTTATCAAAAGAAGGACCAGTACTCAAGTAAGGGGATGAAGTAAATTCTGCCTTCACTGACATAATTTCTTACCAAGGCTCTGTTATAGCTCCAGCTCCAAGTAGAAGGATGCTGGGCCCAGTCCAGGGTATGGGCTACAGGGGCATTGCAGGAGGCCGGATGGCCTATGGTGATGGATCACTGCCTTCAGAAATAGTTAATGAGGCGACTTCGGTTTAGTTGGGTTTGGATTTTATGCTTCTCGCACTTTTGAACATACTTGCCACTCCTATTCAGTTATTTATTTTTTATTTTATTTTCTTTTTCGTTATCTCTTTATCTTCTTCCTCCTCCTCCCCTTCCTCCCCCTCCTCCTTTTCCTCCTCCTCTACTTCCTCCACCTTCTTGAACTCAGGGCCTTGGCATTGTCTGTCAGCTTCTTTTGCTCAAGACTAGTAGCACTCTACCACTTGAGCCACAGTGCCACTTCTAGCTTTTTCTGTTTATGTGATACTGAGGAATAATAGAACTCAGGGCTTCATGCATGCTAGGCAAGCACTCTACCACCAAGCCACATTCCCAGCTATGTGCTACATGACACTCACCTCTATGAGAATAACAGGAGGCAGAAGCCCAGTGCTGGGGAAAGGGGAGGGGAGGGAAGTGGAGGGGAGGGGAGACATAGAGGCCAGTATTGGGGAAGGCTGAGGAGAGAGGAGGGATGTGGGGAAGGGAGAGGCAGTGATTCTGGTCAAGACAGTGGTACTTATAGAAGCCAGAAAACAAGGACTTTCAGAAAAGAAACACAAAAAATGCACACCTCAAACTCACACAGTCCCAAACTATGCTGCATTGCTTGCAGTAATTCCCATTTGCTACTAAATGTAAGGCGGGCCCATATAACTTAACCTTACGCTACCTAAGTCTTTTCCTAAAAATGTTTCGGGAAAAGGAAGAAACGAATACGCTTCTTGCTTTTCAGTTATCTCACACCCTCCCCGACCCGTTTTCCTCATCCAGGTATCAGAGGAGAGTGGCGCTGTACCTGGCCGCCTTTCATGGCTACACTGACCTCAGCGAGTGGGCCCTGAAGCAGGGGGCAAGGCCCCAGGAGGCAGTGGGCGTTCACCCCTACCGTGCGTGGTGCCATCAAGCCCTTCATGTCGATGTCTCCAGATGCCCAGTGCATGCCGCTGCAGAGGCTGGCCGACTGCTCATCCTGAAGGCCTTTGTCAACTGCAGCGTCCTGTGTCTTGTATGCAGAGACGCCGAGGGACAAACCCCCCTGAGCATCGCGGCCAGACAGAGGCATGAAGACTGTGTGCTATATTTGCTAGGCAAAATGTGGTCCACGGTTCCATTTCTGAAAATCACAGTCCCGATGAGGATTTATATTAAAATAAAGCAGTGGATCTTCCGAGCTCAGAATCACAGCCTTCACAAAAGCCAGCTTAGCAGAACAAGGAGCTCGGGGGCAAAGGTGGGAGATATTGTGATGGTGGATGGCTTTACCACACCGAAGATGACCTCCAAGAGCTGGCATAAGGCTGGGAACAGGGACTCACAGATCACGCTGAGCAGGCTTCCTCCCCTCAAGGAGCAAACTACAAGCAAGAAAGCTGGCAGTTCTCTGGTGGTTTCGCAGAGGGGCTCCAGAGAGCAGACCCTCACATTGCCTCCTCTGGAAGATGCAAATGGGTTCTCTGGTTTACAAAGACCTCAGCAGGGAAACCAGAAGAGAATTACTGCACCATCTGGCAAACAAGAACCATACATGAGGAATACATACCTCCCCCAAGTTCCCCTCCCTCCATTTTCAAGAGCGGGCTACTCCCACCCATCCCTTTACTATGCAACACCACATGCTGAGGATCTACTGAGGTCCTCCTTTTCATCTTTCACACGGTACAGTGGGAGGACCCCCAGAGAGAACGCAGTCTACTGTCTCGCTGTGGCAAGGTAAAGTTTTCTCCTCTGAGCATGCCAGGTGGCCTTTAATACAGAAGGTCCAGGGCAGAGAACATTTTTGTAAGCGCCCCTATAACAGAGCAACATCAGTTGCCTCAGTGTACCCAACAAGCCCCAGCAGCAAGGACCACGTGTTGGTAGGTGTGGTAGCGCATGCCTACCATCTGACACTCGGGAGGCTGAGGCAAGAGGATCACAGGCCCAAGGCCAACCTGGGTTATATAGCCAGTTCATGTCTCATGACAACAAACCAAAGGTCTCAGACTCATGTTACTTATGTAGTGACTCCTCCAGTTCTGTGGAGGAAGAGTCATGAAGAGCTGGGCATCAATTAGATCTGTTTCTGAGTTTTTGAAGCTAAGAAGAAAATGTGAATTAGAGCTCAAAGGAAAAGAAAAACTGTAACTGTGGGCAGGAGCTGTTGAAATGGTCATGGAGAATGGGTACTGATGGAAGTAGGGAAAAAAGGAACAATTTAGCAACAGTTTAAATAACAAAAACATGAGCACACTTACTGGGCAAGACAGAAAGTGGAAAGGATAGGGTGCTAGGATTGACATGAACAGAAGAGGTGAGATGAGAATGCAGTCCAGTGTTTCACTGAGTGGATGAGCAAGTGTGCCAGAAGGGGACTTTAAAGGCACACTCATTCAGATGCACTTCAGACAACACTCCCGTGAAACCCTAGGTCCTGAGCACTGCCTGTGAAGCAGACGGATGCTTGCGTTAGAAAGGCATCTACTGGGTTGTGTAATGGCCTGTTTGTAATTGGCCATTCAGTTCAACTCAACTATCTCAGTGAGGCTGTTGCCACCTAGTGGTGGGCTGTACAATGCAGAATGTAAGAGCCAGTCTGAGGTTAACAGTGGATGAAAACTACTTCTGTTTCAGTGCTTCCATCTTTGTAATTTGTGAGAAATCTGTGGAAAGCACAAAAAGAGATCATCAAACACTCTAGAAAATTAAATTAAACTATAACCAAGTGTGGGGTGCACATCTGTAATACCGCCACTTGGAAGGCTGAGGATTTGGTAAGTCCTTCAGTGTGTGCTTATATGGACCAGTGAATTGCAAAGAAGAATGGAAACATTTAAAAGTTCGTTTGTTTTTGTAGTGCTGAGGCTCAAACCCAGGCCTTGTACATGCTACAAGCATCTTACCAGTCAGTTACATGCCCAACCCCCAACATTCATGCTTGGTGGATATGTACGTTTCTTTATAGTCACATAAACACCACCCAGATCAGATGCAAACTGCTTTCAGCACCCCCAAATTTTCCTCATGACCCCTGCCTGCCCACAACCTTCCTGGAAACCAGATTAACAGCTGAGTATAGGCTGACCTCTCTATGTTTATAAATGCATGGTTATCGTTGTCCATTAATTATATGTACTTATGCAAATATGCATGAAATTACCTTCTATTACCCTAAAAAAATTTTTTCTTAAAAAAAAATTCTATTGGTTGGAGTCCTAGTGGCTCAACCCTGTAATCCTAGTTACTCAGCAGGCTGAGATCTGAAGATCCAGGTTCAAAGCAGACAAATCTCCGATTAACCAGCAAAAAGGTGGAAGTAGAGCTGTGTGGATCAAGTTGTAGAGTGCCAGTCTTGAGCAGAAAAGGCTAAGCGAAAGCAGAAAGCCCTAAGTTCAAGCCCCAGTACTGACACAAAAAGCTCCTACTGTGAGTTTGGGGATAGGCAGTGGTCAGGGAACACGTGGTAAATAGCAATGCCTAAGGGGAGGAAAAGGAAGTTTCAGCCCAGAGATTCTGCACAATGCCAAATGGTTTTGTTTCCAGTTGTAGGTCCTAAATTCTAGTGCTGCCTGGAGGAGAAATGTCATTCCCCAGCTAGACAGCAAAAACACCAAGCCAAACGTTTCCTTCCTTTCAGTGATGGAGAGAGATGAGAATGAACTTCCTTATGAATCATGTCTTGTTTTCTTGCAGTGCCTTTAAAGAGAAACGCTGGCTTCAGCAGTTAGGAATTGCAAGAGTCCTGGCCAAAAAGAGCATTTCTACTCTGACTACCCAGGAAGGTCTGACTGTGTGTGAAAGACATCCAGAAAAGTCATGGCAACCCCAGTTTGGTCAAAGACCTGGGGAAGTGGAGCCTCCAGTTCCTCCATCAACATCAACTACATCTCATGTTACATGACCCTCGACAGACAGGGAATGTTTCACAGTGTGTTCCCTTGGATGCCATCACTCAGAAGAATGTCTAGGCTTAAAAAAAAAAAAAAAAAAAAATATATATATATATATATATATATATATATATATATATATATACCTAGGGCAGAGAATGGGATTTTATTGTTTGATTTTCTGCTTTTTTGGATTTTTCCCATGCTTTGAGCGCTTTATAAATGTAGAATGTAATAATTAGATGTAAGTTTAAAAGTTTTCTATGAGAGAGTCCTTAGGAGAGTTACAGATGCTGGTCTCAGACATCTTTTTGACTTTTGCCGGAAGTCTCTACTAACTTTAAAATAAAGGGCAAGTGTACAGGTCGTGAATTAGGTGGGTGGTAAATGTAAGATACAAGGGTCTGACACAGATCTGCACAAACCACATCCCAACCCCGACGTCGCCCACTTTAGTTACAGTCAGAAGGCATCTTCAAGCTCCTTCGTAAACCAGTGCCAGGCCAGATTCCCGAGTCCTTGTTCCCGGCACATTTTGCAATACTGATGCTTTAGGATTCAATCACATTGCCGCAAGCGCCGGTGACGGCGGACACGCAGGCTGTGTTTGGCTTTGAGATACCACGAAGCCCTTAAGAACCCTACGGTGAACGCTGGTCCCTGGGTGCCTGCTTTCGCTTCCCTTGGGTAAATCACTAGGAAGGTGACCGCACAAGGACCGCCTCCGAGCTCTCCACCAGCCGTCGGCGAGCCCTCGCGGTGGCCGCGTCCCCCTCGGGGAAGGGCGGCTTTGTCTGCGCTCTCCGCCCACGGCCTGGTCTCGCAGGTCCGCGCCACGCACGCTCTTTCCGGAGATGCCGGGTCCTGCCGTGCTCTCCTCGGGAGCCGCCCTGCAGCCCTGCCTTCTCCTGCGGCCGTCGTACTCGAGCTGTCCGGTGGACGTCCGTCCGGGGCTGGCGTGGCCGGCCGCTCCGGCCCGGCTCGGGGACGCCGGGCCCCCGCGTCGGGACGCCCTACCTACCTCCACGAGGGCGGCGCTCCCGCCTTCCCCGCCGCCTCACGCTCTCGCGCCTCCCTTCCCTCGCCCGCTCCCCCACGCGCCGGCGAGCTCCGGGGAGTCCAGCGCCGGGCGGAACGCGGAGCGCCCGCTCCGGCCGCGCCACGCCGGAAGCCGCTCTCGCCGGGACGCGCGCCGGAAGTGCGGGGCGGGGCCGGAGCCGCCGGAAGTGCGGGGCGGGGGCGGGCCGGAAGCGCGGAGCGGAGCGGCCGGGATGCTGTTGGATCTGTCGGCGGAGCACCGGGAGCACCTGGCCTTCCTGCCGCGGGTGGACCGCGCGGGTGAGGGGCCGGGCGGGCGGGCGGGGGCCGCCGGGGGCCGGCCGCGGCCCTGCGCTCACGCTCTCCCGCTTCATTTCAGTGGTCGCCGAGTTCGGGCGGATCGCCGTGGAGTTCCTGCGGCGAGGGTCGAACCCCAAGATCTACGATGGCGCAGCCAGTAAGAGGGGGCGCGGGACCGGGCCTGCGGGCCGAGCGGGGGTGCGGGAGGCCTGCGGACGGGGTCTGCGGACGGGGCCTGCGGGCTGAGCGGGGGTGCGGGAGGCCTGCGGACCGGGCCTGGGATGGGGCCTGCGGGCGGGGCCTGCGGGCGGGGCTCGCAGAACCGCTGGAGGCCTTCTCCGGGTGCGCGCTGCAGGGCCGGTTCCCAGGGCAGCAGTCACGCTCCGCCGGGATCTTGATCAAGCCACAGTCCCTGTCGACCCCCAGGTAGTTGGGGAGGGAGGGCTTACATGTGGGTTCTTCATATTTGCTTTTTCATTTTTTCCCAGTCCTGGGCTTGAGCTCAGGGCCTGAGCACTGTCCTTGGACTTTCTCAAGGCTAGAGCTCTACCACTTGAGCCTCAGCACCACTTCCGGCTTATTTCTATGTATGTGGTGCTGAGGAATTGAACCCGGGTCTTCGTGCATGCTAGGCAAGCACTTTAACCACTAGGCCAAACTCCTGGCCCGGGTTCCTCATATTTGAAAAGACGTTGGTGTCCTGAGTCTGTAATCCTGGTTACTTGGGAAGCTGAGATTTGAGGATCTAGGTTCGAGGCCTGCCCTGGCAGACAAATCCTAGAAACTCCTAACTTCCAATTCACCAGCAAAAATACTGGAAGTGGAGCTGTGGCTCAAGCTGTCCTAGAGTGCCAGCCTTGAGTAAAAGAAACGAAGGGAGAGTTAGGGACTCCTGAGTAAAAGCTCCAGTACTGGCATGAAAAAAGTAAACCTAGTACTGTCTTCATTGCTGAAGTGCTTGAAGCTTAGTGGAATGCTGTGGAGTAGCTGGGTGGGCTGTGAGCAGCTTTCTTTTGTGGAAGTGGGGAGGGGCCTGGGGATGAAGTCAAGTGTTTCCTTAGCCAGCCCAGGAGAGGAGTGCAGGCTTGGAAGTGGGCTCCACAAGGCTACCTGTGGTCTTGGTTGCTTGGAAGGAAATGCGGAAGGCATACCCCACTTAGTCTGTTTCATTGCAGTGCTTGAAAACGTGGAGTAACTGAAAATGTTTCCTTTTAAATAGAAGGAGAGAGAATACACAAAAAATTTGTTCATTTCCCTTTTCTTTCTTAGGAAAGCTTAATGTGAGCAGTGATACCATCCAACATGGGGTGGAAGGACTAACATATCTCCTCACCGAGAGCTCAAAGCTTATGGTAATGGCTTCTGCTGACTGGTTTGATTAACCTGGAGTGTGTGTGTGTGTGTGTGTGTGTGTGTGTGTGTGTGTGTGCGCGCGCGCGCACGTGTGCATGTACATGTGTATACATGTGTGTGCTGGGATTGGAGTTTGAACTCAGGGCCTAGGTGCTATCCTGTAGCTTTCTTACTCAAGACTGGCATTCTACCGCTTGTACTACAGTTCTGCCTCCTGCTTTTAGTGTTTCATTGGAGATAAGACTTTCGTGTCCATGCTGGCTTCGAACCCAGATCTTCAGGTCTCAGCCTTCTGAGTTGCTAGGACTACAGGGATGAGCGAGTATTTATATATATCACTAAGTCAGATTTTGGAAATGTAGGCAGTGGTTTCCTTTTAACTGTAAGGAATCTTGTAGGCGAATGAATTATGGGATATCATGTATTGTCTCTTGTATTTTTTTTTTCTGAATTTACAAGTTTGTACAAGGAGGTTACAATTTAACACATCTCGCTTAAGTATCCACTTCTTTTTGAATGTATTTCAGCATTTAGTGGACAAAAATATTGATAATCTGTGTTAAACTCATTGCTTTAGATTTCTGAACTGGATTTCCAAGACTCTGTTTTTGTTCTGGGATTCCCTGAAGAACTGAACAAATTACTGCTTCAGCTGTATCTGGAAAACAGAAAGGAGATCAGAAATATTCTGAGTGAACTATCACCGACCCTGCCCAGCTACCATAGCCTTGAGTGGAGACTGGATGTACAGGTATGGCTTCTTCAACATGACATGCAGTATAGACTATTTAAGAGCTAGCTGTGCTTGCTGTATCCTTGATCACCTTAACCAGATTCTGATTGGAAACTTAGGTTTGATGTTCTTTCTCAAAAGTGTATAATAATTTGTTTCCTTTCATTTTCAATGTGTTCAGCTGTTTCACTTGTGTAATTATGAGATTGGCATTTTGGGTAAGGAGAACGTTGAGCAGAAACGTAGCATGCATCAAGGAAATACAGGGTACAGCCTGGTGAGTTGTCACAGATGAGGCAGCCACGGAAGGGACCTGGCCCTCCTGCCAGCCACAGGCCTGCCCTCCTTTAATCCTGAGTTCCAGTGCATACACCTGCCTGCCTTGGTGCTCCCTGTACACGCGCACCCTGTGTGACCCCGCACACACCCTGGTGGGGAGGGTTCATCCTCAGCGCCACAAATGCACAAATCTCACATTACTTTTTGTGAGATTTATCTTTTAGTTTTGTACAAGGTTAAGACAGTGACAAGTGTTCAGCTGTTACTGTGCTTTTTCTATGTGCAATCAAGCTGGCAAGCAGAAGCCTGAGACAGCAGATTAAGCCCTCGGTGACCCTGAAGCTGCACCTGGACCAGAGTGGAGGTCACAGCACCAGAGTTGTGCAGACGGACCCCGCCACCCTGCTTCATCTAGTCCAGCAGCTGGAACAAGCGTTGGCGGAAATGAAGAACAGCCACTGTAGGAGGGTCGTCCGTAACATCAAGTAGGGCCCCACACCCCTGGGGTCCACCTTCCAGGAGTGGCTTCCTGTCCAGTGGAGGCCCCTTGGCCTATGACTGTTGGTATCTGGGGACTGCTTTGCAAGAGCGGTTTCGTGATGCACGATGGCACTGTGCATGTCCCTAGATGTCCCTGCTCTTCCACACCAGAGCTGGCCCTGGGTCCCTCCCTGGTGTAAAGATCGACCACTTCGGGACAGATGGAAGTTCTTTTTGTACTTTAAACCAATATTCTGGCTTTAGTGTGTTGTCATGTCTGCTTACCGTTATTGCTTTCTTCTTGTTGATCAGAATTTGGAAACAAAATTCACAGTTTAATACTGTTTAGGGCAGTTCAGTGTTGTGGGATTTTAAAAGTACCCTACATAGTGATTAGTACAGAATCATTTAAAAGTAAATGTAATTTTCTAACAATATACCTACACTATAGGCCATTTGCACAGTTTTGTACGCGGTGACAAGTAGTATTTACTAGGCTTGGGTTCATATTGTGATGGCTGATTCATTTCAGTAGTACTCAAATTTGAGTGGTCATAAACTGCATTTTATTAAGGATTAATTTTCCCACTACCCAGGGCAACTGAAAGACACTATGGTTTGGGTCTTTAAATACTGAACACACCTTCGTGATTATTCAGGTATGAATTGGAGTCACTTTGCAGGCCCTCTTTATTATGGTACAAACAAATAATCACTTCTGCCCTGCTGGTGTGATTAATTTTTGATGGTACCGAGGCCTGAACTCTTGATCAGCTTGCTCGCCTGGTTGGTACTCTGCCACTTAAGCCATGCTTCCAGCCAGGCTTTTTTGCCAGCTACTTACATATATGCTTAAATATATACTTACATAAGCACACGTCTAGTGTGCGTGTGCACGTGCGTGTGCATGTGTACTTCAGGTCTGCTTCCACCCCATGACCCTTCTACCTCAGCCTCCTGGGTGCTGTGCATGCACTGCTTCTGGCTTTGAATTCTCTACCAGAGAACTCAGACTGCTCTACCTGATAACCGAGGATAGGATTTTTTTTTTGCACTACTAAGGTTTGAACTTGAGTCATTTCAGTTATTTTGCTGTTTTCAGAAGACAATTTCCTTGGTAGCCCAGGTGAGACTTTAGCCTGCAACTGCATCTGCCAACTAAGTGCTGAGATTGCAGACATACTTCATCTTGCCCAGCTAAATTTTGCATATGCCAGTCCTGGGGCTTGAACTTGGGGCCCAAGTGCTGTACCCGTTTTATTTGCTTTAGACTAATTCTCTACCTCTTGAGCCACAGCAGTACTTCTTGCTTTTTGAGTAGCTTATTGAAAATAAGAGTCTCACAGACTTCTCCTGCCTGCGCTTACTTAGAACCATAATCTTCAGATCTCAGCCACCCAAGTAGTTAGGATGGTAGCCACCATCACCAGTATTAATTTTTACTCTGGTAGTAGAGTTAAAGCACAAAGTAATGGAAGGTTTGCAAATACCTACATTAACATTGTACTCTAAAACTTGGCTTTTACTTAGGTTGTTGCCATTATAAACCCAAGTAACATTTGTGTGTGTGCCGATTCTGGGGCTTAAACCCAGGATCTGGGCCATTTCCCTGAGGTAGCTCTTTAACACTGAGCCACAGATCCGCTTGCCGCTTTTGGTGGTTAATTAGAGATACGCATCTCAGACGTTCCTGCCGGGGCTGGCTCTGAGCTGCTGTGCTCAGATCTCCTGAGTCACACCACCGGCCCCCAGCCCCAAGTAACATCTTCTAAGTTGGGTTGTTTCGTTGTGCTGTGTGAGTTGGTGCCACTGCTGGGTCACTGGGCTCCATTGGTGAGCACGCCTGGTTTTCCTTCGCTTCCTAACAGTCTGCCTGGCAACCCAGGCTCAAAGGAGTTTTGCCTCTTCCCACCAACCATGTGAGGTCTTTTGCCTCATTTATTTTTTTCTTTCCTACAGGACCTGTAATCCACTTGTGTGTAACATTGTATGGGGAGAAGAGAAAAACAAAGCAAATTTTGAAACCTTTCCTAGCTCTCCTTTTACCTGGCCCAGATTGAATTTTGTTAAATATTTATGAAGTGCTAGGAGTCTTTGCTGTTGTGTGTCGAACAAAGGATAAAGTCCTAATCTTCTCAGTTTAGTGTGCAGCGCTAAGGTTATTCCCTCCTCTGCAGTAGTTTAATCCGTAAGCTCATTAGGAAAGAATTGGGGGGCACATTCTGAAGAGGGGGTTCCCGTGGTTGCTATCTGCTGGAGCTGTGTTTGTTGGGCTGCTAGAAAGATTCTCCTGGGAGGTGGTGCTAGGCTGAGTAAGGTTCCTCTGGCCTGGTGTCTACTGGAGATGGCTGGAACCCTCACGATTCCATGGTGGCATTGTGGTCCTGTGTGGGGGAAGCTGAGGTCAGAGCCCAGTACCAGGGTCCCTAGAGTGCAGTGAGGGGCGGAGCTGCTCTCAGGTGGGGCGCCTGAGGTCACCTGAGGTGTACGGGGAGAGGAGAGTGGAATTCTTCACCTGCGTGCCAGCGCTCGAGAAGTGGATGCCTGTGGTTTTCAGAGGAATGTGCTGTGTTCCCAGAACGAGGCCTCTCAGTTCACCCAAAGACTAAAACCACAGATTACCAATGGGAAGACGGCAAGGGTACTGTGTTCTCACATGGTTGGAAAACCGTGTCTTTATTACAAATAAAATGCCTATAAGCTCAGGTGACTTCAAGTGAGTTGAAGGGGTTTTTCTTTTTTGAGTTACCTGAAAAGGAAATGTCTTTTTTTTTTTTTTTTTTTTTTTTTCCAGTCCTGGGCTTGAGCTCAGGGCCTGAGCACTGTCCTTGGACTTTCTCAAGGCTAGAGCTCTACCACTTGAACCTCAGCACCACTTGTGGCTTTTTTCTATATGTGGTACCGAGGAATTGAACCCGGGTCTTCGTGCATGCTAGGCAAACACTTTAACCACTAGGCCAAACTCCCGGCCCAGAAATGTCTTATTTTTGCCATTTTGACTGTGTTCTTCGAGAAGGCAGAAATGATTTATCATTTATCATGAGCAGGGTATTTACAGGCTTTTCATGGAAACCTATAGGCCCTCTGATGTGTGACTATTGGGTATTCTTTCCTGGATATTTTTGTTTCCACTTTATCAAGACATAAATTACAAATCTCATGCAGTTCTTAAACCCTTGGAATCATTTAATGCAAAACTTCTCACTGAACCTCCTTCCTTGCTTTAAAAATTTGTTCTTATTATCATCCTAGCTACTCGGGAGGCTGAGATCTGAGGATCAAGGTTCAAAGCCAGCCCGGGCACCAAAGGACCTGAGACTCTTCTCTCCAATGAACCTCTAGAAAATGGGAAGTGGGGTTTGGCTCAATGGTAGGGTGGTAGCCTTGAGCTGAAGACCTCAAGGACAGCACCCAGGTGGAGTTCAAGCCCCATAACCCACAAAACAACAAAAAATGGTTCTTCCTGAGCTGGTGACATGACTTGGTGATAAGAGCACTTGTCCAGCATGTGAGCAGCTCTGTGTTCTAGCCCAGTGCTGGGGACAGGAGAACACACATAGGCAGGCAGTGAAGTCACACGTGTAAGCCTAGCTACTTAGGAGGTTGAAACCTGTAAGATCTGGATTCAGAGCCAACCTGGCAAAAGATTTGCCAGACTTGGTTTCCAATTAACCAACAAAAATCTGGGCTGGGGTCATGATTGAAGAAGTAGGGCCTCCAGCAAGCAAGCCTACTGAAGATGCGAGGCCCTGAGTTCAGGGTGAGGAGTTAGAGGAATGTGGATACACTTGGCTGAAGTCAGTCTTGTTACTTGAAGGTCAGGTTTCTCACTGAAGATGGGTAGAGGAGGCACTACACAGCACAGCGGGATTTCTTCTTACCATCCACAAACACGATGGTCTCAGTGTCTTCACCCAGACGCTCAACTAGAGCCCAAGCTTGGAGCAAATGTCATCTCCAGAGCATCTGAGTTCTCCCACGGATCCCAGGCCCGCCTCCCCTAGGAGTGCCAGCTCCACCCTGCCCCGCTCACTCACAGCCTGACACCAGGGGGCGCACACCGAGTCCCAAAGCCTTCTGGGGCACTTGGAGGATTGCGGACTTGCTCCAGGCCCTGGGAAGAACTTCAGGGGACAGCGGAACAGCAGGCTTTCTAATCCCAGAGGCCCTCAACAGCCAGCCCACCACACAGCCCAGAGGAGGGAACAATGGCCCCACCCCCACCTCCCTCCCTGTACCAGGGTACAGTTGGCAGATCAGGAGACTCCGGGTATATAGGTGAAAGCTGAGGACTTTTGTTTGGCACAGGTAACCCTAATGGTTCCTGTAGGATGGAGGGGGGGGTAAGGTTTATTAAATCTGAAAGGGAACTTTATTGTTTATTGTGCAGTCCTGGAGCTTGGAACAGTAAGAAAAGAAGAGACAAAGTGTGAACCCAAGTTTATACCCTAGCCCTGCTCTTCACTAGGCCGAGAAGCTGAGTTTATCATGTCCTGATTTCTTCCTTTGCCAGAAGGAATGTTCCATAAACATTCCACAGTTGTAAATCCATCTCATTTTGCAGGAATCTCATGCAATCAGAGCTATCATTAAAACTGTTTTTCACAGCTGGCAAGTGGTAAGATTTGGCCCAGCCACATGGCATGTGCTGGCAGAGCTGCCCCCCCCCCCAGCGGGTAGGGCCCCACACTGCTTAGCCAGTGAGCTGCCCCTCAGGTCGTTGGGAGGAAGTCCCTGCCCAGTGTCTGGACAGCCTGGCTCCCCCCAAACCAGCCGGGCCGTCTTCAAGGAGTGCATTAAGGAAACAACTCTCCAAGCTGCCAGCTGGGAAGGTGAACTGGAATGGGAAGACCTGGAGCATCTGGTTTTGTTGGCCACCAGGAGTCAAATGTGAGCTGAATCCATGGAGGGGAGAAGAGAAGCAGAGCCAGTGACTTTGAAGATGACCTCTGAGGCAGAGGCTGGCCTCTCCTGGGGACATGGCTCTCAGGTCTCCAGCCCAGGAAGGGCCTGGTGAGCCAGGCCTCTGAGAACTGCCCCTCCCACCCTCACTGGCACACCGACAGGCCAGCAGGCCTGAGGGTGCTGTGAAGAGGGCAGTTGTAACTGGGCGTCTAAGCTCACGGGACAGCATCCTCTGTTAAGGGGCTCACACTTCGCAGGAGGAGCTTTTCTTCATCTGTGCAGGCCTTGCTAACTAACTACTGACTAGGAGATTGGCAGTCAGTCCACTGGTGTCACTGACACTGACCGGGGAAGCTTCCAGAATCCCATCCTGACCCGGAGTTGAGGACACTAACATCCTGTGGCAGTGGTGGTGAGGACAGCGGGCGGCTGGGGAACGATCAAAGGCAGCTTGCTTTCTTGGCTCTCCACCTAGCCTGTGAGCCAGTGCAGGCCGCCCAGGCCCTCCCCAGACTCCTGCCCGCCCCTCTCCTTTCATCCTGGGCTCTGGCCGCTGGCTTCTTCTCCTGGCTTTTCCATTTGCATAAATAATGCACACAACACGGAGTTCCTGCAATTTTAAAGACAGCTGGTCCGCACATCTTGGAAACTGATGTCAGGAAACATCTGGAAGAGGGCTAAAGTTACTGTAGGCCCAACCTAGAACAATGGAAGCAAGTTAATATGGAAAATTCAGTATAGGAGCTTGTGCAATAAAAAAGGCCTGCCGGGCCAACTTATAAAAGCCTTGTGCAGGGTCCCATTCTACACCGAGCCGCTGAGTGCGAATCCAGCTGCCACTGAAGCGTTGCCACTTTCTTTTGGATCTTTGTTGTTAGCCACCACCCCACCCCCCTCCTCCACACACACATTGGGTTTTAGAGTTTGAATTCTAGCTTTTCTTCTTAACCAACTATGTGTACCCTCAGGTACATTAATGAGTATTTCTTGAACTAACTCAGATTGGGGCCGTTTCTGTACCTGTTTGGTGTGAATTCTGGGTAGGCCAATTGGTGTAGAAATTCTCGGTGAGATGCCAGGCCCATGCCACTGCCATCAGTGCAGTTTGTTGACATCCAAGGATGAGGAAGAAATCTCCACTGTAATCCGATTTACAGTCGACTCAAAAGCATTGAGCCTTCGGTTTCAAGTCTCTGTCCTATAAATGTGTGTTTGGGGATTAGAATTTCTCTCCAAGCCTCCCTCATAGCACCATTCTCTCTTTTTTTTGCCAGTCCTGGGGCTTGAACTCAGGGCCTGAGCACTGTCCGTGGGCTTTCTCAAGGCTAGAGCTCTACCACTTGAGCCACAGAACCACCTCCGACTTTTCTATGTACGTGGCACTGAGGAATCGAACCTGGGTCTTCGTGTTTGCTAGGCAAGCACTCTACCACTAGGCCACACTCCCGGCCTCACGGCACCATTCTATCTGCTGTTTCTTTTTGTTTTCTGGAAACTGCCATGGAATCTTGTCTCCTGAGTGAGTTCACAACACATGTCCCTGGTGGGGACATGTGTTCCTCGACACCTGCTGTGCTCAGGAGGAGCAACTTCAAGGGGAGAGGATTCATCTCAGCTCATGGGTTGAGGGGTTTTTGGTCCAAGGTTGTCATGGTGGAGAGAGTGTGGAGGTGTCCACATGGAGACAGGAAGCACACAGACTGCTTCCTGTCCATCACAGGACCTGTGTACTCTTTACCTAGACCCTCTGGCTCAGAACCCCCCAACTCTGAGATATACTTCCTACAGGCATTGTGGATTCCCACCACCTCCCTCTTGTGAATCCGCCAGGAACCAGTCCACTAGGAAGGTGCAAGGCCTCAGGACCTGTCACTTCCTGTGGGCCCATGGGGAGACCACCCAGCCTGTCACACAGGAGCCTCTGGGGGCTCAAACCTCAGCATCCAGTCTGGCTTTCCAGGGCCTTTGTCCCGCTTCCTGCAGACCCTGCTTTTTGTCTTGGAGGAAGGTGCAGTCCACCAGCCCACCAGAGCTACCAGTTCTGTTTCTTTTCTTGCTATCCTTATTTCCTCCCCCTTTTAATTAATTGATTAATTAATTAATTATCTTGCCAATTCTTGGGCTTGAGCTCAGGGCCTGAGCACTGTCCTTGAGCTTTCTCAAGGCTAGCACTTTACCAGTTGAGCCACAGCAGCACTTCTGACTTTTTCTGTATATGTGGTACTGAGGAATCGAACCCTGGTATTTGTGCATGCTAGGCGAGCACTCAACCACTAGGCCACACTCCCGGCCCCCTTTTAATTAATTAATTAAATAAATTAAAAATTGTATACAGGGATTACAGTTACATTCATCAGGTACCTTTTAATTTTTTTTAATACTTTTGTTTTAATAGACGTCAGGAGATTAAAAACAATATTATTCAATAAAGTCTTTAACAATTTAAAAGAGAGTGGGGGAAGGGACGACACTGTATGAAAGGAAACATACTCATTACCAGACTCACTGACTCATGAAACGGTAATCCCTCAGTACACCACCTTTATAATAACAGTAAAGTAAATAATTCAAAAAAAGAATTTAACAATACTCTTATTATTTGTTCTGAAAAATTAGATTTTCTATGCCAGAACCCAGAGAATGCTGATGACATGAACTCACGAATCTTGGAATCATTGTGTAAACAGATTCATTTGTTTTGAGTTGGCTGACATAACTGCTGTGCGTTGTTGTAAATGTTTGTTGGCAAAACCTTCCTGGGTTGTTTGTCACCTTTTATGTGGCTGTGGACGTCAACAGCATGTGTGGCCCAGATGGGGTCCCTGTGACACTCATCTTCCCAGCCCTGGGGCAGCCAGCGGCTGCCAGCCTGCAAGCTGGTGACAACAGGCAGGCAGACAGACAGACAGAGTGCCAGAGTTCTCCGGGTAACTGAAAGTGGATGGGCCTTTATTCTGCAGTGACACGTGGGTCACTGTGGATATTTTAGGGTGGAGATGGGGTGGGAATAGTAAGACTCAAGAACCCTCAGCAAATGTGAACACTTTCCGTGTGTTTGTCCCTGTAACCAACAGAGCTGACTCTAGGATGGACAGCCCGGACAGTGGCCAGAGGGAGGTCTCGCATGAGCTTGCCGCACCAAGGCCACGTCTCTCACATGTGCGTTGTCTGCAGAACGTTCATCTTTGAATGCAGAGAATGTCCTGCCTGTGTCAAGACGAAAAGCACGGTTTGTTCTTGCTGGCACCCAGCCAGCCTGACGTCCAGGGCAGGATCGTGGCAGTGATGGGCGCCGCCGTCACGGGCAGGGGGGACCGGCGGCCAGCGTGGCGGCAAGGGGCTCCTCTGCTCGGAAGGAAGCTGCCTGGCCGAAGCCCTGGGCCCAGAGTGTGTGGAGGAAAAGCAATTTTGGGGTGAGTGTGGGATGGGGAACTAATTTTGCACGCAGTGAGTTTGAAGTGTCTGTGGAAACACCGTGGGGTGTCATGTGCTGTCTGGACTGGAGTGCCAGCTGTCATAGGCTGTGAGAAAAAGGAAGCCCCTCAGACGTGGTGAGTGAACCAGGATGCCGGGGGGCGGGGCAGCAGCAGAGGCCTGGGGCCACGGCTCCTCCACTGAGGCCCAGGTGAGGAGAGGCACTTCCCACAGGGGAGCGCCTCCTGAGGGGTGCTGGGCGTCCGGCAGTGGGCGCTGCACAGCCTTGGGGGGGGACCCCACCCAGTCAGTGACCCCGGACCTGCATGCTCCAGGGGCAGCGGTAGTGTCACGTGCTCTCCACAGAGGCTGGTGAGACTTCGAGCATGAGGGACGACGTGGTGAAGAATGAACATGCCCTTCCACCTCTCTCTACCTCTAGACGTGGGTGGGGACCATGGGACACTGAGGCCTGCCACATCACTGAGATGGTGCCGACGGGGCGCGGTGTGGGGGGGTCGTGGCTAATACTCTGCAAGCCCGCCCTTGCCGTGGCCATGGTGGTCTCGGGGGAAGATGGGCATTTCCAGGATCCAGAGTCTTGTGAGAGAGATTCCAGGAGGGAGGATACAGCAGGTTAGGAAGAGCCGGGTCTCCTCCCCCTCCCCCCTTCCCTCCGCAGCATCACCAGGCCACGCCGCTCTGGTTCTTCCTCCTTCCCCACTTTACCCTTCACATGCAACCCATATCTCCTGCACAGCTGTCTTGGAATGGTCCTGGCAGATCCTACATACCATGCTTATTCTAGTCCATGGCACCCGCCCTTCTCCCTCCTCCCGTCTCCCACCTCCCTCCTCTGCCCTCTCTGCTGTGGACACAGAGGTGGCCACTGGCCCCTCTCAGTGGCTGGATACTTTAGCCTGGAACCAAGTTCACGTTCAAAGCTGTCCTGGGGCCCTGTGTGTTCTCTTGCCTTTCTCCTTCCAGGGGCTCAGATAATGGGAACCTTGTTTGTCTCCTTTAAACAACAGAACTGTAAGTCAAAAGAATGACATTTTCAGAAGAATGGACGTTTCTGATTGAAGTGAGGTCCTCTTGAGTTCACATGGAAGTGCCTTGGGGAAGACAGAGCACCCTTGTTTCCAGCAGGCTCCCGGCTGCTGCCTGGTGGGGAGCTTGGTGCAGGAATGAGCAGGGCTTCCATGGGGGGTGGAGTTGTGAGAGGGTCCCCTGCCAGGAGAACCCCTCTATGTGGGTTTCCAGTTACCTCTCACTCAAAAACAAAGCCCCTGGTTGTGAGAGCCAGTCTAGAGGTAAACGCGGGGACTCTGCTGGAAGGCAGGGCTGCCCGTGGGTGCCAGCCCCCTGCTGGGTGGCTCTCAGTCCCCCTCAGGGCCTGGGCACACAGACATCAGCAGGAGGCTGCCCAGGCCCCCCGAGAATGGCTTTGGGTGGGGAAGGTGTTCTGCCTTGGCCTTGGCCTGGAGACAGGCCTCTCAGCGCACTTCTGTGGGGCCTCCAGAACCTCGTGCAGCACGTGTGGAAGTGTGGGAGTGGCGTGGATGTGGCTAGGGCCTCCGGTCTCCCGGTCTCCCAGGAAGAGCCTCTTCCAGCAGGAGCCATGATCTGGAGGGAGGCCTCACGCCTCGGCACACCAGGGCCGGGCGAGGCCCGGCAGGCAGCGTTCTCATCTACAGAGTTTCCCCAGGGTGCAGTGGCACGCTTCTGTAGTCCCAGCCACCCGGGAGGCTGAGGCAGGGCCTCGGGACCCAAGAGTTTGAAGCGAGCCTAAAAAACAATGAGACTCACTCTCCCCCAGCAAAAACCCCACACAACCCCAAACAAGCAACAAAAACCATACAGCACAAAAACAGTAAAAAAAAAAAAAAATTCAAATAAAGCAGGAAGGAAAGCTCAGGAATCTTCTCATTCTCTGAATCAAAATGTCTTAATCCTGTGAACAAATTCCTTCAGAATCGTCTTCCTGTGGAACAGGAAATGATGGCTGGGGAGAGGAAATGCACAGAATGGCCAGCAGAATTTCTTCCGTTGCACATCTTTGCCCAAACAATGGGCGGTGATGAGTCAGTAGACCTGTACCATGTCACCAGGTTTGTGCCCTCACAGGCCTGAACTTGTGTAGCTCGTAGAAGGCAGTGGAGACCACTGTTCCACGGAGTCCTGCTGTAGGCTCAGACTCGGGGGTCCTCACAGCAGGTTACCAGCATGCCTCGCTATCACTACAGATACTTACCTCATCTCCATAGCAAAACATATTTTGACTTCTAAAAGAGCAGTTTTCGACTAGCTTAAAAACAAAAGCTCACGGACTGTCCATTTCGTGTTAATTGGTGGTGACTCATCTCATAAAGAAAGCCTCTGAATGCACAGGAGTGTTCCCACACTCTGGGTTTATTGCCTCTCTCACACACTGGAGTTTTCATTTATTGAACCAGAGGGAGGAGACAACCAAACCTCCATTTGAGACGCCTCAGCACTGAATGGCCTCTAGTGTCAGTGTATCTGTGGAATACCGTAAATCCTTGGAAGAAAAAAAAAATGACAACTTCTCCAGGGAAAGACAGTAGTGTGTCTGCTCTGGGGAGGAAGTCATTAAGATTCTGATTCTGTGACAGCAGGAGAGCAGAGACTCAGGAAGTCTTAGGAGCCCTCAAGTCCTGGCTCTCTTTCTGGGCTGACTCCAGGGTCTAGGGACAAACTTCTCTAAACCGCGGTTTTCTCAGGTGTAACAGTACTTCCAGTAGTCTAATCTCTAGCCCACGCATCCCCAATTGCCCTCTGTGAGACCAAGGTGTAAATCTAATATGTGCCCAACTGTAGTCTGTAAAAGCATACACACACGTATTTGCTATTTACCACTGTTGGAATACTAACAACCTTTCATTATCATGTCTTCAGTCGTAAGGTCAGATTAGGGTTTATTATGGTCATACATTGTATGAAAATGAGTCCATCTTCTCTAAAATTGCTCAAAATTTATATTTCAGGGGAAATATTTAAATCATTTTGTGAGCATGAACTCACTGTGTCAGCTCTCACGTCAAATGTGAGCATCACAGTTGCTCTCCATCCCGATTGGGCTTGGTAAGCTTTCTTTTCTTCCCATTGGCTCCAAAGCACCAACTGACCTTTCCTCCTTTGTTCTGTAGGGCCAGGACCCAGCTCAAGGCCTGCTGTGCCAGCAAGCACTCTACCACGGAGCTACAACCCAGCCTGCGCACCCACCTTTCATTGCCAGGCAGGAAAAGTAGCCAAACTTGAGTCTGGACAATACAGAACCAATGCAGAGCCTCTGGTCAGCAGGAAGAGAGGTGGCTTGAATAGCTGGCGAAACCAGGCCTGACATATGACATCACCACCCAGTGAAGGTCTTTGCAGGGGCAGACCCTTCCAAGCTCACCTTGAAGCTGATTTCTGTTCACAGGATGAACGCCTGGCCTAGGAGTTTGAAGTCAAGAGATACTGCCTCTTAAAGTGTTTGGCGAATGGTTAGATAGCACTAAGTACTTTGAAATTCCCCCTACCCAGTGCTAGTTAGTCACACTAAAAATATGACTAACCATACAGTCTGGGCTTCCGAGTAATTATGTTTATTATGTGACATATTTATACAGATCTAGGTAATACAAGGACAAGGACAATTCTTTGTGTTTTATTTTTTTACAAGGACATCTCAAAAAATCTTCAGGTAGTTATAGTCCCTTCATAAACACTGTTTCAGCGACCGGACGTCTTGTAGGAGCTGCACAGCCATGGCTCATGCCCACCATCCTAGCTATTCAGGAGCCTGAGGTCTGAAGACTGGTTTGAAGCCAGGAAAGTCCGTACTTTTACCTCTACAACCACCAAAGAGCTGGAAGTGGAGCCGTGGTTCAGGTGGTAGAGCCATCAGCTTTATAAGAAGCTGGGGACTGCACCCAGGCTCTGAGATCAAACCTCAGGACACACACACACACACACACACACACACACACACACACACACCCCCCTCTCATAGGTCATATTAAATTACTAGATACAAGCAGGCATTTTCTTCCTGCTCCCTACCTCTCCAACGGATGAATAGTAGATGCTGTTTTTGTTGTAGTAATTTAAAAAGAGAGTGAAATTGTGAAAATAATACAGGACAGTAACTCATACAAGAGTCATTGCCCAAGTGCACTGTTGAAGCCGGCAGCCGGCCCTGCTTGTCCTCAGCAGCAGTCAGCTGTCCTGGTCACCTCTTCTCTTTCCTGGTCATCTCTTCCGGGCCATCTCTTCCCTTGTCACCTCTTCCTGGTCATCTCTTCTTCCCTGGTCATCTCTTCTTCCCTGGTCACCTCTTCCCTGGTCATCTCTTCCTGGTCATCTCTTCTTCCCTGGTCATCTCTTCCCTGGCCACCTCTTCCCTGGTCATCTCTTCCCTGGTCACCTCTTCTTCCTGGTCATCTCTTCCTGGTCATCTCTTCTTCCATGGTCATCTCTTCTTCCATGGTCATCTCTTCTTCCTGGTCACCTCTTCTTCCTGGTCACCTCTTCTTCCCTGGTCACCTCTTCTTCCCTGGTCATCTCTTCTTCCTGGTCATCTCTTCTTCCCTGGTCATCTCTTCTTCCCTGGTCATCTCTTCCTGGTCATCTCTTCTTCCTGGTCATCTCTTCTTCCTGGTCATCTCTTCTTCCCTGGTCACCTCTTCTTCCTGGTCATCTCTTCCTGGTCATCTCTTCTTCCATGGTCATCTCTTCTTCCCTGGTCACCTCTTCTTCCTGGTCATCTCTTCTTCCCTGGTCACCTCTTCTTCCTGGTCATCTCTTCTTCCCTGGTCATCTCTTCTTCCCTGGTCATCTCTTCTTCCTGGTCATCTCTTCTTCCCTGGTCATCTCTTCTTCCTGGTCATCTCTTCTTCCCTGGTCACCTCTTCTTCCTGGTCATCTCTTCTTCCTGGTCATCTCTTCTTCCTGGTCATCTCTTCTTCCATGGTCATCTCTTCCTGGTCATCTCTTCTTCCCTGGTCATCTCTTCTTCCTGGTCATCCCTTCTTCCCTGGTCATCTCTTCTTCCCTGGTCATCTCTTCTTCCTGGTCATCTCTTCCTGGTCATCTCTTCTTCCATGGTCACCTCTTCTTCCCTGGTCACCTCTTCTTCCTGGTCATCTCTTCTTCCCTGGTCACCTCTTCTTCCTGGTCATCTCTTCTTCCCTGGTCACCTCTTCTTCCTGGTCATCTCTTCTTCCCTGGTCATCTCTTCTTCCTGGTCATCTCTTCTTCCCTGGTCATCTCTTCTTCCTGGTCATCTCTTCTTCCTGGTCATCTCTTCTTCCCTGGTTACCTCTTCCCTGGTCATCTCTTCCTGGTCATCTCTTCTTCCCTGGTCATCTCTTCCCTGGCCACCTCTTCCCTGGTCACCTCTTCTTCCTGGTCATCTCTTCCTGGTCATCTCTTCTTCCATGGTCATCTCTTCCTGGTCATCTCTTCTTCCATGGTCATCTCTTCTTCCCTGGTCATCTCTTCCTGGTCATCTCTTCTTCCATGGTCATCTCTTCTTCCATGGTCATCTCTTCTTCCTGGTCATCTCTTCTTCCTGGTCACCTCTTCTTCCTGGTCACCTCTTCTTCCCTGGTCATCTCTTCTTCCTGGTCATCTCTTCTTCCTGGTCACCTCTTCTTCCCTGGTCATCTCTTCTTCCTGGTCATCTCTTCTTCCCTGGTCATCTCTTCTTCCCTGGTCATCTCTTCCTGGTCATCTCTTCTTCCCTGGTCATCTCTTCTTCCTGGTCATCTCTTCTTCCCTGGTCATCTCTTCCTGGTCATCTCTTCTTCCATGGTCATCTCTTCTTCCCTGGTCACCTCTTCTTCCTGGTCATCTCTTCTTCCCTGGTCATCTCTTCTTCCCTGGTCATCTCTTCTTCCCTGGTCATCTCTTCTTCCCTGGTCATCTCTTCCTGGTCATCTCTTCTTCCTGGTCATCTCTTCTTCCCTGGTCATCTCTTCTTCCCTGGTCATCTCTTCTTCCTGGTCATCTCTTCCTGGTCATCTCTTCTTCCATGGTCATCTCTTCTTCCCTGGTCACCTCTTCTTCCTGGTCATCTCTTCTTCCCTGGTCACCTCTTCTTCCTGGTCATCTCTTCTTCCCTGGTCATCTCTTCTTCCTGGTCACCTCTTCTTCCATGGTCATCTCTTCTTCCTGGTCATCTCTTCTTCCTGGTCACCTCTTCTTCCCTGGTCATCTCTTCTTCCCTGGTCATCTCTTCTTCCATGGTCATCTCTTCCTGGTCACCTCTTCTTCCTGGTCATCTCTTCTTCCATGGTCATCTCTACCTGGTCACCTCTTCTTCCTGGTCATCTCTTCTTCCTGGTCATCTCTTCTTCCTGGTCACCTCTTCTTCCCTGGTCATCTCTTCTTCCTGGTCACCTCTTCTTCCATGGTCATCTCTTCTTCCTGGTCATCTCTTCTTCCATGGTCATCTCTTCCTGGTCATCTCTTCTTCCCTGGTCATCTCTTCTTCCCTGGTCATCTCTTCCTGGTCATCTCTTCTTCCCTGGTCATCTCTTCTTCCTGGTCACCTCTTCTTCCTGGTCATTTCTTCCTGGTCATCTCTTCTTCCTGGTCACCTCTTCTTCCTGGTCACCTCTTCTTTCTGGTCATTTCTTCCAAGTCATCTCTTCTTCCATGGTCATCTCTTCCTGGTCATCTCTTCTTCCCTGGCCATCTCTTCTTCCCAGCCCATCTCTTCCCTGGTCACCTCTTCTTCCCTGGTCGTCTCTTCCTGGTCATCTCCTCCCGGCCACCCCCAGGACGGCGTCCGGGGTCCGCGGGGGGCTGTGGAAGGACGGGGCGGATGTGGATGGCACCCCCAGAAAAGAAAGGACAAGGCGGGACAGCGAGTGGCGTTCCATGAGGGGCGGGGGAGGGGTCGAGGGGGGAGGGGTCGAGGGGGGAGCCGGGGAGGGAGGGCCGGGGAGGCCGGGGAGAGCGGGGGCCGGGGAGCACCGCCGGGGCGGGGGGAGAGCAGAGGCCCGGGGAACACGGCCAGGGAAGCCCAGGGAGCACGGCCGGGGGGCGGGGGGGGGCGGGGAGTACGGCCGGGGAGCACGACCGGGGAGGGGGGGAAGGGGCGGGGCCTCGTTCTGGTGTGGAGCCAAGAGTCTTTGGAGCAGCCGCCAGGTCCACCCCCATCCACCCTTCCCTCTTCCTCTTCCCCCATCCGCCCTCCCTCCTCCCCCCACCCCCGACCCCTCCGGCCCGGCGGGTCCCATGGCCCCCCTGCGCCCGCCATGGAGCCCACGCCAGCCGGGCCTCGCCCCCGCCCCCGCCCCGGGACCCCCGTCCAGCCGGGCCTCGCCCCCGCCCGGGCCCTCCCGTTTCCCTCGGGCGGGCAGGTCACGGCCGGCTGCGGCGGCGCCCACCTCCACCTCTGAGCCACTTTTGGGGCGCAGTGGGAGCCTCGGCACCCGACGGGGAGCCTGGCCGCCCAGACGCCTCCGCGCCGGGCCAAATATGGTCTCGGCGCCTGGCGGCGGGCAGGGGCCATGCGGGCGGGGCGCGGGGGCGCGGGGGGCGCGGGGGGCGCGGCCGCCGGCGGACAGGCCCCTCCCCCTCCCCCTCCCCCCTCTCCCGAGGACCGGGTTTCGGTGCGCGCGGCCCTCGCGGAACACTTTCCCTTTGATCCTGCCCCAAGTCCGCGGTCAACGCTGAGGAATGCGACTCGGGCTCGGCGGGGGAGGCCGGGCGGGGCGGGGCGGGGCGGGGCGGGGTCCCGCGGAGTGCCGCCCCCCGCCCCGCAAAGCCGGGGGAGAAGAGAAGGGCGGGCTCGCGCGCCTCTCTCTGCATAATCCATCCTCTGGCGGGCCGTCCTGGGCGGCGCCTCCCCACAGGCCCCGCCCCTCGAGGCCCCGCCCCGCCAGGCCCCGCCCTCCCACCGCGGCCCCGCCCCGTCAGGCCCCGCCCTCTGCCGCGGCCCCGCCCCCGCCAGGCCCCGCCCCCGCCCCGGGGGCGTCGCTCCAACTTTGTTTGTGGGACCGTCCGGGAGCCGGAGCCGCCGCCACCACCACCACCACCGCCGCCGCCCGCCGGCCCTCTACCCGGCTCGCCGCGCGCCGGCCCGGGGGATGTGAGCGCCGACGCCCTCGGCTGCCAGGCTCCGCGTCCGCTCGGAATCCGCCTCCTCAGGACGCCCCCCGCCGCCTGCAGGCCCGCCGGCTCCTCAGGTAGCGGCCGCCGCGCCGCCGGACCCCTCCGACTCCCGTTGGCGGGCGCGGGCCTCGTCCCGGCGGCGCCCCTCGCCTCCCCCCCTCGCCTCCCCACCCTCCCCGCGCTTCCTCCGCACCTCCTTCTAGAAAGTTTCGTCATTCCCGAGGTCACCGCCGCCCCGGACCCGGGACTCAGGGGCCGGGGGTCCGCGGCCGGGCCGGCGCTGGGGTCCGGGAAAGGTCGGTCCCGCCCGTCCACCTCGGCTGGGGGGGGTCCCGCCCGTCCACCTCGGCTGGGGGGGGTCCCGCCCGTCCACCTCGGCTGGGGGGGGTCCCGCCCGTCCACCTCGGCTGGGGGGGGGTCCCGCCCGTCCACCTCGGCTGGGGGGGGGTCCCGCCCGTCCACCTCGGCTGGGGGGGTCCCGTCCGTCCACCTCGGCTGGGGGGGTCCCGTCCACCTCGGCTGGGGGGGGGTCCCGCCCGTCCACCTCGGCTGGGGGGGTCCCGTCCGTCCACCTCGGCTGGGGGGGTCCCGTCCACCTCGGCTGGGGGGGGGTCCCGCCCGTCCACCTCGGCTGGGGGGGGGTCCCGCCCGTCCACCTCGGCTGGGGGGGTCCCGTCCGTCCACCTCGGCTGGGGGGGGGTCCCGTCCACCTCGGCTGGGGGGGGGTCCCGCCCGTCCACCTCGGCTGGGGGGGGGTCCCGCCCGTCCACCTCGGCTGGGGGGGGGTCCCGCCCGTCCACCTCGGCTGGGGGGGGTCCCGCCCGTCCACCTCGGCTGGGGGGGGTCCCGCCCGTCCACCTCGGCTGGGGGGGTCCCGTCCACCTCGGCTGGGGGGGTCCCGTCCACCTCGGCTGGGGGGGGTCCCGTCCACCTCGGCTGGGGGGGGTCCCGCCCGTCCACCTCGGCTGGGGGGGGTCCCGCCCGTCCACCTCGGCTGGGGGGGTCCCGCCCGTCCACCTCGGCTGGGGGGGGTCCCGCCCGTCCACCTCGGCTGGGGGGGGTCCCGCCCGTCCACCTCGGCTGGGGGGGGTCCCGCCCGTCCACCTCGGCTGGGGGGGGTCCCGCCCGTCCACCTCGGCTGGGGGGGGTCCCGCCCGTCCACCTCGGCTGGGGGGTTCCCGTCCGCCCGCCCGCCCGTCCGTCCGTCCACCTCGGCTGGAGGGGTCCCGTCCGCCCGCCCGTCCGTCCGCCCGCCCGCCCCGCTGTCCCCTACCCTTCCTTCCCCTCTCTTCCCCCCCTCCGGCCCTCACTCGTCCCCCCCGTCCTCTGCCGGTCCTCGTGCGCCCCTCGGCCGGGTCCTCCCTCCATCCCCCCCCTCTGCGCCCCTCGGCCGGGTCCTCCCTCCAACCCCCCCCTGTGCGCCCCTCGGCCGGGTCCCCCCCTCTTCTCCCCCTCTTCTCCCCCCCGTGCGCCCCTCGACCGGGTCCCCACCCTCTTCTCCCCCCCGTGCGCCCCTCGACCGGGTCCCCACCCTCTTCTCCCCCCCCCGTGCGCCCCTCGACCGGGTCCCCACCCTCTTCTCCCCCCCGTGCGCCCCTCGACCGGGTCCCCATCCTCTTCTCCCCCCCGTGCGCCCCTTGACCGGGTCCTCCCTCCATCCCCCCCTCGTGCGCCCCTCGGCCGGGTCCCCACCCTCTTCTTCCCCCCTCGGCCGGGTCCCCACCCTCTTCTCCCCCCCGTGCGCCCTTCGACCGGGTCCTCATCCTCTTCTCCCCCCCCCCCTGCGCCCCTCGGCCGGGTCCTCATCCTCTTCTCCCCCCCGTGCGCCCCTCGGCCGGGTCCTCATCCTCTTCTCCCCCCCCCGTGCGCCCCTCGGCCGGGTCCTCATCCTCTTCTCCCCCCCCCCCCCGTGCGCCCCTCGGCCGGGTCCTCATCCTCTTCTCCCCCCCCCCCGTGCGCCCCTCGGCCGGGTCCTCATCCTCTTCTCCCCCCCCCCGTGCGCCCCTCGGCCGGGTCCTCATCCTCTTCTCCCCCCCCCCGTGCGCCCCTCGGCCGGGTCCTCATCCTCTTCTCCCCCCCCGTGCGCCCCTCGGCCGGGTCCTCATCCTCTTCTCCCCCCCCGTGCGCCCCTCGACCGGGTCCTCATCCTCTTCTCCCCCCCCCCGTGCGCCCCTCGGCCGGGTCCTCATCCTCTTCTCCCCCCCCGTGCGCCCCTCGGCCGGGTCCTCATCCTCTTCTCCCCCCCCCGTGCACCCCTCGACCGGGTCCTCCCTCCATCCCCCCCTCGTGCGCCCCTCGGCCGGGTACCCCCTCCATCCCCCCCCTCGTGCGCCCCTCGGCCGGGTCCTCCCTCCATACCCCCCGCCGTGCGCCCCTCGGCCGGGTCCTCCCTCCATACCCCCCCCCGTGCGCCCCTCGGCCGGGTCCTCCCTCCATCCCCCCCTCGTGCGCCCCTCGGCCGGGTCCTCCCTCCATCCCCCCCTCGTGAGCCCCTCGGCCGGGTCCTCCCTCCATTCCCCCCTCGTGCGCCCCTCGGCCGGGTCCTCCTTCCATACCCCCCCCCGTGCGCCCCTCGGCCGGGTACCCCCTCCATCCCCCCCCTCGTGCGCCCCTCGGCCGGGTCCCCGCCCCCCCCGCCCCCCTCCGACCCCCTCTGCCCCCCCGCCCCGGCTCACCGACGCCCCCTCCTCACAGACATGAACCCGTCCTCGGCGCCCCCGCCGGGGCAGCAGGTGATCCACGTCACGCAGGACCTGGACACGGACCTGGAGGCCCTGTTCAACGCCGTCATGAACCCGCGGCCCAGCTCGTGGCGGAAGAAGATCCTGCCCGAGTCCTTCTTCAGGGAGCCGGACTCGGGCGCGCACTCGCGCCAGTCCAGCACCGACTCGTCGGGCGGCGGCGGCGCCCCGCACGCGGCCCCGCTCCCCGCGCTCCCCGCGCTCCCCGGCCCGCGGCCCGCCGGCGCGCAGCACGTGCGCTCGCACTCGTCGCCCGCCTCGCTGCCGCCCGGCGCGGTGGCGGGGCCGGCGGGGGCCGTGGCGGGGGCCGCGGCGGGGGCCGCGGCGCCGCACGCCCACCTCCGCCAGCGCTCCTACGACGTGGCGGACCTGCCCGAGGAGCCGCTGCCGCCGGGCTGGGAGATGACCTTCACGGCCGCGGGCCAGCGCTACTTCCTCAAGTGAGTGCGCGGGCGCTGCCTGGGGGGGGGCGCCGGGCAGGACTGCAGCTTGGGGAGAGGCCAGCGGGGTGCGCCCGCGGGCCTGGGAGTTCTGAGAGGTTCAGGACCTGGGGAACCCCACGCGGGAAGAGGCCACGGTTGGGGAGATTCCTGGGGAACAGGTGGCGCCTGCCCTGCGTGGGTCCGGCCTCTCCTCCGCCCTGCAGGGCGTCAGCAGGGCCCGGGTTGTCCTGTGATGTGCGGATCAGAGGAGAGGTGGAGAGGGGAAGGGGAGAGTCTCCTCCCTGCCCAGCGGGGGTCCCCAGCCAGGTGACATGGGGGCTGCTATGACCGGACGACCTGGCTCCCGGCCCTGGCCCACACCGCCACGCCCCGGCCTGTGGGCTGCGGGCCGTACACCCCACCGACCTCCCTGAGGAAACTGGACTGTTAAAGTACGGAGACGTCGGGCGCCGGCCTCTCCCCATCTTCCCCTCGCTGGTGGTCCCTTTGATGAAATGACTTTTACTGAAGGTGAGAATTCAGCGAGGTCCTTTAGGTAAAGGCGGTCTCAGACACAGGGTGTGGTTGTTAGGGCTGTGTATCCTAAGATCCTTGCGTTCCTCCGGGGAGCCAGGCTGGAGCTGGGAAGGGAACCCTGGAGGCCAGGCTGCCCAAGGAGGGGTAGTGTGCTACTCTCTGGCGGCACTCGCTGTCAACCCCCAAGAACTCAGAGCTCCTTTGAGTGCCCCTGTCCTCTGGTGGAGTTATGTTCAGAGAGCCAAGACAGATTGGGATTGGAAAAGTAGGTCACGCTCCTCTTTGGCACCAGGTCTGATGCTTGCATGGTGGGTGGTATGTGTTGTCTGAGGTCTGACCACCAGTGAGGGATGAACCCTGAGATGGAACACCATGAGATGGAACACCCAGTCGGGTGTCGCTGGCTCCAGCCAAGTCTTTGACTCATGCTGGTGACAGAGCCCTTTTTCCTGTCCATCCGGGAGCTGTCTTGTGTGGAGAGCTGGGTCTTTTGTTGTTTCTGGAGTTGGTGAGCTGGTCTTTGTGCTACCGATCTCTGCGTGACCACATACTCACAGGCCTACTGCTTTGATTTCTAAATGGCTGGTGTAAGTCAAGTATGTGATGTTATAAAATGGGGGCATTTTTTTAAGTATGAATGTCTTTGTTCCAAAGGATGGTTCATTTCTATAGTATATTCGGGTTGAAAATTGCTAGTATTGCATATGAAGGTCACTTAACTAGGTAATTGTCATTTTCATATATATATATATATATACACACACACACACATATATGTGCCAGTATGCCAGTCCTGGGCCTTGAACTCAGGGCCTGAGCACTGTCCTTGGGCTTTCTCAAGGCTAGAGCTCTACCACTTGAGCCTCAGCACCACTTCCGGCTTTTTTCTGTGTATGTGGTACTGAGAAATTGCACCCCGGTCTTTGTGCATGCTAGGCAAGCACTCTACCACTAAACTCCTGCCCAAACTCAGGCCAAACTCCTGCCACCCCCCCATTTTTCATATTTTATCATGGTTTTTATCCAAGTGGACTTAGTGATAAGTGCCTAAGGAGGTCTTTTTTGGCGTCAGGTATTTATTCAACTGGGTACAGATGCATACACACACTTATATGGTATATGCTCAAAGTAGATAAAGAAGGACTACAAAATAACTTCCTCCTGCACATGCATTCTGAGTGACTAGAATGGCCTAGGGCGGTGACTGAGAGGAACAGGCAGCCAGCCTTGGGCTAGGATTGTGACTGCTGGCCCTGGCTGCCCATTCCTGGCCATTCCCAGCCCACGCAGAGGTGGCGCTGCATGACATGGTAGCACCAGCTGGCAGCCGGGGCTACCCTGGGTGGTGGGGAGAAGGGGCTGGCAGAAATCAGGCCAGGGTGACTGGTGTCTTTTAGTGCTGTTTAAAGTTCAGGTAAAGCCAGTGTTACACATCACACTTTGGTACAGAGCCCCAAAAGGCAAGTGGTCTTTGACCCTGACTTAATTTTTCTTGAGATCAATTGATTTATTGGCTCCATCATCTCTGATATGGGATTCACAGGCAAATCCTGGTTCTCGGCTCTGTTGTAGGGATCAGAAATCACATGATTTTAGAATGGACAGGCCTTTGGTGGGCTGTGTGTGTGTGTGTGGTTTAAAGCGTTATTTTGTGTAGGAAGGTGAGGCGGGGGAGGGTGAGGACCTGGCTTTGGTTAGGAGTGGTGGAGGCAGCTGCCCTGGGAGCAGGGTTCCCTTCCAACCCTCCTCTTACCCAGGTCTCTTCTCAGACGATGCCTGCCCATACCCCCCTGTACTGTTTCCTCAGGGGAAGTGGTTCCCGGGTAACTCAAGGTCACCTTTCCCGAGCCTTACCTCTGCCGGGAAACAGAAGGCCATGCACTGTGCCTTCTGTCCTAGAGGGGCAGCAGATCCTGGCAGCTTGGGCAATCATGTGAGCATCCATCAGACTGGACTTTCTGGTGCTAAGAGGGTACATTTTTATTTTTTTTTTCTAGTACTGGGGCTTGAACTCTGGGTCCCTACTCATTAACATTTAAATTACTTCTGCCTTCCCCTCTTAGGTTATCTGTTAAAACATGAATAGAGGGAGGAAAGTGAGATATACAAAGTCCTGATCTCTGGATCCCCTGTTGAGGGAACCACAATTACTATCTTATCTAGAAATGGCCTCTGCACAAAGACCCCCTTCTAGTTTATTATTATCCAACTAGCTTGCCTGTGTCTGTCTGCCTGTCCCTGCAGACAAGTGTGTGACACAGCCGGGAAGATGGAGGGACCAGCTTGGCTGGACCTGCAGCCAGCTGGGATGGATGGCCCCAGGGTGAAGAGCAGCTCGCGGCAGAGCAGAGCTCACGACCAGCACGGGCTGGAACCTGGAGCTGGCGTGGTCCAAGCTCTCTTAGCCAAAGGGCCTTGCCGTGACCACCATCTCTCTGCTCTCTACCACCTGCCTGTTTGGTCACACATCTTCTCATTTTTCCATCTGTCCCTGTCGCTCCTTTCCTGGGGCGTGGGCAGAGGTAGGGGCCTTTGTGGGGATTCAGCTGTCCACTTTGGAAATGTGCACGGTGGAGCAGCGTGAATCCATGGGGCATGGACTGGCCCGATGAGTTCAGTGTTTGGTAACACTGAGCTCAGCTCAGTCAGGAGATGGAGAATTCCATTATGAGTGATGAGATTTGGGTACAAATATAAAATATAAACTGTGGCTTGCAGCATGTGGGATGTGTCCTACGAACTTAGAGCCGTGGGAATAGCAGAGTATGCTTGGGGCATATCAGTTAAAATTATGTAACTCTGGATATTATGTAAAGTGTCGGTTCAGAGGAACGTTTATCTTTCCTATCTTTGTGTTTTGGTTTGCCAGAACTCACGGATGATGCAATTAAGGCAGGTGAAGGTAAATTCTCTAGGCCGCATTTGATCCTGTCAAGCTGGCTTGTGCTTGGAGACATTTCGTAGTTCATATCTGTGTTGTGGTGAAAGAGCTGTTCCCTTGATGGAGTTTGGTTAATTTAGGAACCCCTGGGGGCCTTGTTACAGGTTTGGGGTTTGTACAGACATGTGCATTTAACAGGAAAGATTAAGGCTCATAAAAGGAGTAGTAAACTTGAGGGCTCCTCAGGACAGCACTGAGGCTTTCTGGACATGGTTTCTGCATTGCAGTGCCCCCATTTCCCTTGGATGTGTGCTTGTGTACCCTGTGAAATATCAGCATGTGCACACAGAGCTTGGCAAATACAGACCTTCAGTACAGTCTAAGGCTCATTTAGCTGTGTGTGCATTGTAACATAAAGCCCACCCACATTTTTTCAGCAGAGAAACTTAAAGGAAAGGAAGGGAAACCTGAAGAAAGGATCAGCTACTTAAAGGCTAACTTGTTACCAAGTATGGTTTCATGTCTTTCCTCCCGTCCTGTAGGAAGGTTAGTCATCAGTCTTGAGTGTGGAGTCTTGGCTGGGGGCTCTGTTGAGTTGTTGGGAAGGTCCAGGCCTCTGTGGAGCCTGTGTGTGTGTGTGTGTGTGTTGCTTACATTTTATTAACTATTGGGTAGTCAGTGATTTTTACATATTGAACACTTAGGCCTTAAGGAAAGCTGGGAGTGTCACCACTAGAGAAATGATTTTTAAGGGGCCAGGAGTGTGGCTTAGTGATAGAGTGCTTGCCTAGCATGCACGAAACCCTGGGTTCGATTCCTCAGTACCACATACATAGAAAAAGCTGCAAGTGGTGCTGTGGTTCAAGTGGTAGAGTGCTATTCTTGAGAAAGGACAGTGTCTAGGCCCTGAGTTCAAGCCTCAGGACTGACAAGAAAGAAAGGAAGGAAGGAAGGAAGATACAAAGAATTAAATGATCTTAAAACTTAGATCTTAGATTATTGCCTTTTGTCTAAGGCTTCAGCATGTGAGTAGAAAAGCATAGTCTTTTTTAAAAAAAATTATTAGCATAGTGAAATGAGTCAGGTTTTGCCACTGTACATTCCTTTCTCCCAGTAACTGGCCAGTCCTGGCTAATTGGTTGACAACATGAAAAGGACCCATATTTCTCCATTACACACATGTTGGCATAGCCACCGTTCCTCATGTGTGAGTGTGAGGACTGAGGCCTGACCTCTGAGCAAGGTGGCGGCTGTTTGCTAGTATTGGTTTTGTCTTCCCTGGTCCTGGGTTAAACCCAGGGTTCCAGTCTGATCAGGCAAATGCTTTCCAGGTATAGAGAGGTCTGGGAAGGTCTTGTGTTTGGCCGTGTCTTCGTCAGTGACACGTACCTGTTTCTGGGAGCTACAGAAAGAAAGTGTCAGCGCAGTGTGAGCCATTCCTTCTTCACTTGCCACCACTTACAGCAAGTGCACTGTGAAGCAGCACAGGGACACTAACATCTGTTGAAGAGGAGGCAGAAAAGATGTTCTGTGGAATAAGATAAAGAAGACACATTGTAATAAACGATATCTACTGCTACTGAAAAAGGAGGTCTCAGTATTATTTCAGTATAACTATGAGAGTAAAGAGTATATCTTTATAGCAAGTGAAAAACTAGAAATCTGGGAGTGGGGTGGTATGCCTTGAATCCTAGCACTTGGGGGGCTGAGAATGAGGAAGAATGTGAGTTCCATGCCAGCCTGAGCTACAATAGTGAGACCCTGTCACAAAACAAAATGAAACAAAGCAAGACACAAATGGCGTTGTGCTGACAGCTTAGAGAGTGCTCATTTTGAGCCTGGGCCTCAGACTTAGAAGACAGGCGACTTACGGGATGTAAGGTGAAGGTTTTCACCTGTGGGCTTCTCAAGCCTAGAGTGGGATGGCTGAGCAGTTTATTCAGGATGTAATCTTCATCCTTGGACCAGAGTTGGTGTGGAGATGTCCCCTTAGCCCTGTGAGCCCATACTGTTCGATGTGATTAACAACTCTGAAAAGAATGATGAAATTACAGTTTTTTTTTTTTTTTTTTTTTTTTGCCAGTCCTGGGCTTGAGCTCAGGGCCTGAGCACTGTTCTTGGACTTTCTCAAGGCTAAAGCTCTACCACTTGAGCCTCAGCACCACTTCCGGTTTTTTTCTATGTATGTGGTACCGAGGAATTGAATCCGGGTCTTCGTGCATGCTAGGCAAGCACTCTACCACTAGGCCAAACTCCTGGCCCCTACAGTTCATTTTTTAAAGCTTATTGGTCCTGGAAGAGAGACCATCGTACATTGCAGAGGACAGGCCTGTTTGGGAACACAGGCCCAGTTCTTTCGATAAATGGCCATGGTAGAGAGAGCCTGGGAAGCTTGTCACTACCAGGAGCTGAGGGCGGGGGGGGGGGGGTAGGGGGAAGACACCATATGTGGGTGCTGAATTGTGTCTAATGGAATCACGTCTGCAAAGGCCTTTAGATATTTCAGGTGTCCTTGGCTAGGGGACAGGACCAGAAATATTACTTGGGCTGTATGCAGGGCAGTAGAGAGAAGGGGTAACTTGAGAGCATGAGGAAGAATGGCCCATTCTTGTAAACAAATCTTAAAGAGCAGCCTTTGTTGTCCCCATGAGAACGTTTTGAAACAGAGTGAAGCTGGCGTCCCTAAGTGGCGTTTTGTGGTTCTGGCACCATGTCTGTGTGGCTGGCGACATGCTGGAGGTGGGGGGTGCCAAGATGGCCCCATTGCTACTGCCCATCCCTGTGGCTGGCTGGGTGAGCTTTTGGCCTAGAACTGCTTGGCGTGAACTTGGAAACCTGCTTGCTTCCCGGGTCAGCGGGCTGGGCCCTCCCCATAATTCCTGAGCTTTGATTATGGGGGTTGTTCAGGACAAGAGTGGCTTTGTAGAGAGCGTGTTCAGTGCTCCGGGGTCTAGCGTGACTGGCGGATATAAATTGTATGGAAGCAATTAAATGCGAAGGAAATGTCATGTAGTCTGGATTTAAATGTACAGACTTGTGGCACTATTTAAAAAAATAAATGGAGAAGAATGGAGAGTAAAAAATAAAGGAACAGAGAAGATAGATAGGGCAAAAGAGCCTGTGACGCACATACTGAGATAAAATGGTCATTTAAAACATTTGTTTTAAAAAAATAAAGCCAAAGCCTAAAGGGCTAAAATCAAAATCTAAAATCTCTGGAGACAGGCTTGTTGTATGGTGCTAGTCTGTAAGGTCTAGGCCCTGGGTTCACATCCTCTCTGGTACTGAAAAAAAAGAATCATGGAAAGTCAAGAGCTGGCATTTGGCAAGTGTCATGGCCCTCCACGTGAAGACCGGTGTAGGGACTGTGCTGCTGGGCCAGCCGCCTTCACCTGGGTAACAGACAGTCAGGGCCTTTTAAGTGGGTGGCCATGCAGGTCTGGAGGAAGTGGCCTAGTTGTCAGTCCCTGGGCTCTTCTCCGTGGGCTATGCATGGCTACGGCATGTTTCGCAGTGGCTCCTCCTTGGAGATCTGGGGAAAAGGGGTAAATCTACTGAGCCCACCACCTCCATTTTTGGTGATAAAGACTTCACCACTTCATCTCCTCTGCAGTCCTCTGGTTGGCCCAATCAGCCTGGAGGGGACCCCTGCCCCCAGATCCCCAGAGCAGTAGGCTCTGTGGGCCCTCTGGCATTTAATGCCCTGCACCCATTAGAACTGAGCACAGCCTGCTGTTGTGTCACCAGTTTGGGCTGAGCAGCCGGGAGGCAGTGTGGGACCTGCCCCACTTGTGCCCGCTGCCCCAGGGATGACTGCGGAGACCAGGTGGGCACGGACAGCTAGTTAGAAGTAACAGGACAAGGAATTTGCTCTGCAGATGAGTTCAGTACTAATTAGAAGACCTGCATCTGCACTGCTGAAGGGAATTTGCACTTTGGTTGTTGAGCTGGTACTTGGGCTTGAACTCAGGGCCTGGGCGCCGTCCCCTAGCTGTTTTGCTCAATCAAGTATGGTGCTCTGTCCCTTGAGTCATAGCTCCATTTCTGGCTGTTTGCTAAGGGTCTCACCACAGACTTTTCTGCTCTGGCTGACTTTGAATTGAGATCCTTAGATCGCAGCTTCCTGCGTAGCTAGGATTACTGGAGTGAGTCATCTGTGCCCAGTTTGTTTATTTGTTTGTTTTGTACTGATATTTGAACTTGGGGCCTCATGCTTGCTAAGTAAGGCTGGTACACTACCTCTGAGCTCAGACTTTATACTGTAGACTGTATGGACCAGAACCCAATTTTTCCTTCCTGTACTTACTTCTGAAGCACCTCATCCAAACTCTGACACATATACAAGGATTTGATGAATATTTCCTGAAATAAGTGTAACTTTCCCCATTATTTAGATAATGTGGCATTCTCTCCCATGCAGTATATACCAATAGACAATGGACTCTTACTGTGTACTTCTCTGCTTAGCACAATGGGTAACTAGAAACCACATTTTTCTGTGGAACATAGCCCATTCCTTGTATTTAACTTCTTAGTCTTATTGTAAATTCTAAGAAACTACTTCCTCCAGCAGAGCAGTGGTGACCTAATAAAAGAAATAACAATACATATATTCAGGTTCCCGGTGATTTCCACATTCCACTGTGTGGGAACCTGCCATCACCTCCTTTGCCTCGCAGAAGATCTCAGGAGTTAACCTTTCAATCAAAGGACTTCTCAGGATGCACAAGAACTAGCAGAATTCCAGATCTGAACAGACAGGGCTGAGTCAGGGGTGAGGAGACAGATCCCAGAGGGATGACCGACACAGTCCCCAGTGCTCGGCACAGCCCCTAGTCCATCTCCCACACACTGGAAAGCACATTTAGTGGGATGTAAACCCAGGAGCAATTATGTTCCTGGAAGCAGCCCATTCTAGAGCATGTTAAAATTGGGTTTGAGCTGTTTTATTCCTTACATGCCCTTTAAGGTCACATACACTCAAGGTTTCATACACACTCCTGTCTCCTCACTTTCTTTGGGAATCTAGGCACAGAGTCCATGTCCTTGGCTCTCCCTTTTCCTCCCACGTCCATGGTCACGGTGTGGTTTCCCCCTTGCACACACTCTCGGCCCCCGGCTCTTCTCTTTCTTTCCCTCTCCTTTCCCGTCTCCTCCCCAATGTGTCTTGATCATCTGTTTGTAAACAGCCACAGCCACGCCCTGGCTCCGGCCTCAGCCTTTCTCACACAGCACCCAGGCTGATCTGGGTACTGTTCCTGGTCCCTTGGCTGCTACTGCAGAGTTCTTCTAGTGTCTTGTCTTGTCAGGATGGCCTCCGGCCTGGTCCGAGTCTGGGGTGCCTTCCTCGCTCCTTCAGGTTTGGACCCGCCACGGCCTGCAGTGATGACATGGGTCCAGTGGGGCCCCTCCCCTTCCTGGCGTCCCCTCTGTGCAGTCCAGCCTGCCCGGTGGGTTCTGTGGGCCTCACTTCCTGCCCCACGGCCCTTGCCTCGCCCAGGTTGTCGGCTGGCCATGACTTCATTGTTTCAGAAGCCATCTGGGTTGAAGTCCTCTGTAGGTCTGTTGGCCTTGTTGGCCTAGCACTGAGCTGGCTCCTGAGACAGCATCATCAGAGTCATAGGTGCAGCACATTAGAACAGGAATTTAGACGGGAGGATCCGGCAGGGGCTCCTTATCTTTACTTCAGGATCTGGAGGGATCCTTTTCACTTTATTATGGTTCTTTTGAGATAAGATCTTCCCATGAGTCCAGGCGGGTCTCAGACTTGTGACTCTGTCTCTGCCTCCCCAGGGGCTGGGATTACAGTCAGGTGCTCAGGGTTCTTTATTTATTTTTAACAGATTTCACTTATTTCTTAAAAAAAATCTTTATTGAGATGTAATTTATATATCATACAACTCACCTTCTAAAAATGTATAATCCATTGGGTTTTTAAAAGTATATTTATAGGGGCTGGGAGTTTGGCCTAGTGGTAGAGTGCTTGCCTATCATGCACAAAGACCCAGGTTTGGTTCCTTGGTATCACATACATAGAAAAAAGCCGGAAGTGGTGGTGTGGCTCAAGTGGCAGAGCCCTAGCCTTGAGAATGCCCATGGACAGTGCTCAGGACCTGAGCTCAAGGCCCAGGACTGGCAAAAAATGTGTATTTGTAGGTATGTGTGGCCACCTCTCTGGTTGTATGGCCAGTAGCTGTCACCTCCTCTGCCCTCACTCATGCAGGGATCCTCCCGGGCTGTGGGCAGCCGTGAGATGCTGGGGCCTCCTGCACACTTGCTCACTCCAGGTACCCTCCTTCCTTGGGTGTGGCCCTGTCTCCATCACACCCTGTAGCTTCGCATTTGCCAGTTTCCCTCCACCTCTGGTGGCTGGAGAGGCTCAGGGCAGATGGACATGTGGACACAGCACGGATGGACAGACTGACAATCTCTCTTCAGTGGCAGGGATGGTGGGCTTTCTAATCCGACGTTGGGGTTAGATACATGACAGCACTTGGTGGGCGTACGTGACTTCAGCCAGCTCCTGTTTCCCTGTTTGTAAAACGGAAACTTCCTTGTGTCCTTAGTCATGCCGGAGGGAGGGTGGGGCCTGGACTTGCAGAGCAAACATGAGGATAAGCAGAGTCCTTGCTCCCGTCCTCCCTTGCAGTGAGGCTGCACCTGGGTCCTTCCTGGGCCAGCATACAGCCGTGATGTGGAGAACCTGGCTGGATGAGTGGTGCGAGTTTCCTTCTCTGTGGGACAGGCAAGGAGGATGGTTGCTTTCCTGAGTCCTCTGGGCTTCAGCACTCACCCTGAGCCTGCACATGGTTACCCAGCATCCGCTGGCTCTCATGGAAACAACTGGGCGGACAAGAGACATGCTGTGGTCCAGACGTTGACTGGAGGAGGCGGCGGTTAATTGTGCCGCTGACTTCCTAGCCCTTTTCGTTACAAGGACCCAGGGAACTGTAAGGGACCCCTTGCTGTTACAACTTTAGAATTTGAGCAAGGCCTACCTGCCTAAGCCAGGAAGCGATATTTAAACTTGTTTGGAAGACGGAGGTGGGAGAAGCACAGTGGCAGGTCTTTTGATAGAATAGAAATAAAGTATTTTCCTCATCCGGCTGTGCCTCTTCATCTGTGATCATGAAGAAGCTGGAGGAAATTGGTGGGGGAACTTGGTGAGCCCTCTGGACCTCCCTCTACTCTGACCCGGGTGAGTGGGGGGCTCACGCCCGGCACCCTCTTGCTGGCCGTACCTGGGGCCCAGCCTCATGGCAGGACCGAACCTTCCAGGCTGTTGTGCTCAATAGGCTCCATGGGGGAGACCCAGACAAAGGGTGTTTCTGGGGTACTGATGGCGGCACTTTCCACCTCAGGTCTGCCGTTTTGCGTTTACATCATGGCCTCTTTTGGAAATAGGCAGAGCCTGGAAACAAGAAAGGAGTCTGAAAAGGACATAGCCTTTACTGCCTCGACACACAACCTGCTCAAACAAATGGCAGGTGAGCCTGGACACCCTCCAGAGGTTGACCTCAGGGCCCTGGCCACGTGACCTGGACAGGACCGTGTAGTCACGGGAGTGCTTGCTTAGCAAGTTACCCTCGGCACCGTGACTCAGCTTCCCTGGGGCTGGGACTCCCGGCTGACTTGAGGACTCAGGTTAGCCCAGCAGGATCAGAAGTGCTGGGCACATGACCGTGGAGTTCACCTGAAGTGCCACCTGTGCCCTGCCTCTCAGGCCTGTGTCTGGAAAATACCATGAGTGGAGCCGGGCGGCGCTGGTCGTGGAGGGGCTGGAGGAAGGTGTGATCCTCCAGACAGGTGTAGAGAGGAACAGTCAGGAGGCCAGAGAGGAGGGTGGAGGCAGGGCATGACTTCTGAACCCCAGGCTTTTCTGCCTGGGTGCTGGCCGGAGCTAAGCCACTGTTCTCTGCACCTGCTTTGCTTCTTGTCATAGCAGACCTTTGTTCTGCACCAGTTATTTTTAGACTTCTTTAAACATTCTAGTTCGTTTTACACTGTAGAGTAACTGGAATGTTCCCTCATCTACTTATGGAGGCACAGAGGAGCAGGTCCAGGCATGGAGCTCCTCCATTAAGCCCTGTCCCTCCCCACCAGTTCCTGGAATGTAGAGGCACTGGAAAAGTGCTCATGTTTTCCCAGACGGCTGTGAGCCCGCTCTGCAGACTGTTGCGTACTTTCTGGCTCGGCTGCTTTCATTTTGAGCGGCAGCAGGATGTACTCAACAAGGAGGCCGTGTCTTTTCCTCTCTCCAGGCCGGGCAGTGGTGTCGTGGTGGGAGTGCTTGCTTTCCTTCCACATCTTCATTGTTCCTGTAAGAAGATGCCCCTTTTCTTTTCCTGCTTTCTTGATGCCCTTGGCAGTGGTGACTGCGAGAACGGCCTGCAGCCTTGTTCCACCGGGAGTTTTCCTGGTGCTCAAGTCTTGAGTTGCCAGACTCATCCAGGAAACCAGGTCACCATCTTCCAAAGTCTGGTGCCCATGCCAGCACTCTGGTGGGCTGGAGCGAGGCCAGAGCCACGGCTGAGACTTAGAAGAGTTCATTCTTCAGTCTCCATTGCCGCTTCATCATGGGAGACTTTTATGCCTTTGGCACATGGAGAGAGAGCTGTTTTGCCATCAAGGTTTAGTGCCCTCTGGTTGCTGTTCGTTGCCCGGCAAAGGTTCACGGCTGATTACATCCCACGTGGATAAAAATGGGGGCAGAGTTCCTCAAAGGAGGCCCCGGTTGTGGTCAGGAAAGACCACAGACGTTGACCCCAACAATTGCTGTCAGATAAAATGCAGATGTTCATTTGAATTTGAATTTCAAGCCTTGTGCCTATAATCCTAGTTACTCAGGGGTCTGAAATCGTGGTTGGAAGCCAGACCTCTTGTCAAATAGCTGAGCTCAGGGGCAGACACCTGTTAGCCCGGCTATCAGGGAGAGTGTGATTCCAGCCAGCCCATGTGGAAGTGTTCTCAAGACTCTACCTTCAGGGAGGGAAGCTAGCATGGTATGACAGGGTCACAGTCCCGGAATCCCCATGGGCAAACCTTGAGATTGATCTCAAAATCAGTACAAAAAGGTCTGTAGGCGTGGTTCCACACGAACGCCAGCCCAGCAGGTGAGAAGTTCTGAGCTCCTGTCCTGTCATCAAAGGAAAGTTTTTAATTTCATATAGGCATGACATGGGTTGCTCTGAGACCGGGCTAGTTCCTGGCCGGGGTTGTTTCTGTGGGACATCATTTGGTGGCTCTACTTTTTAATCTTTTTTCGTGTGTGTGTGTGTGTGTGTGTGTGTGTGTGTGTGTGTGTCAATCCTGAGACTTGAACTCGAGGTCTAGGTGCCGTTGCTGAGCATCTTTTTGAGCCACAGTGCCACGTCGGCTTTTTCTGAGTAGTAGTAGAGAAACAGAGTCTCACAGACTTTCCTGCCCGGGCTTGGCTTTGAAGCACAACACTCGGATCTCAGCCTCCTGAATACCTGAGAGTACAGGCATGAGCCACCCACTCCCGCCCAGCTTTCATTACTATTATTTTTTATTTATTTTTAACTTATTTTTCAGTAGTTATACTAAGGGGTTTCAGCCAGACAGATCAGTGTGTAAGTACAGTCCATTCTCATCACTGTCAACCCTGCCACCATCCTTCTCCCTCTGTGAATTACCCACCCCAGTGATGAGTACCAGCCGACAGGGGAATGATTTTACTTAGAGGTATTTCCTACTATGAGATTGTCTTCCCTGTGGTTTCCCAATTGAGGCTGTGCTGTGAGTACCTGGGTTTGACTCTGAAGGCCCTGTGTGTGGGGGTTCCCTAGGCCTTGCAAGGAGAGTGTCACAGGTGATGGGACTCTGACGTCATTGCTCTGTGACTGTAGCAGTATGGTTTCTGAGTGCCACCTGATGCAGGAGCTTAGCAGGCAGACACATCTGGCATTGGCGTGGGAAGCTGGGGCACTGAATGTCAGTAAATTGGTGATTAGGAGGTGGCGGTTCTGTGGGCTGGCCCCATAGGTCACAGACCTGTGGGGAGGGCTGCCTGAGAGAGGGACCATGGGGCGATCGGACACTGTGGCCACTTGTCCAGGTCTGTGAGGGTTCAGGAGATGCAGCCTCTTGTCTGTGAGTGGCCCAGTGTCTCTCAGCGCACTCTCTCTAAGCTGGTAGAGCAGGGTTAGTCCTCAAAGCAGTGATACAGTTTCTACCCATGCAAAGCTACAGTGAGCCACAGAAAACAAGTGAACGCGGCAGCGTGTACATTCAGGCTGCAGGGTTGTTCTGAGGATAAAGGCTTTGACTCCAAAAGGAGGACACCAGGCTCCTCACCAGCAGGTGTCGGGGGCACACCTGTGATGCCAACACTGGCTGGGGAAGGAGGGAGGCGAGTTCACAACCACCAGCTGAGCCCAGGCTGCACAGACCCTTTCTCAAAGAAGGGGGAGGGAGGGGCGCATGTTGGAGTTCTGGCAGGCGAGGGCCCGGGTTATTTTTCCTGGGGAGATGTGGGGTATGGAGTCATAGCATCGCCCCAGTTGGTTTGTAGATAAAAGCCAGTGAGTGAGAGATCAACAAGGATAAAGAAATCCTGATGATTCATTAGCTACTGTGACTCTTTGACCCCAGAGTATTCATTTGATCTGGGACCAAAGAGGAGCCACACAGGGTTCTGGAGGCATGCTAGCCCGTTGGGCGCCCGATAGAGAAGTCCACAGCTTGGGATGCTCGTCTGTCTTCTGTGCACACTTTTTGAGAATGCCCGCAATGCCTAAGTGACACCAGACCACAAAATGACTGTAAGACAATGGGCCCAGGCCTCGTGGTGTGACTCTGCCTCCTTTGGAAGTTTGCTAGTTGAGTTTCTTCCTCTAGCCCTGGGCCGTCTAGTGGAATGGCTGCACCTGGTTACTTTGATGAGCACATCAAGAGCGCTGGAAAGCCAACTTGCTGGTCTCCAGACCATCCTCGTTTGCCCTGCCCTGGGCCCTGCTCTGAGCCCTGCCCTGGGCCCATGTATTCCAGCATTTGCTTTCTGCATTAGTCACTTCTGTGGTTTTCTGCTTCCTTCCAATAACATAACTTGAGTTATTTAAGAAAAAAAAAATCACAGAAGTACAATTTCACAAAGACTTCAGTGATTAGAATTGCCGTCTGGAATTTTAAAAACTAGACAGTGAAGCAGTGAATTTAAAAAGCCTTCAAAGTTTAGACACAAGAAATGTTTCTTTATAAGGGAGGGTGTGAGCTGTGAGGTTTTGCCTTTTAGAATGCCATATTTAGTATACCTCAAAACCGCTCAAGCAAAGTACATGCTGAAGTCGAAAAGCATGTCATTCTGTAACATTTTCAGGCCCATAAAGTAAGAATAGCAGCCAATTTGTTCTCAGGGACCTGTGGTTGGTTCAGCAAAATTAATCCCAGTCCTGAATTGTTCTTGCTGAGAGTGGCATGGATTCATGCTTTTCCTAAGGCGGGAGGAGGCTGAATTCCTTCACCATGCTCAAGTTTGGGGTAGTTTTTGCCTTCTCCCCACTCTGTCATTCTAAACAAACAGCCTGGTGGGAGGCCCAGCGTCGCAGAGCCCAAGCGCCTGTGTGAAGCTGGTGTGTGGTCCTTTCCACTGCCCGGAGATAGATGGTTTATTCCTGCAGGTGGACAGACACTGCAGTGACTTTGCAATGAAAGCACTGTTAGTGGAAAGGCAGAGGTGATCTGGTCCAGAACTCGAGGTTCTAGTGGGTACACACCAGGTATAAAGGATCTGCTTGTTCATTTCAGCTCCTGAAGGAATAGGTGTGCTGTGTGTGTCTGTGCTGTGTTGTGTGTGTGCTGTGGTATGTGTGTGCTGTGTGTGTATGTGTGTGTGTGTGTTGTATGTGTGTGTGTGTGTTGTGTGTGCTTCCTTGTAGCAGAACCAAGATAATACAGAAGTATCTTTGGAATACGTAAATAGTGGACTGGAAAACACCGTCAGTCAGCGTGGTTGTTATGGTGCCACACCCCGGCCAGGCATCTGAAGGAAGGAGTAGTGGCAGATTCTAGACAGCCTCAGAAGTATCACTGGTTTGGGAAACCATTTAGGAATCAAGATCTTCAGTTCCTGAGAGACCTGGGCTATTGAGTAAGACAGGGTCTCCACGTGCTGTCTGTGGGAGGGGATGTCAGGCCACCCAGAGGGTGGAGGTCCCTGCCAGCATGTTTGGGCAGAACAGAAAGACCGGGCCTCCCGTCCGTGCAAGCCTGAGGTATGGAGAAGTCTCGTGGTATGCACTGGCAGCTGGGAGTTGAAGAACGCATAACGTAGCCGGAGCTATATCCCAGAACCTTTCTCAGTTGATGCATGAAGAGTGTTTGGGGCACCGAAATTTTTCCATTCTTCCAGCAGTGGCAGGAGTGGAGGGGTGGCAGGGGTGAGCCTGACGAGGCCCGTGACTGTTCCTGTAGTTATCCTCAGGTGGCATGGGGGACAGGCCTGGCGAGGCTCGTGACTCTTCCTGTAGTTATCCTCAGGTGGCATGGGGGGACAGGCCTGGCGAGGCTCGTGACTCTTCCTGTAGTTATCCTCAGGTGGCATGGGGGACAGGCCTGATGAGGCCCGTGACTCTTCCTGTAGTTATCCTCAGGTGGCATGGGGGGACAGGCCTGGCGAGGCTCGTGACTCTTCCTGTAGTTATCGTCAGGTGGCATGGGGGGACAGGCCTGGCGTGGCCTGGGACTCTCCCTGTAGTTTTTTCTCATGTGGGACCTTGCCTCCCTGTCAGAGAATACTTCCAGGCAGAACTGTGTTCAGATCTCAGCTGTGCTCTTTGTGAGGTTTCTTGCTTGTCCACATCTAAGGTCCCGAGGACCTTAGCCTGCACGGATGGCTCTCTCACCTCTGGCATTCCTTCATTTTCTTCCCAGGTACCTGCAAGTTTCAGGTATTAAGGGGCCCTGTCACCTTATGTCGATTAGGACACCTTGTCTGTATCATATCTCCAGTGAACGGGGCTCTGCAGTCCTGGGCAGGTCTTGCAGTCTTCTGCCTACTGTGGGGGCGGGAGGATTAGAGGTAAGCACGCCAGGCCTCTGGCACCAAGATGGGCGTGGATGGATGCTCAGAGAATCAGGTCCCCTCAGCTGTGTCTGCTGCCCCTACAGGCATGCCTCGAGGAATCTGCTGGTCACAGGAGACTGGCCCCAGGCTGCTCCCTGCTCCAGAGCTGACAGGCCTGGACTCTAAAGTCCACCCCAAGAGTGTGAAAAGTGTCTCTGGAAAGTTACTTCAAAAGAAATTGTCGTTCTTTACTGGATAGGGGAGATGATGCTGCATAGGCCTGTTGAATACGCAGTGGCGGTATCTCTTTCAAGGGGTCCTCTGTGCTGAAACAGGAGCTTTGTTTTAAGGCCCCTCTTGGCCAAGGATAGACCATTCATGATGGCCTGTTGCACGCTTTGTTTCTGATTCTGTGGGACGGGGGCTTGGAGTTTGGATTTGTAGAGTTTTCAAAGGCTCCACATCCTGTGTCAGAGCGAGGCCACTAGAAATAGTGACACAGACCAGTCGAGGAAACCGTGGTCAGGAAGTCACACGGCCCAGGCACTGGGCTCGTGCCAGCCTTCCCTTCATCCTGCCATCCTCCACCCTTACCCTCCCAGGTAGCTGGGATCACAGTCGGATCCACCTGTCCTGGAGGTTCTTCCTTCTGCTCATGGCTCCTGGGGGTGTGGGGGTGACCGCATAGCGTGACAAGTGAAAGCTCTCTCCCACAGCTTGTCTAAAGCCTGAGGGAAAATGGGATCGTGGCTTTATCAGGCAAAACTTGGTGTGCAGCCAGGGAGGTTCCTGTGTGAGTGGGGAGGCTGGCGGGGGGGTGGGTAGAGTGGTAGGTGCTTGCCTAGCGTGTGCCCAGCTCAGGTCTGTGATTGCTAGCACAGGGGAGGGAGTGGCTGTTAAGAGCCTCGCCTCATCTCCTGTGGCTGTGTCGAGAGCAGCATTTCCACCTCTTTCCCGTCTTTCTTTCCTGTCAGGATAATCTTCGGGGCTGTAGGACCCGATGATCAACCAAAACATGGCCTAAGTAACTGGCATTCAGTCCGCAGGAGAGCCTGGAACATAGTTTCTCAAAGCACATGGCGGAATGCAGGGAATTTATGGCACTGGGCAAGTTCAAGGAAGAACCAGTTCCAGGCAGGGGATTTGATTCTATCAGTCGTGGAGGAGGGTTAGTCATGAATGGGGTGGGTAAGGATAGGGTAGAATTTTGAAAGGATGACAAGAACGGGAGGCAGTGGGGAAATGAGGGGGGGTAGCCAAGGCTTTGGAGGCTGTGGCTGGAAGCGGTGGACTCGGTGGGCTCGTGCGCCAGGCGGAGAGAAGACAGGAAATTCTCCACGGGCTGAGCTGTGACCAGGGTGTCTGGTGAAGGGACATCTTCCGCAGAGCATCCTGACTCCTGAGGTGCCTGCCGTCAGGATGGCCCCCGTCCACCAATATTGTTCTCTGGCCTTCCTTGTTTTGCTTCGTTATCTTGGATAAACAGAGGGAGGCTGATTCATTTTTAAAGCAAAACAGGATGCACTAAAATACCGCGAGTGACATGGAGGCAGACTTGCACAGGCACGTACAATCTTGTTTATAAAGGGAGCGGACAGTGTGGTCAGGAGACCCCCTCCCCGTCTGCTCCCCTTCCCCCATCCGGCTGGACCTGGCCCAGTTCTTGGCCAACTCACTGATTTCTTTGGAGGTCAGTGACTCAGATAGCAAATCTGCACGGACCACAAGGACCAAGCAGTGGTGCTGTGAGGAGCTGCCACTGGAGCTGGACTGTCTGGGCAGGAGGTGAGAGGCGCGCTCAGGACCAGAGCAAGAAACCTCAGCACCTACAGGATGCGCACACGGGTGTGGAAGCAGAGGCCCTCGAGCCCACTGTTCTCACACTCCAGTTCCTTCCGTCATGGTCTCCCCCCCACTGTCCCTCACCCTCCCTTCGTCCTTGTCTTTCTTTTGGGATTGTTTGGTTTCTTGGGGACAGGGTTATTTTGTGGAACAGGCTAGCTTCAGATTTCGGGTCCTCCTGCCTCCTCTGAGTGTTGGGCTTGCGGGTCTGTCTTGCCACATCCAGCTAAAGAGGGGTATTTTTACTTGTTTACACAGCCGAGTCTGAACTTTTCCAACACCTGGTCAGAGAGCACACTGTATTTTATTTGTATATTTAGTGAGCACTTTGCATATTGTTTTATACTTAAACCAGCCCATAGGTGTGTTGGTAAGGCATTTCTTATTTATTTTATGTAATGATGGTACTAGGGCTTGAACGCAGGGCCTAAGTGCTGCCCCTGAGCTGTTTTGCTCAAGGCTAGCACTCTATTGTGGGTTACAATGCCCACATTAATGTTGGGAACACTGCACAGTCATGTGGGACTGGAGAGCAGAAACATACAGCGTCTGCGACCGCTCCAGGGATCCTGTTTTACAATCCCATGTAGAAAGTGGTCAAGAAAGACCCTGCAGTGGGTGCCTGAGCAGAGGCGCGCTCAAACACAGCCCTGCACGTCTCTGAGGAGTGTCTCCCTTTCTAGTCCCCTTTCTCGTATTTAAATTTTGTCTTCACGTGGTTGTACTAGTGGGTTTCAGTTTACACTACTGCAGTGTGCACAGCTCATCCTGATAAGCCACTCCTTCCATCCCTCCTCCTCCATCCCTTCTCCTCCCCTTCCCCCCACCCCTTCCTCACCAGTGACATCAAGCTCTTTGCTTCCCTCTCCACGTAGGCAGTAGTACTCCTCGACTCTTTGTCCATTTTTATTGGTCTGAATTCCTCCCATTGTTCCCCTGCTCCGCCATGTGTTTCAGTTTTCTGATACTGTGTTTAAAGGGGTTTCACCGTAGAGAGTCACTCCTCAGTCTCTCTGGCATAGACGACACTCGAGTCAGCGTGGTGGCACGTGTCTGCCGATGTCTTATGTGCATTCAAAGTTTACTCTTGCCCTCTCTGTCATTGGGACTGGTGCTAGGGTTTGAACTCGGGACCTTGTGCTCTTGTTTTTAGAGTTCAGACACCATGCATTGGTACAGGGACCAGGGATATTAACAACAGAGGAAACCCTTCTCTTAAGGAACCTTATTTCCAGTGCAGAATAAAGGCGTTCCAACTGCCAGGTGCTATGTTGGCAGGTGGGGGCTGTGGTTTGGGGTACCATGGATTTAGGCCGGCGTGTGGGAACCTTTCCCAGGGTGTGGTGCCAGGTCGGGGGCCCAGGACCCATCTCGTCGAGACACAGAACGTGTGTATCTGAAGTCTCAGCCTTGGCCTTGTTTTTACAGTTTCTCCGGTAGTTCAGCTGACCTTGAACTCGCGGTCCTTCTGTTCCAGTCTCCATAGAGATGGGGTTATAGGTGAGCCCCACTCCAGTCCTGGCTTGAGCTCAGGGCCTGGGCACTGTTCTTGGGCTTTCTCAAGGCTAGAGCTCTGCCACTTGAGCCACAGCACCAGCACCACTTCCAGCTCTTTTTTATGTATGTGGTACCGAGGAATGGAACCGGGGTCTTCCTGCATGCTAGGCGAGCGCTCTACCACTAGGCCACACTCCTGGCCCCTCCTGGGTCTACTCTTGCCTTGGATCTAGATTTTGAGTGGCACCAGGCTTTAGCTAATGGAAGTGCTGCAGTTCAGGTTTATTTGGCTATGTGGTATTGATCTGAATTTCTAGTGTAGTCAGTGCTTGTTAGTCCAGAATGCTGTTCTCTCACAGTGATGTCTGCCTAAGACTTGAGGTGGAATGAAAAATCCAGGGCTCCAGGCCATCCCCTTGGTTCTCTCTGAGATCTGAGGTCATGGAATTTTTTTCATTTGCCAACAAGAAATAATGGCTGCCACGATGGAGGGTTCTATGTAAAGAGAAGTATTTTTCAAATTCATGTGGATGAGAACTGATGGTGGCTGTGGCAGTCTGTCACGAGGGAAGTGCGTGTGACCTCCCACAGTGCACCTGGGCTTTCCACGGCGGTCAGGGAGGCTGGGGGAGAGGGGCATGCATTGTGAGGAGCGTGACGAAGGCTGTGCTGCGGGGTAAGTGTGGGACCCGTGGTCAAGCAACCCTGCGGCTGGAAGCCTCTTCTCACGTCCCCTGTCACCTTCATGTGCCTTTCCTTGCTCGGCCCCCTCCGCTCGTACCACCCACCCCCTCCAGGCTCTCTCCCCGTCTGCCTCTAATGTCTCAGACTCAGACCGAAGTCTCCCTGGCCCCCAGTGCAGGAATTGCCGTCTGGCATTTGCAGGGGTTTGGCAAAGTTCTGAGGAAAACCATCTGGAAATATTTTTGGCCTTACAGCTCACAGTCAGTTCTAATCGTAGCGCCGATAAACAGCACCTATGTGGGCGAATGTGGTCATGTTCCAATAAATCTTGATTTTCACAAACAAGTTGCCTGCAGATGTAGTCAGCTGCCTTCTGCGTGTCACCCCTGGTGGGCTTCCTGGCACATCTGACCTTCCCTTGTATCTGAAGGGCGCGGCCTTGGCCCCGGCCTCCTGCAGACCCTGGGAATGGAAGGTGCCCTCTCTGGAGTTGTGTTCCACACCGCTGCCCCTGCCCATCCACCTGGCCTGCCCTGCTGCGACTCAGGAAGAGCTCCCTGCCTCTTCTCCATCTCCTCCCCAGTGATCTCAGCAGTCATTTCCAGCTCAAAACACTCTTATTACGTATTGGGAGACAGGCCACCACCTCAAACTAACATTTATCACAGTAAAGAGCGGCCATGTGTGACTTCAACAGCTGGCTTTCTTACGTTTCTTACACACAGACCCCTCTTCCTTCAACAGCTGGGGTCCTCACGTGAGAGACACACGGGCCCCTCCTTCACCGTGACGTGAGGGACACACAGGCCCCCCCCCCCACTTCACTCTGGCCCCAGGTGTGATTTCCTATCTTTTGCGTTACAGGAAATGCTCTGTATACTGGCAGAGGAAGGTAATACCCAATGAAAAGCTTCACTGAAGTTCAGATCCCTGGAACAGGCATGGTGCTTGATTCATAGTTTCAAACCCGGCCCAGCTGATTCCTGAACTTCAGATTTTAGACGAGCCTACTTGGATCTTGTCAAGGGAAGAGTAGTGTTAGACTCTCCTTTCCCGCGGGGGTCGTGGGGTTACCGTGAGGGAGCTGTGGGTGTGCTCTGACCCCTCGTGGGGAGAGTGGCACCAGAAGCTCCCGAGAGGGGAGCCTAGCCTCCTCTCCCTGGAGCACAGGCAGAGGTGGACGTTGGAAAAGGAAGCCTCATTTCCTCTGTGGAAACGTGTATGTATCTTCGTGTGCCGGGTGACTGGCAAAACAATAGCTGCTGTGGAGTTTCAGGAATCAAAGAGGAGGAAATAGCATGTGGGTGACCACAGCTGGTTGGCGGGAAGGTGAGACTGGCCAGCCCTTGTCTGTGAGGGGACATGAACGCCACTAGCCTGTCACAGCTGTCAGACCTGCGGCAGTGAAGGGGCTGTCCACGACTTCCCAGCACGGGGTGCAGCCCTGCTCCACGGGATACAACTTTGCTGGTGTGGACAGGAAGGTCAGCTTGTGGGGATAGGCATGGTGGGGGAGCACTCCCGTGATCCCAGCAGCTGGAGAGACGGAAAGAGAGGAAGCACGGTCAAGGCCAAAGGCTCCATCTTCACAAAGAGCCCCTGTGCGGTGGCTCCTGTTTGTGGTCTCAGCTCCTGGGAGGAATCGGTAGGGAGGTTGTGGTCTAAGGCCAGCCCTGGGTAAAAGCACAAGACTCTATTGGAAATCAGTGGCTGAGGTCATGGCTCAGGTGGTAGGGCACCTAACCACAGGAAGGATTCATTTAGTGAAAACCGCTGTGGGATTGCCTGCCGCAGTGGGGGGAGTAGGGAGGGCCTGGCCACTGCCCTCCGAGTGCTCCAGTGAGAAGCCGTGGTGGACTCCCCTCGGGTGGCCCTGCGGCTGCCCGGGCCTGGGTCTTTCCCCTCTGTAGGTCTCTCAGGTCTGTTGCCCGAGTTTGGCGGGGACGGAGGAGCGTCCCCGGAGGCCCAGGAAGCCAGAAGCCATGGGAGCCACACGCCCTTGGACGGGCCGGGTGTGCCCTGGCCAGGACAGGCCCCTGGGGTGGCCAGGGGTTACGGGAGACAGCACCCATGTGGGTCACAGTTGTTCAGATTGCACTGCTCACGCCGGCGGCTGGTGAAGAAGCGGCGTTCATGTCCTCAGAGCCGGTATTACAGGCATGAGCCACCGGCTGCTGTCAGGCCTTTGTGTAGCACTTGGCCTGGAGCCCAAGTGCCTGGCCGAGCGGGAGGCCCTGGGTGCTGAGCTGGGTGCTGTGAGCAGCTCTGGCCTGCGGGCCTGTGGCGCTGTGCTGGCCCTGTCTCTGTGACTGCCCGGTTCCTGTGTGTGAAGTGCCTGTCTCCTCAGTGCCATGGCCCTTCCTTCCTCCAGCCCACAGGCGTGGACTCCGGGCATTCAGGCGGCCCGGAGCCTCAGCAGCTCGAGCCCCCTGCTTGCCCCTGGAAGAGGACCATAAGGGTGCAGGGCCGTGGCTTCTGCGAGGTTGGCCTTTCGGGGCCTGGCTTCCGGCACCTGTCCTTCCACACACCTGCCAGTGTGTGCTGGGGCGGCTGCGAGGGTGTGAGAATGGCGGGGAGGGGGGGTTTACAGAGCCCCCAGCAGCTGCCCTGCCTGTGGCCTGCAGGCCGGGCTGGGCGCTGAGATTAAGGTGGCAGCTGTGACTGGAGCGGGGGCGGGGGGTCATGCAGCACCCTGGGAGCCCTCAAGCTCAGCCTCCCTCTCCTTCACGTCCCACATTCTCAGAATTTCAGCCACAAGTTTGCTGGCACCCTAGGCCCTGTGTGTATAGCAGGCCTTGTGCACATGGTTCCTGAAACCCCTCCTGAATGGGGAGTAGAGGCAGATGCCGGCCTAGGCACCCTTGCAAAGCCCCGTGCCTGAGCCCCCACCCCCACTTGGGTGCAGAGGTGCTGGGAAACCCGGCCCGCCTGGGCTGCGGGCTGGGACCCTGTGCTTTGCCTGTTAGGACAGGTGAAAACAGCTCGCAAATTCTACTTCTTTTGTTTTTGGTAGGCCGTGGCGCTTGAACTTAAGGCCTGACACTGTCTCTGAGCGCTTCAGCTCAAGGCCAGCGCTCCCCCACTTTGAGCCACAGCGCCACTTCAGTTGTCTGGAAGTTCATTGGAGATAAGAGTCTCAGACTTCCCTGCGCAGCCTGGCTTTGAGCCATGGTCCTCAGATCTCAGCCTCCTGAGATCTGAGTGGCTGTGATGACAGGCGCAAGCCACCCGCCCTGCTCCGGATCTGCTACTGATAGCACCCTCATTGCTGTTCATGAGACAGGAGAACTTCTGCCTCACAAGCTCTCTCAGCTCTCTGTCATGGAGGGTGACCTCGTGGGTGTCTGGCCTGGCTCTGGCCACGGCTAGGCCTGGACGGGGTCTGACCCAGCATGGCCCCGTGCACAGAGGCTTCTGTGCTAGACGTTTGTATGTCGCCAGAGAAGCCTTCCTCCCTGGCAGCCTTTTGTTGTTGTTGTTTGGCGTTATCTCATCATCCAATCATGATCCAAGGGAAATGTCTGTTGATGTTCTGCATTACGAAGGTGAACAAAGAGAAGTAAAGCACTAAACTTTCTGTGTGGAGTGGGGAAGTGGATGCAGTCTCTTGATTTCAGGAGGGGCAGCTCACAGCCCCAGGGCTTACCAGTGGACAGAGAGGCAAGGGGAGGGGGTCGGGGAGGGGAAGCAGAGTAATGAGGGAAAAAGTACAATTAAATTATTAGCCTTATCAGGAAGGAACTGTCTGTGCAATTGTTTCTAAGCTAAAGCAATCACAAAGCCGTATTTCCCCTTGGGTTGGAAGCTTCTTCATAAACCTCCATTAAGATGTCAGCGTTCCTTGTGAAGCTGTCTTGATTTGCATTCCTATGTACAATTATTAACAAAAGACCCTTTATGTCTTCGCCCAGCTTGTTTTCAGTCATGAACCCCATTTTACTGTATTATTTCATAGAATCTGGTTACCAGACTGAGCTTAGTAAATCATTTCTGGAGGAGATGGAGAAGCCAGTCTTACTGGTGAGGGTTAGTGTGGGAGCCCAGGTGGGGTGGGGCGAACGGGGGAGGCCCCCACCCCAGGACCCTCATCCAGACCCAAGACCTGCAAATGCCCTCCTCCTCTTGCTGCAGTTTAAAAATTCTTGGCTAAAACTTTGTGTTTTTTGAAGGTTGTAAATAGATTTCCATAGTTGAAGCTGAGAGTATAAAGAATCCTGTTGTTTCTTTATTGTTATTGTTTAAAATGGGGCGTTTTTTTCCCTGAAATACTTGGGCGCCAGCCAAGTTAATTTAAACAGTGACAAGCATACCAGCAATCGGAGGAGGTTCGTGGCCCCTTGAAACTTGCTTTCATGACCAAGCAAGGCAAGTAGTGAGTGCTGTGGCCTGCACGTGGAATCCACACCTCAAAGAAGAATGATACGAATGTAACATGGGGGACCATGTGGGATGGGAGCAACGGAAAGGGTAGAGCAAGAAGGCAGGGTGAAGCACGGGGTTCACGTGTGAAAACAAAATACTAAGTCCCACTATGAGTGTGTTAAAAGAGGGCAAGAATGTAACAGAGGCAGGGAATTTGATGAAAGTTCATTACATGCATGCATAGAAATATTGCAATGAGCCAGGAGCGTGGCCTAGTGGTAGAGTGCTTGCCTAGCATGCACAACGACCTGGGCTCGGCTCCTCGGTACCACATACTTAGAAAAAGCTGGAAGTGGTGCTGAGGCTCTGGCAAAAAGCCGGAGGACAGTACTCAGGCCCTGAGCTCAAGCCCCAGGACTGGCCAAAAAAAAAAAAAAAAAAGTATTAGAATGAAATCCTTTGTGCAATTCACAGATGCCGTTCCCACAAGCCATGCCCCTGAGGACGAATGGCACTTCTCTCTCCTGGGGCTGGGCTCTGGCCCGGTCTTGTGATTTCCACTTCTGAGGTCCCTACGGGAGGGCTTGCTGTGACTGCTGGGATTTGGGGCCCAGTGAAGGCTGAGATGCCTTGTCTCTCCACCCCCGCCCCACACCCCTGCTCACTCACCTGGGCTCACCCCAGAGCAGGCCTCAGCAGCAGGACCTGTGGTCCAGAGCAGGAAGGGTTTGAACCTTCCCTCTGCCCGCCCCTCTGTGGGTGCAAACTACAAATTCAGCTCCCCTTGCGTTTTCCTGGGCTTCCCCAAATCTCCACTCATCCAACTCCCTGCAGAGCGTGCCGGGCACTGCTGGTTCTCCTGGTGGTGAATGACGGTTAGAGGCGGGGTCAGTCTCCAAAGGAACTTCTGACCGGGCAGAAATGAGGCCGGCCGGCCTGCTGCCAGCACTTGCAGGCCACCAGGTCCCTACCACGCAGTGAGTATGTCGCTCCGGACCCTGAGACCCACTGGCCTGTCAGTTTATAGTTTGCGGTATGATGGTACAGACATCACTTATTTCCCTAAGTGAGCGGGAAGGTTGCTGAGCCATTAACACAGGGAGAAGGTTCTGAGTTACAAATTCTGCGACCACTGTGGAAACCTTTGTGAAGGTTCCTCAACAAAACCAAACCAAACCCTCGACCTGCCTTATGCCCTTGCTTCGTGTCACGAGTGCAAGCTGAGGCGCCCAGGGGCCGCCTGCACGTCTCCATGTTTATCTGAGCTCTGCTCCCCGCCGCCAGTGCAGGGTTAGCAGTGGATGGAGAGGGCGCCCACCTGTTAGGAAGAGGTTGAGGAAACACACAGCTGCTGTAGTTGAAAAGAAGAAATCCAGGTGGTTAGAGAGGCCTTCTCCTCGTCTCTGTGGCTGGACAGGGGAGGACACAGATGCCCAGATGGGTCTGGACGCACAGGTGGGGTGTGGACGCTGCCCTGTCCTGCTGAGGGCTGTGCCCTCCGCTCAGCAGGCAGCGGCCGGGAGCAGCCACCCGAGCTGCTTAAGTGCAGAACCCCAAATCATCTTCTCTCACCCCTGGTTAGGTGACCCTCAGACCACCCCTTCCCTTGCAGGGCTGTCACTCTCCTCCGCTGTCCCCCCGGCAGGACAGGGTGGGTGAGGAGTGCAGTGACGGTTTGGGGAGCCAGAAGTGGGCTCCGTGCCAGGCGGGTCTTGTTCTTGTAGGGGTGGTTCTGGTGGACCAGGGCTCCTGCCCCGCACCACGAGCACGTGTAAGTGGCAGGCCCACCTCGTGTGTTTGGAGTGCAGCTGCCCCCACCCGAGGCCAGTTTAGAGTAGGTGGGGGTCCCCTGGCTGGAGGGCCGTGGTGGGGGACAGTGTGGGGAGCCAGCCCGCCCTAAGGCTCAGGTGATCTGTACTGCACCCTACGTTGCTGAAAACGGTTTTTTCTTCTCTGGTGCTAGGGATGGAGCCGAGGCCAGAAGTCCTGGCCCTTTCCTCGGTTTCTCAAGAGATTAGGAGAATGAGGTTAAGCAACTTGGCTGGGTTTTCAGAGGAAGGTCACACTGGCCCCAGTTAGGTGTTGCTGAGGAGCCAGGCGCAGTGGTCCCTGCCGAGGGGTGAGTCACCATTTCCCCAAGGCTCTTCTGGAGGAGGGGCGCGTTCAGGGGGTCCCCTTCTCCCCCGGGAGACACCGCGCTGGTGAGTTCAGCCCTGGCAGGCAGCACGGATGTTAAGCTGTTCCTGCCCTGGTCTCCACTCCCACGGCTGCTGCCTGCTGCCCGCGCTGAGCGGCTTCAGCAAGGCTGGCTAGCCACGTGGAGGGAGGGGATGGCAGCACCCCACAGCTGGCCGGGCGGGGCGGAAGCCAGGTTCTCCCCACTCCACTCCTGAGGCTGCTATTTAAACAAGCAGGACCTCCAGGCCTGGCTCTGGTGGAAGTGAGGATTAGAGCCTGGTAGTTAAAAATACAATCCCTGCCCTTCGCTGGGAATTCCAGGGACGGCTGACATTTTTGGGTTGGCTGGTGAATGGCAGACGCCGGAAGCATGCCCCCAGATGCTGTGCAGTCTTCTTGCTCCTCTGGCCGGGCAGGCCTCCCGACTGTTACTCCCAAATGAGAGACACGGCGGTCTTTGCGGCCCTGCCTCAGTGGCAGGCTCCTGGAAGCTGGTGGGCACACATTCCATGAGAACAAGGAGGGCCTCTTCCCTGCTCACACATGCCATCAGCCTCGGTCATACAGCACAGAGAGCACGGCTTCTGGAATGAACCTCTGGAGGCGGTGCTCGTGGTGTGTCTGCTGCCGTCGCAGGATCTGCCTTTGCCTCGGAGTCTTCTTAATTGTCGTGTGGAAGAGTAGGGTAGCGGGTCAGGCTGCTGAAACGTCAGGGGCTCCCTTCCCGTGCAGTCAGCCAGGCAGCAGGGCAGCGTGGGGAGGGGGCCTGAGCCAGGTACTGTGCTCACGCCTGTAATCCTAGCTACTCAGGGATCTGAGATTGGGAGGACAGAGGTTTGAGGCGAAGGTTTACTAGATTCCCTCTCAGCCAGTAGTTGGCAGGGTGGCATGTATTTGACACCCCGCCACTCAGGAGGGCTGGGGTCTGGTGGATGGCAGTTCTCAGCCAGCCAGGACAAACAAGTCTGGAGACTCCGTCTCTCACACAGAGAAGCTGATGTGGGATCCCATCGTCTGTCATCCTAGCTGTGCTGGGAGCATAAAACAGAAAGATCACAGTCCAAGCAGGCATCTTGGACAAGGAGGAAAACAAAAACAAAAGAGTCATAGCTCAGTGTTGATTCCTGACATGGGCAAGGTCCTGAGTTCAAATCCTAGTGTAGCCCAAAGTGGAAAGGAAATGCAGTAAAATGTAAACCATATCTTTTCTCCTGGGAGGCAGGCATTCATTTCTGCTGGCCAGTGCAGACCAGGACTAGGCTACCACTGGGGCCCGCTCCCCACGCTGGCCTGGTTTGCGGGGGGCATCTATACTTCAAGGGGAAGGGTTGCCGGGCAGGGGGATGGATTCACTTGGGCACCTGCCCTGGGACCCTTCTCTGGTGTGGGTGAGAGAGAAGAGCCAAGCGCCACTGGCAGACACGGAACAGAGCAAAGGCATTGCTTCAGGAAATGGGAAGCAGGTGTGAGATGGGGCACCACTTCCCGAGACCTGAAACTTGAAGTAGAACGTGGCTGCCATGGGCCACTAAACTGAAGCACAGCTATTCTCTACCTTTGAAACCAGACAAGGAAAAGGAACCTGACTTCGCGTGTTTATGTCCTCATTCTAAGTGGGGGGAATTTCAAAACTTCATTGTACGTCTTGCCAGTTTCTGGCCAGCTGGTATGGGATTAAAGATTGGCATAGCATCTGTTGTCAGCTGACGGGGCGAGTTTCCGCCTCCAGCCCTATCTGGATCTGCCTCCACCTCACCAGATCTGCTTCCTTTCCATTTTTAGCCTCGGGGTCTGATGGGGACAGTTCATGAAAAGCAAATTGCAGCTCCGAGTGCTCCAGGAAAGCCCTGCACCGCTCATCCTCCACACCTAAAGTTACTGTAACGCGGAGAAGGCAGCAAGCCAGCACATGTTCAGGGTCCCTCTTCCTCAGGGATGATGGGTCTTCTGGGCCTTGATTAAGCCTGGGAATACCACCGGAGCCCTTGCCTGCTCCGCCTCTCCCTCCCCCCCAGCTCTCCTGTCCTGGGCTCTGGAGGTGGTGCCCTCCCTTCCTGGGGCAGTAGAGCTGGGAGGATGGGGTCTTCGGCCCAGTCCCAGGGAGGTTGGCGCCACCACAGGTCCATGAGGCTATACCTGAACACCGAGTGCAGGACCGGCTGAGGAGAGGGCGCTGGCCTAGCAAGGAGTTGGCCTGAGTTCACGCCCCCATGGTCCCAGCATGCACGTGTGCGTGTGCAGACACACACACACGCACACACACGTGCGCTCACATACACATAAGCACACACGCACACACATGTGCGCGCACATACACATACGCACACACACATGCGCGCACATACACATACGCACGCACGCACACACACATGCACGCATATACACACACACGCGCGTGCACGCGCGCGCCTTCTGGAGAAAAGACACTGTCAAAGCCTCCCTGGGGGCTGGGGCGCTTGCTGTCACCCAGCCGCTCAGGAGGCTGGAGGCTTGAAGCCCGCCTGGGCCACGGGGGTCCCTGTGTGTGGCCAGACACGGGTTGTGATGAACTGCTCTCTCTCCTGCAGTCACATAGAAAAGATCACCACGTGGCAAGACCCTCGGAAAACCGCCAGTCATCCCCTGAGCCGTGCGACGCTCCACGCAGCCCCAGCCACCTCCACGCCGGTGCCACAGAGATCGATGGCCGCATCCCAGCCCAACCTGGGTAAGCCTCCAGCCTGTCCGCAGGAGCAGGGGTCCCATGACTGCATCCCAGCCCCAGGGCCGCTGCCACCCCAGAGCCTCCTCTTGGCCTCTGGTAGGTGCTCCTGGTCCTCGTCTCACAGTGACCGTGGTCTGCATCTTCAGCCCGGCCAGGGCGTGCATGCATGGGTGCGTGCATGTCTAGGTAGTTGTGCTCAGATCCACCTGGCTCCCCATAAGGAGTAGCAGAACCCCATCGTGAGACCCCAGGCCCATGTGGAGACAGGCCCCCGTCGTGACCTGGGGCTCCTGGTGCCCATCGTGAGATGGGGCCCCAGACACCAGCTTGGACCCTGTCAGCTGTAATGCTGGTGAAGCAGGGGTTTGAGTGGCCCCCGGCGTGGCCTGCGGTGAGGGCCCTGGGGGGGGTCAGGGGGCCTGCAGTGGAGGCGGGTCTTAGTCTCCTTGCAGTCCTGGCAATGGCGTGGTCCAGGGCGTGTCCTCTGCTGGCCAGGGGCGGCCCTGCAGCCCTCCCTCCCTGCCAGGTGGAGGGTGGGGTCTGGGGCTGTCACCCCACCTCCCCCTGCGCGTGCCCCTCTGCGACCCCCTTCACATCAGCTGACCCATCCCTCCTTCCCTTCTGGAAGTCTAAATTTACTCCCGGGGGCTGTGCAGTTGGTGGTGGCCAGGACAGCTGCTCTCCCAGCTTTGCTTTGAACCACTGGCGGCCATGGCACCACCCACCATACAGGACACCAGGCAGGCCAGAGCCTCAGCCGAGAGCATTGGCGCGAGAGAGAAGGGCAGGAAAAACAAGTCTGAGCACAGCACAGGTAATGAGCCTGGACGCAAGCCCAGCACCAGGGCTCAGGAAGGACACCCCCCACCCCATGCTGATGACATACTGCTGGGGGAGCCTGGGGTCAGAGGCTAAGGCAGGGGGCTGCGAGTTCAAGGCCAGCCTAGGCCAAGGTCCACAGAGCCAGAACCAAACACAGAAGACACCTTCTACATTTCCTTGGCCTGCTTTAACACATATGTCAAGAAGGTCTTTAAGTTTCAGTAAAGATTTTTTTTTATTAGAAAAAGGCATAAAGGATGGCACAAGTTCAGGCAGTCTCAGATCCTCACCACAGAGGGTCAGGCAGCTTCCCACCTCCCCTCCCCCGTCTTCCTCACTGAAAGCTTCCAGGATGTTCTTCTGCAGATCTGCACACAGGTGGATGGCTGTATGTCAGGACGTGACCGCGACCCGTAGATGTATATGTACATGTACATGTATATAGTTAGCTTAATACTTAGATTTATTCATTCCTTTTTAGCACTCTAATATTCTACTCTGTTGATAAACCATACTTTACTTAACAGCCCCTTGGGCTGAACTGTCTCCTAATTGCTCAGTATATTGCACCTGTGTCGTGCGCTGCTGCTACGTAGTGTGTCAATAATGTGCGTATGGAGATCAGGGGGTTCAGTCTGAACACCCTGCTTTTGATTTTTGATATTGTGGTTTGAATTCAGGACCTTGCGCTGGCTCAGCTTGTTTTCCAGCTGGCGCTCTACCATGAGCCATGCCTCAGGCTTGACTTTTTGATGGTTTATTGGAAGCAGTCTTGTAGACTTTCTGGCCTCTGCGCCTCTCTGCTCTGGCTCTCAGCCTCCTGTGCAGCTGGGATTGCAGGCGTGGGCCGCTGGCCCCTGGCACGTATTTTTTAACCAGGCCCTTGCTTTCCCACCGGCTCTGCTCTGCGTCTGTCCCCACATGTTTTCACTAAGCCTCAAATGGAAGTCTCACTGGAAATTATTTTGCTTCCAGTATGTGTTCTGAATTTTGTTCCTTATTATTTTTGTCCTTTGCCTTTCAGTATATTTCTTAGACACCAGTGAAGAATGAGTTTTGCCTTTGCCAAGGCTTAACTGTTTGCAGAGCTGGAACGAAGTGAAGTTACAGTGGGGGAGGGAAGGGGAGGCTGGTTACGTCCTGGCTCACAGCAAGTCCCTTAGCTGCTTCAGCCCCGTAGTTCAAGCATCAAGCAGAGGCCGTCCCGGCCTACTCTTACCCCGGCCGCTGCAAGGCCTCCGGTCACTACGGTTAACCGGAGAACAGTCCACCCTGCCATCTAACCTCCAGGCCCTGCCTGGCCTGGTGCACTCCATTCAGGAGAGGCGTCTGGGGCCCTTCCAGCCTTGTTCTGGCTTCTTTGAAATCCAGGTTTCCTCCCGGGCTAGCTCTGCCGGTTTCCTGTTTGGGATTTGCTGTTGTTCTGTGCTTGGCCTGGCTGGGACAGTGGCACCTCTGGTTTGTGTTCGGTGACTTCTCAGCGCCAGCCAGTAGTTAGCAACATGTGTGGCTCGTAGACTCACAGGTCCTGTCTCTGGGACTCCGGGGCTCTCTTGTGCAGGCATTTTCAAATAATGTTCACTGAGATGGCCCAGCGCATGACTGACCGGTGCTGGCCTCCTCCTGGCCTGTCCAGCCCAGCTGTGCCCCATCTTCTGAGCCCCTGCTTTCCGCAGAGCTGATCAATCAAAAAACGGTCTCTAGTGAAAATAAAACACATGAATCAGAGTTTCCACTTCCTGTCGGGACAAAAGTGTACCCATTGTCTGGAGATAGGCAGGCCGCGATTGCTGGTGTGGGGTTGAACTCCACACATGGCCCCATGCCAGTTTTTGCTTGCCCCAAGTTGGGACCTCCTGTACTTTTCCCGGCTTATGGTGGGCTGGAGTCCATGAATCTCCTGAGCCCAGTGGAGGCCGTCAGGGCCACACACTGGGCTGGGGTCTCCAAGGCAAGGGAGGGGCTGTGTGTAGCACAGGGGTCCCGAGAGCTCAGGGCCAGCGAGGCGTGAGGTCGCCACCCTCCAGGTCCTCTGGGTGTGTGTGTGTACACCTGGATACTGGGGATTGAACTCAAGACCTAGGTACTGCGCTTGAGCCTTTTCACTCAAGGCTGGGGCTCTGTGTTTTGGCCACAGCTCCACTTTTGTCTTAATTGGAGGTGAGTCTCAAGACTGTCGCCAGGCAGGCTTTGAACTGTGATCCTCAGATCTCAGCTTCCTGAGTAGGTAGGATTGCAGGCCTGGTGTGGCAGGATTTTCCTTTTCACGCAGAGTTACACAGACACTAACATTCCTGACAAGTGCACACGCATTTCCTGGTGTTCAAGGTTTCCTGGGAAACCACTGCAGGCCCCGCTGTGCCCTGCCTGAAGCCAGCGGGCCTGGGCCTGAGCGCCATCGCTGTGGCCACACCTGGAGCTTGTGAGGAGCTCGTGAGGCAGTTGTGAGGGAAACAGGCTTTTAGGCAGGCAAGGTCAAGGGTGTCTTAGCCCGGAGCCCAGGGCTTCCTCTGCCCCCAAGTGGACAAAGGCATCAGTGTGAATCAAATGCTGCCGGGCTGATACTTTACAGATTTTTGGAAGCAAATGTGCCCTCCAGTGTAAAGCTGCTTTTATTTTCCCTCTGACCTGGTTGGAAGGCTAACGCTGTTTCTGGGAAATTAGAGAAACAATCGGATTGCTGTTGGCGGAGAGACCGACAAGACGGAAGGGGAGAGGTGGGGAGAGGCTGGCTTGGGCAGGGAGGGTGCAGACGGCTCTGCGGCAGGCACATCCGCAGAGCAGACGCAGCACACCTGGTCCAGCTGGCTGCTTTTCCTGTGCACAGGTGGTGCACCACCCCTGCATCCCCTCCCCCACCCCTGCAGCCTTGGGTAGACAGTTTCACTGCATTCTTAAACTTTCCCCGCTCCGTCTTTTTCCTCTCTTTTCCCCTCCTCCTGCTTAGGGCGTGATGTTAGATTAAAAAAAAAAATCTAATGTTTTTATCAGAAGCAAATGAGCCCTGGCCACGAGACGCTCCAGAGCTCCTCGCAGAGCCAGCCCGGGGCTCCCAACGGCTCCATCTGCTGTGCAGGGCTTGTTTCTTCATGTGAGCCCGTTCCCCTGTCTCCTATTCTCTCTCCCCCCCTCCCCTCTCCCAAGAAGCCCATGCCTTATGTGTACACTGCCCTGGGCGTGTGATGGGCTCGCGGCTTGGGGGTGCACTGGACACGGTGTGTGGGCACCCTGGCTGTGTGGATTCTGCCAGGCTTCCCGCAGCAGAGGGTGCAGGTGTGGACAGACCCAGCCTCCCGTCCTGGCCTTCCGGTCACTTCTCCCAGCCGTGGGCTGCAGACGCTGCTGGAACACCAGGGCTGCAGCCTTTAAAATGCTTGTAATTCCCCTGTCCAATCACAAATGCGGTTAACCTGTGTTTCCTTCCCCCCCCCCCCCAATTGGTCTTTCCTGTTGCAAAACTGAGCATTTCCAGTCAGTCAGGTGTCTGAGTCTGGCGCAGGCTTCTTGGGATTCCCTGTTTGAACACAGTACTTGAGTCATGTTCCTGCATGCACTTTACACTTTGTTATCCTCTCGCTCGTCTGTCCTAGAACTGTGTGCCCATGGTGTGTTGATGATCCGTGCGGGCATGGGCGGGGGACCCCCCAGCCTGACACCTGGGGGAACCCCAGAGCCTGGACCCCCGGCCTGGGGGTTTCTCCTGCTTGAAGTGTGCGCTGCCACTGACTTTTCATGGAGCGCCAAAGCCAAGCCTTAGAGGAGCCAGGAAGCCCTTTGTGCCCAGATGACAGTGGTCAGAGGTCAGCACGATGAAGGGGCAGGGACAAGGCCGTCTCTGCCGAGCACTGCAGGCTCCAGGAAGCCCTGCACTGCGGAGCTCGGCCACTGAGCTCTTCCCCCTCCCTCCCTCTCTCCAGTGATGACCGCCCAGCACCAGCCGCCGATGGCACCTGGTGCCCTGAGCCAGCAGAGCGCCTCGGCGGGGCTGACAGCCCAGCAGCAGCAGCAGCAGCAGCAGCAGCAGCAGCAGCAGCAGCTACGGCTCCAGAGGATCCAGATGGAGAGGGAGAGGATCCGACTGCGGCAGGAGGAGCTCATGCGGCAGGTATGGCCGGCGGCGGCCACGCCGGGCCTCCCCGGGGCGTGTCCACACACCAGCGTGTGTCAGCATGGCTGCCACAGGCAGGAGAGGGTGGAGAGAAAGAACGCTCCTCTGAGCGGTGACCAGGCCTGCTGTCCCAGGCATCACACTGGCACTCGCTGTACTTCCTGGGTCAGGGATTTAGGAAAGGGCTCGGCGGGACGGCAGTTTGGAGGGGAGGAATGGCCGGTCCTCTGGAGTCCAGGAGAAAAGGGCCCTGTGGACTTGAATCCGGGGACTCAGTATTGATTCACTGGAGTTGACAGCTGGTGGGGCGGCACAGGGGCCGGAGGCCAGGGAGACGCAGCCTCCTGGAACCTGCTGGAGACCCTGAGGAGGCCTGCGCTGCTGAGAAGTCGGTGGTCACCATTCACACTTCCTCCTTCCTTGGGGCTGGGGTGGGGGGTGAAGAATGCAGACTGTGGACAGAAATACTGACTGAACCGTCTCCATCATCACCAGGACGGAGGAGGCCAGGATAGGAGCTCAGGTGGCTCGCTTTCTCCCTCCCTGTCAGGGTCCTTCGTCCCCAGTCCCTCTCGACTAGCCGGAGGGATGGGGAAACACACACCCCGACCAGTCCAAGCCATGAGAGGAGAGACCCACTGTCCTCCCGCACTGAGCCTTCCTTCCCCGGAGCACGAACAGACGCCACGCAGCTTCATCAAGGCAGGAAAACCTCTCTCCCCCTCCCTTATATTGGGTGTCATAGCCTGTCAGCACAACAGGTGGGCAGGATAAAGAGGTCCACTTGTTTACCCCTACTACAGGTCTCAGCAGAAAGTTATTAGAATGGCGTTACTCAGCCCCCAAAAGCTCCCCCGTTTTTATCCTAGAAAAAACCTAGGCTATGTGGGGCTACCATCATATCAGATCGACTGTGCCTGTCTTAGGTGTCTCCAAGCTCGCTAGTCTTCTTACCCATCATGGGATCACCAAGTCCTTTCTACTTGGCTCCTGTCTTAGGTTGATAGGCTGACAGCTGGGACTTGCCCGTCTTTGACTACCAGCCGTCCATTTAAGCAAATCAGACCTGAGGGGATGCACCTATTTCCATGGGAGCAAACAACGCCTGTCCCATTAGCATTCACTTTAGTGCATAAAAATAAATCCAAACCCATCAATCCTACCCATCTTTGATCAAGTCCCCAAATCTGATTAACAATAATTATTTGTGTGGATTATTCAAAACATTCTCTGTAGGAACTGCGGTGGCAAGGGCAATACTCGCGGCAGTAACGGTAGATGTGGCAATGCTCGCCACCACGGCCAGGAAAATAACAAAGTCGTCTTTACTGATGAGCGGGAAAGCATTCTCCTCCGCCTGTACAGGCACTGGTATGGGTTCCGACTACAACAGCCAGAGTAAACAGGGAAACATTCCAACATTAACTAAGAACACATTATTGAAAGCAATGGAAAAAACAAAGACTATCACACAAGCCATAGGGAATAGCAGGGCAATGGAAGAATTAGAGTCTTCCAATCCTCCCCACCCCCATTTTGTTTTAAACTACTGTCTCCATGTCTCTAATTTATCCTATCTCACTTTCCAAAAATGACTCTGGTCCCTTCATTTTAAGGGGGTTATGGGCGAAGATCCATTTTCTGTAACTTCAAGTTGACTCAGGGGCGTTGTCTATTTTGCCAGGGACCCTAAAAAGCTTTAGCCTGTTTTCAACTATTCTGCACCCGAGCACAGGCTTTCTAAATCACTACCATTTAATTCTTTCTTGAGTATTTTTCTGAACTTCTTTTCACCTTTCTCAAACTGTTTACTCCAGTATAATTTGCCACATAGTTTTAGACTTAGATTTGCCCATATAGCATGCTAACAATGTAACCTTGAACATGTTCACTCATATCTGTTCACACACACATTCATACTCGCGCAAAACATCGGTAGTTGCAGTCTGAACCCATTTCGGTTCTATTCTAAAATATTGGTCGTTCCGGTCTGAACTCATCTGGTTCTATTCTAAAATTGCCTCGCCCTTATACCGCTCTGGCCAGGGACTCCCGCGAGGTTCCGTCCCTCCGTGCCGAAGTGACCTGCACTTCGGAGGCGGACTGGGAATGATTATTAAAATCTTTTACTGTTAAAACACCTAGCTGCTTCTGCTGTGTTTGCCTCTCCGCTTTGGTACAGCTGCGGCTTCTTTGCCTTTTTTCTCCTTAGGTTTGGGTGGAGTTTTTGGTTTTCCTTTTCCTCAATTTTCTACCTTTTGCCTTTTTTATGGGTTTTTCTTTTTATCTTTTGCTTTTTTTTAATGGGTTTTTCTTTGTATTTTCCTTTCAGGTTTCTCTGGTTTCTCAGTCTTTGAGGAGGTTTCCTTACTTTTTGACTTTTGTAGGTAGTTGCTTCCTTTTCTCTTGTTTACCACTTTTTCTTTTTGTCTTTCTCCCTGTCTTTTTTTTCCCTATAAGCAATTTCAGCCTGCATTTTCCCCCTTCAGGTTTCCCTGTCCCTTCAGTCCCTTTTTCTTTTTCTTTGCATTATCTTCCTTTCAGGTTTCCCTGGCCCTTCAGTCCCTTCTCCCTGTATCTCTTGCTTGGCTCAACTCGCAGTCGTGCCCCTTTCATGCCCCATTTCGTGCCCCACGTTGGGTGCCAGTATGTCGAGGTCCTTTGTCCCCAGTAGGGGGGACAAAGTAGGAGGGATGGGGAAAAACACACCCCGACCAGCCCAAGCCGCGAGAGGAGAGACCCACTGTCCTCCGCACTCAGCCTTCCTTCCCCGGAGCACGAACAGACGCCACGCAGCTTCATCAAGGCAGGAAAACCTCTCTCCCTCCACTAAAACCCCCTCCTTATATTGGGTGCGGGAGCCTATCAGCACAGCAGGTGGGCAGGATAAAGAGGTCCACGTGTTCACCCCTACTACATCTCAGCAGAAAGTTATTAGATATGGCGTTACTTGGCCCCCAACACCTCCCCAGCCCCTCATTTCTGGGGTGGGCAGGCGGGCGCCTCTGTGGCCATTCTAGAGCCGCTGGCTGGCTAGAGCCTGGCTTCTGTCCAGGCAGGAGTTTTTAGCGAGGCTGGCTGTGCCCGCTGCACAGGGTGAGGTGAAGCTTGCAGCCAGAAGCATTTCCCAGGGCCCAGCCTCAGGCCCCGCCATCCACACCGGTGAAGATCTGAACTCGTCTCTCGCGGTGGGCTCCAGGCTCCGCTCGTGGGTCTCTGGCTCCGAGACTGCTCTAGCACCCTGCTTTCAGCAGCGATTAGTCCTGGCCCACCCAGAGCTTGAGCTCCCAGAAAGAACCATTTTTCCAAGGTCTTCTGTTGTCCAGTCTGGACAGGGTTCTCACACCCGACTTCATCCTAAAACAGTGAGAAGGAAGGAGAGTGTTACAAACAGCAGTGTCCCCTTGTGGCTGGTGAGAGGAGAGGCAGCGCCCCCTTCTGCCCTGGGAAGCTCCAGGACCGCCTTTCCCAGACCCCCACTTTATTGCCTACTAAGTGAAAAGAATTCCTAAATCATCATGTTTTTCTGAGTCCCGAGGAAGGCAAAGAGATTGAACACGAGATCCTGAATTAGAAGAGCAGCAGCAGGCAGGAGGCAATAATTACAGACTCAGACGTTTTCCCAAGCGTCAGATTCCTGCTCTGCTCCTGCACACCACCGAGGCTGCTGTGGGTGATGGGAAGGGGGCTCAGGAGGAGGGCTCCAGGCTTGGCTCCAGCAGCAGCCACCTTGATCCCTGCTGTCTCTTGGCACAGACCACAGAGGAGACTTCCAGCAGACATTTGTCTCCCTCCCTCTCCTAAAGAAGGCAGATATTCAGCATTCAGCCTGCAAAAGCCATCTTGGTTTTGGCAGAGAGAAAATAACTATTTTAATGTTAGGATTTCAAAATATTGTCTCCCTGCCTTTGTCTTTTGTTTCTTTTCACTCCACCCTTCTGGTGAAACAATGCAGGCTTCCACTCTCCGGGGCTGGGGCCACACCCTTGGCCGGCTGGTGGACGGCTCGGCTGACCCGGCAGCCGGAGCCAGGAGGGGGACCTGGGAGGAGAAGGTGCTGCCCAGCCTCAGGCCAGCACTGGCTGTGCCACCCTGTGCCCTGCATCCTCCCCGCTCCTCCACACTCCTCTACCCTCCACTCCTCCCTGCTCCTCCACACTCCTCCCCACCCCTCTACTTGCTGCTGCCGGTAACAGCCTCAGCCAGAAGGGAGGAGGCTGTGTTCATAGCATACACTGCCTGCCTGCCTGCCTGCCTTGGACTTGAACTCAGGGCCTGGCACTGTCCTTGAGCTGTTTGCTCGTGGTTGGTGCTCTACCACTTGAGCCACAGCCTCATTTTTCACTTTTTGGTGGTTAATAGGAGATCAGAATCTTATGGACTTTCTTTTTTTTTTTTTTTTGCCAGTCCTGGGCTTGAGCTCAGGGCCTGAGCACTGTCCTTGGACTTTCTCAAGGCTGGAGCTCTACCACTTGAGCCTCAGCACCATTTCCGGCTTTTTTCTATGTATGTGGTACCGAGGAATCGAACCCGGGTCTTCATGCATGCTAGGCAAGCACTTTAACCACTAGGCCAAACTCCTGGCCTCTTATGGACTTTCTTGCCCTGAGTTGACTTTGAATCAGGTCCTCAGATCTCATCCTACTGAGTAGCTTGGATTACAGAGCCACTGGGTTCCAGCAACCTAGAGCTTTGTGTGGGCAGGCAGTGTGGTAAAGTGCTTGCCTGGCATGCACGAAGGCCTGGGCTCAATTCCCTGGTACCACATGCACAGAAAAAACCAGAAGTGGTGCTGTGGCTCAAGTGGTAGAGCCCTAGCCTTGAGAAGGCCCAAGGACAGTGCTCAGGCCTGAGTCCTAGTCCCAGGACCGGCAAAAACAAAACAAAAAAACACATTCTGTGTTTCAGGGACTGGATGACCACAGATTGGCCACATGACTCTAAAGCCCTTGTCACCCTTCACAGGAGACTTGCCACACACAGAGCCCCCAGTCACCATGCTTGAACTCTAGTAACCCCTGCACTTGAACTCTAGTAACCTCCACACTTAAACTCTAGTAACCCTTGTGCTTGAACTTGCTGCAGAAAGCATTGCAATTGAAGGCCTCAGTGGTCAGCTTGTCTGGACCAGGTACTGAGTCCTGGCTGTGAAGATGGGCCGGGGAAGGGGCTAACAAATGTCCCCTCGCTTTGGTGGTCCCAGGCTCAGTTTGTCTCTGTAGCCAGGGTTGGGGCTCAAGAATATGTGCTTGTGTTTTTATCAAAACAGGAGACTGGGAGGTGGCACCCAGGGAGGGATTTTCAGGAGTGAGTTTGTGAGCTTTGGGTGAGTGGCAGAGGCGTGTGTGGTGTGAGCTGTGAGTAAACCCCTGCTCCTCTGTGGGCTTTGTGCGGAGCTGTCTCTGCCTTAGCTACTTAACCCAGCTCAGCAATGTGATCAAGGAGAAACATGGATGGAGACTTCTTAAACAAACGTTTGCATTGGGTTTTCTGCCTGCTCTGTTAGGGAATAAGCCAGATGCAATTTAATGCAGACCCTAAAGGCTGCAATTCCCCAGTGCCATGGCCACTGAGTGGCACTGGCGGGATGTACTGGCTGGTCCACAGGCATCTGGGTGAGAACCCAGGCCAGGAGGGCCTTGGACCCGGAAGGCTCAGACACTGTGGTGATGGGGCAGCTGGGGCGCCTGCCTGAGGCTGTGCCCGGAGCCCTCCTTGGAGCAGGAACCACAGTAATGGCTTCCCGGAAAGACTATGAAGTTCTCTGTACCCCGGGGCAGTCCAGGTGGGGTCTGTGTTCTGGTCCCGGAGGCCACGGCTAACTCCTCTCCTTTACCTCTGGCCCTGGCAGGAAGCTGCCCTCTGCAGGCAGCTCCCGGTGGAGGCAGAGTCCCTGGCTGCTGTGCAGGCCGCCGCTGTCAACTCACCTGCAATGGCCACGGACCTGAGGTCTATTAGCAGCAGCAGCAGCAGCAACTCAGATCCTTTCCTCAACGGGTAAGTCACAGCTCCCGGCAGGGAGGTTCTCCACTCTCCACTTTCTGCCATCTGCCATTAAGACTGAGTCACACTGGAAAAGGCGAGGTGTGTGAGACTGGAGGTAAAGTCAGGAACTGGGGGAGCTGGCAGGAAAAGGAAAGGCAGAGACACTGATCTACCCTTAAAAAAATCCTTAGCGGGGCGTGGTGGCCCACAGCTCTCATCCTAGCTACTCAGGAGGCTGAGATCCAAGGATTGTGGCCCTGGCACTAAAGCCTGTGTGACTCTTATCTCCAGTCAACCACTAAGAAACCAGAAGTAGCGCTGTGGTTTAAGGGGTAAGGCTGAAGAGCTCAGGGACAGTGCCCAGGCTCAGAGTTCAATTCCTACAACCGACAAAAAAAATCCTAAATCCAGTTGTCAGCAGATTGGGCATCGTGGCCCAGCTTACAACTCCAGTGTGGTAGCCCAGACCTTCCGTCCTCTCCAGTGCTGGGACCACGAACACGAAGTTCCACGCCTGGCTGCACATAGCCTTCCAGTTCCCGCTCGTGTGCTCCAGAGAGATTCAGCATTGTATTTTCTTCTCCTTTTACTTAAAAAAAAAAAAAAGTACGAAACAGGACTGGGAGGGTGGTCTAGTGGTGGAGGGCTGGCCTAGCATGCACGAAGCCCTGGGTTCGATTCCTTGGTTCCACATACACAGAAAAAGCTGGAAGTGGTGCTGTGGCTCAAGTGGTAGAGCCCTAGCCTTGAGCACAGAGAGGCTCAGGACAGCGCCCAGACCCCAAGCTCAAGACCCAGGACTGGAAAAAAATGAAAATAAAAACAAAACCCAGAAATGGCAGCCTCCTCTGCAGTAGCCGGTCATTTGTGAGATGGAAAGGCCATCAGAGTCCACTGCTGGGAATGCCCCTCAGCTTATCGCCTGTTCATTTCCGGAAGATTAGGGTGTGTGTTTCAGATGGAGGGGGAGGAAAAGGTGTCCTGGCCCCCGCGGCCCAGGGGCTGCCTGACCGCCGTCTCCTCTCGCCCTGCAGCGGGGCCTACCACTCCCGGGAGCAGAGCACCGACAGTGGCCTGGGGCTGGGGTGCTACAGCTTGCCTACCACGCCCGAGGACTTCCTGAGTCACGTGGACGAGATGGACACAGGTGGGAGCCTTTGGGAAGCGCCATGCTCGTCCCCATCTCAACCGGGAAGTGCTCAGCTACCTCATGGGGCCCCTGAGAGCCCAGCTGCAGGCCCTGGTCCACTCTGTGCTCTTAGAGCTCTGCAGATACCGCTTTCCTAGGGAAGGGGTTTAAGCTTTTGCTCGCAGGGAGAAGAGGGGACAGGAGGAGGAGGGGGAGGAGGAGGGAGAGAGCAGTAGAAGACACTCTGGGCTGCTTTTCCCTTGCTGTGGGAGGCGGTGTTGGCTCATTGGCTCTCTGTGTTGGCTCGTGGCTGCCCTCCAGTCCTCATGGCTGCCCCATGGCTGGCCCCCTCCCCCTGGCCCCCCGGTCAGCCTGAAGTCTGTGTCTGTGTGAGGTCACCAGGACGCACGCACACTTCTGCCCTTCCTGGGGTGGTACGTGGGCTCACACTTGCTTGGGGGCCTCTACCACACGAGATGCTCCACCGGCTCCTTTTTATTTTTGCCAGTCCTGAGGCTTGAACTCAGGGCCTGGGCACTTCCCTGAGCTTCTGTTGCCCAAGGCTAGCGCTTGACCACTTGAGCCACGCGCCACTTGCGGCGTTTTCTGTGTATGTGCTGCAGAGGGATTGAACCCAGAGCCTCATGCAGGCCAGGCCCTTTCTGTGGTGGTTTTGATGGGGTCTCCGGCCCGCCCGGACCAGCCCGGAGCCCCTGCCTGTCGTCCTGACGTAGCCAGGCGGCAGCGGGAGCCACCGCACCTGCCACCATGTCTGGGCTGGCCTCGCCTGGCAGCGACCTGGGGCAGAGCCACGGTGCCTTTGTGTGCTCCGGACTCAGCCCTGAGGACCTGGAGGGGCTGAGGCTTCCCCTCCCCCCTCCCAGGGGAAGGGGCTGAGGCTTCCCCTCCCCCCCCTCCCAGGGGAAGGGGCTGAGGCTTCCCCTCCCCCCCTCCCAGGGGAAGGGGCTGAGGCTTCCCCTCCCCCCCTCTCCCAGGCGAAGGCTCAGGCCAGGCTTCCATGAACAGCACCCCCCAGCAGAGCCGCTTCCCCGACTTCCTCGACTGCCTGCCCGGCACCAACGTGGACCTGGGGACGCTGGAGTCTGAAGACCTGCTCCCTCTCTTCACGGACGTGGAGTCCGCCCTGAGCAAGAGCGAGCCCTTCCTGACCTGGCTGTGAGCCCCTCCCGGGGCGCCGGCCGCGGCGGGCGGGTCAGCGAGGCCGGGGCGGACGGCACGGCCCGGGGGCGGCCATGGCGCGTCGCAGGCCCCAGCAGGTGGCCCACGCGTGTCCTCCGGGTCGTTACGCTGCGGGGAGCCTGCCTGGCCCTGCCCCTCCGCCGCCCCCAGGCCTCGGCGCCGCCCCTCCCGCCCTGCCCCTCCGGGCCGGGCGCCGGCCTCCAAGTCCAGGAGCGTCCATCGGCCCCGCGTCCTTTAAAAGCGCCGCTCGGGACCTTCCCCTCCAGACCAGCTTCGCGGGTGCCGGGCCCTTGTCCAGCTGCCCTTGTCCAGCCGCGCGGCCCCTGGCCCTGCTCCTGTCTGTGGAAGCCTCTGGGCCGGCGGCCGCGGTGGCCGTGCACTCGGCCTGGCAGCCCTGGGGTTTTGCCTTCGAGCTCCGGGTGTCCGGGCGCTGCAGGCGCGGCCCAGCCGCCGTGACGAGCGCCCGCGGCCCGGTGTCCACGCCGGCCGGCCGCCCCGCTGCGCTCCGAGGGCTCTGCGCAGGGCCTGCTCGTGCCTCGTGGCGCCGGGCTGCCGTGGGGCGGGGCCCACACGGGCACTCAGTCAGGGGACAGGAGAGCCCGGGAGACCGGAGGGGAGGAGGAAGGGCCAGGCAGAGCACCCAGAAGGTGCGGCAGGGGCGGACGCGAGAGCGCAGGGCTGCAGTGAGGGGACGGGAGGGGAGGCAGGAGCGGGGAGGGGAGGCCGGAGCCGGGAGGGGAGGCAGGAGCGGGGAGGGGAGGCAGGAGCCGGGAGGGGAGGCAGGAGCGGGAGGGGCTCCCCTCCTCCCCAGGACCCCCAAGCCCTCCGCCCTCCCATGCCCGAGTGGCTCCGTGGCCCTTGCAAAATGCGCTATGGAAGAGGAGGACAGACAGGGCACCGAACCAAGCTCTGCAGTGTTACTGTGTTTTTAAGTTTTATAGACTCATTTTCAGGTTGCTCAATGTACGGGAAAGACACCCTTCTTTTTTAAGTAGTGAACCTCATCGATGACGTACATCACCGGGGCTTAGGAGTAATTTTCTAGTCAGCGTATGGCGTTAGATGATGCTAGAATAATTTTTAGTGGATTAGTTGGGACATTTATTCATGGACATGATACATATTTTGCAGAGCAAATTGTGGGCCCTGTTTACTAATAGAGAAAAGCCAGATGGAATTTTTGTTTTTAAAGCCATAAAATATGGCCTTTGTTAAAGGAACATGGAAGCTCGGGCGTGACAAAGAGCAAGGTGAGCCGGGCTGGGTCTGCGCTGGGACCCCAGCCCTGAGCCGCCCGCCTCCAGAGCAACGCGCAGAGGCCGTCCTGACACGTTGAACTCTGCAGAATTCTCCACGCGGTGCTATTTATACAGTTTCCTATTACAGGACGACTACAGGATAATTCATTTTTATTCCTAGACCTAATAAATCAACCCATAAATCTCACAATCTCATACCAAAAAAAAAACTGTCATAGAAAAAGCTGGTCGAGAAGGTGGGACTAAAAACTGAAGTTGTTTCTGTGATTTGTTTTTTAAGCTTTTTTCCCCTCTTTCATAGAAGACATTTTCTGGAAGCAAATAAACGGTCAGAACCTGCGTGTATGTGTGTGAGCTGGGGTTCTCTGTCGTGGTCTGTGGGCACTGGCGGCCTCCAGGCCGCTTCACTGGGGACGAGGGGAGCAGAGCCTGGTGAGCCGGGGAGGGCCTGACTGCGTTCTAGAAAGTGCTCTGCAGATGGCAACGTGGAGGGAGAGGCAGGCCGTCCCCTGTGCAGTCAGAAGAGAACTTTCCAGAAAGAAACAAAACCCAAGGGGCCCGGAGGTTGTCCTAGTGGTAGAGTGCTTGCCTCGCATGCACGAAGACCCGGGTTCGATTCCTCATGCTCCAGAGGAAATCCCAGACCTGAGGAGAGGCAGGGCGCAGGTCTTCCTCCTGCCCTGGGCGCCTGCCCAGCACTCAGTGCTCTGGGCTCAGTGCTCTGGGCTCAGCGCTCAGTGCTCTGTGTGGCACTTGATCCCCCTGGACACCCTTCCCTCTACCCAGGCATCAAGCAGCAGCTCTAGACCTCAGCTGGAGGAGGAGAACCCTAGGGGAGACAGCGTGACCACTGTGAAGGGGGTGCTTATGGCTGAGTCCCCAGGGGGTTATGTGATGGGGACCTTGCTACAGGCTGGTGAGGCTCAGCCGCTGGCCAGGCCATCCCCCCCCTCCCGCATGGTGACGCAGATGGCAGACCAGGCTGCCCGAAGCCTGCAACCAGACCCTGCCTCAGCCTGGGGAAACCGAGGCAGAGAAGACGTGCCGGCCCAGCACGTGTGAGCCCGAACACAGCCTCTGGGTGTGGGGTGCCCCCCCCCCCCGCCCTCCTCCCCGTGTTGGTATCAGGCTCACAAAGCCATCGTGGGGTCTGAGGCCCAGAGCCCGGCCCACGCCCGGGGTCTGCAGTGCCCTTCTCCCCTGTCACCCTGCTGTGGTGACACAGCCTCCGGCCTGGCACTCACACATGAGCCCAGGACGGCAGGTTCACAAGGACCCACACGAGCCACCACAGAGGCGTCACAGCAATTATTGAGGATACACACACCCATGGCCTCTCCCCAGAGAGCACGGCCGGAGAGCCTGGCCACCGCGGCCGGAGAGCCGGTCACCACGGCCGCTGGCCGCGCTCCTCAGGTCAGATGCGGGCGTCCCCCCAGCAGCCGTCCAGGCGTCGGGGCCGCTGGCTGGCCACGCGCCCGCTCTGCAGCGAGCCACGACCACGTTTCCACGACGTGGCCAGGCGGCCCCGATGGACACAGCTCGGCTGTCTTCGGCGAGGGCTGGGGGCTGGCGTCCGGCGGGGACGTCCAGTCGGTCTGTCCGTCTGTCATCCTTCCCACGCCGGCCGCGGGGCCGCAGCTCACCGGGGGCCGGGCCTAGACGGGCCCCTCGCCCTGGGGGCCGGAAGGGTGCTCAGTCAGTCTGGTGTCCGCCCCTCTCCCTGCCGCCTCTCGCCTGGACGCAGGCGGTTTTCTTTGTCTATGCTATTACTGAACACGCGTGTGGGCCCAGGGCCCAGCTCCGAGGGAGGCCAGGACGAATGGCAGAAGAGGCGGGACTGGAACCCAGAACCCTGTATGGCGGTCTGTGGAGGCCTCCCCGCCCCCGCCCACAGCCTGGCTGCGGGTCGCTCACACCCCGCGCGGGCCAGCACGGACGCCCCCGGGCGCGAGGCTGACCGTCCCCGGGAGGCCCGGCGCGGCCCGGCCCACTCACCCCGCAGCAGCCGCAGCAGCGGCAGTCTCCGCAGAGGGTCCCCAGCAGGCCGTTGACCGCCTGGACGGCGCACAGCACCATCTGGACCCCGCCGATGACCAGCAGGATGGAGAAGAGCGTCAGGTTCCAGGGCACCACGTCGCGGGGCGCCTGGCACTGCTTCCACAAGGCCTGGTCACTGAGGTAGTCCCTGGAGGCGAGCGGGAGAGGAGAGGACGCGGGAGTCGGGCGCCTCCCCGCCTTCCTGCTTAGGTGTGCGCCAGGCCTGGAGCCTGGCTCGGGGCCTGCACGCTGCCCCTCAGGTTTTCCCCGGGACTCGAGCTCTACCACGCCGGCCTTCCAGTGCCTTTCAGTGACCTGTCCGCCCGGGCTGGCTTTGAACCGTGATCCTCAGATCTCAGCCACCTGGGCAGCTGGGATGAAGGTGCCAGCCCCAGGCTGGGCCTGGCCTTGAGAAGCCAGTGGACTCAGGCCTTGGCCTCACAGGCGAGTGAGCACGCCCTGTGCCACACGCGCTCCCCTTAGCTTACGCTGACCCTGAAAATGGACCCGGGGTAACACAGCTCATGGGCTGCACAAGGTCGGATTTTCAGCAGATTTTGTGTTGCATCTGACCTCTCGCTCCCTATTTTGCCATTCGTCTGTGGCTCTGCCTGTAACATTTAAACTCAATGACATAAAAACTTGGTAAAGACCAGGAATTTTCCAGAAAATGTATCCAAAGACAAAGCCTAGAAGGCTTGGATGAATGAATGGTAAGGTGCATGGCGGCAGCACCCCCTGGTGGTCAAATCGGAGACGTGCAGGCCGAGGGCCCGGGGAAGCTCAGCCCGCGGGCGGCAGCGCCACCCTGTGGCGGGGCTGGAGAAGTGCAGGCCGAGGGCCCGGGGAAGCTCAGCCTGGGGGCGGCAGCGCCACCCTGTGGCCAGGCTGGAGAAGTACAGGCCGAGGGCCCGGGGAAGCTCAGCCTAGGGGCGGCAGCGCCACCCTGTGGCGGAGCTGGAGAAGTGCAGGCCGAGGGCCCGGGGAAGCTCAGCCCGGGGGCGGCAGCGCGACCCTGTGGCCGGGCTGGAGAAGTGCAGGCCGAGGTGGGGGAAGCTCAGCCCGGGGGCGGCAGCGCCACCCTGTGGCCGGGCTGGAGAAGTGCAGGCCGAGGGCCCGGGGAAGCTCAGCCTGTAGGGCGGCAGCGCCACCCTGTGGCCAGGCTGGAGAAGTACAGGCCGAGGGCCCGGGGAAGCTCAGCCTAGGGGCGGCAGCGCCACCCTGTGGCGGAGCTGGAGAAGTGCAGGCCGAGGTGGGGGAAGCTCAGCCTGTAGGGCGGCAGCGCCACCCTGTGGCCGGGCTGGAGAAGTGCAGGCCGAGGGCCCGGGGAAGCTCAGCCCGGCCCCCTCCCCTCCCCTCCCCCGGGCCCTCCCCTCCCTCCCTGGCCCCCTCCCCCTCGCCCCCTCCCCCGGCCCCCGCCCCTCACCCGTTCTGGAAGGGGTAGCCCCAGGTGTTGTTGCTCAGGAGACACTTGGGGCCTTTGTGGATGGAGACCGCGGAGATGACGAAGGAGTAGCCGGCGCCCAGGAATCCCACGACGGCGAAGAGGATGGAGGTGAACATCTGAGGGGGAGGAGGGGGAGGAGGAGGAGGGGGGGAGGAGGAAGAAGAGAGGACGAAGAGGAGGGGGAGGAGGAGGGGAAGGAGGAGGGGGAGAAGGGGAGGAGGAGGAGAGGAGGAGGGGGGGAGGAGGAGGAAGAGGAGGAGGGGGGAGGAGGAGGAAGAGCAGGGAGAGGAAGAGGAGGGGGAGAAGAGGAGGATGGGGAGGAGGAGGGGGAGGGGGAGGGGAAGAGGAGGAGAAGGAGGAAGAGGGGGAAGAGGAAGGGGAAAGGAGGAAGAGGAGGGGGAAGAAGAAGAGAAGAAGAGAGGAGGAAGAGGAGAGGGAGGTGGAGGAGGGGGAAGAAGGAGAAAGGAGGAAGAGGAGGAGGAGGAGGAGGAGGGGGAAGAAGAAGAAGAGAGGAGGAAGGGAAGGAGGAAGAGGGAGGAAGAGGAGGGAGAGAGGAGTTCAAGAAGTTAAGTCTGGTCTAGTGGTGGAGTGCTCGCCCAGCGCTCCCGAAGCCCCGGGTTCGATTCCTGGTACCGCATACATAGACCAAGCGGAAGTGGTGCTGAGCTCCAGTGGCAGAGCTGCAGCCTTGCGGAAGCCCAGGGGCAGGGCTGGCACACGGCAAGCGTGCGTCCTTCCCCGCGGGGCTGGCCAGCGCCCTGAAACCCCCGGCCCGCTGCCTTCCTCCTCGAGTGCTGCCATCCCACCCTCCCCAGAGGCTTCCTTTTTCTCATATCCCTTCATGTCACCGTTGTGGAAGGAAACCCAGGCCAGGAGCGGCCAGGAGCTCGGGTGAGAAGCACCGTCTGGCCTTGGCGGCTCCCAGCCCCAGCCGCTCGGGAAGGGGACGTCGGAGGATCCCGGCTCAGAGTCCGCCCAGGCAGGAAAGTCCAGGAGACTCGTCCTCAGCGAACCAGCGGAAAGCCAAGGGGAGCTGGGGCTCAAGCGCTCGAGGACCAGCTGAGCACGAACGCTCAGGGCAGTTCTCAGGGCCTGGGTTCAAGCCCCAGGATGGGCACCCCATGGACAGAACGGGAGTGCCTGGAGGAGGGTGGGGAGGAGGGGCGGGGGTCCATCTCAGCCTGATGCTGCTGCTCCCTTCCAGCTGGGGAGACCTGGCCTCGTCCTGCGCTGCGGCTACCATGCCCGGGGTGGGGGGGGGTCGGTGGTGCTGGTGTAAGCAGAGCACCCGGGGTGCACCTGCAGGCGGGGGGGGAGGCTCACCGCGAAGCGCTTCCCGCAGCTCTCGTTCCCACAGCAGCCGCAGCAGTCGTTGTTCTTGAGGCCCAGGAACACCAGGGCTGGGAAGACCATCTGTGGGGCACCCGGGGCTCAGGGTGAGCTGGGGTCCACGACCTGGCACCCCGAGCCTCCGTGCAGAGGCTGAGCTGGGTGGGACTCTGCTCGTCGCTTCTCCTGAACAAGCGCCCCCTCCCCAGAGCCCCGGCGCCCAGGAGTGCGGGGGAGACGGGGTCAGCGAGGGGCACCCGTCCGGGGGGCGTCGGGGCCTCCCCTCTGGCTCTGAACACGCTGTCCTCGGAGGGCCGGGTGCTGGCCGCTCGGGGCACCCCGTCCCGCTGCCCTGCTTCTGCCCTCCACTCACCAGCACCCCGCTTCCTATGATGCCGCCGAAGTACCAGACCTCCTGCGACAGATTGCTGTTGTCCTCTATGACCTTCCCGCCGGGGAAGAAGAGCAGCACGTTGGCCAGGAAGCCCAGCACGGCCAGGGGGATGAGGGTGATCCCCAGGCACTTGGCACAGCTCCCGGTGCACATGGCGGCGTGGTCTGCCTTCCTCACCGCCCAGCAGGGTCCTGGCGTCCGACGGGACGGGCGGCGGTGTGGCGGCTCCTCTGCGCTCGGGCTTTTATACCTCCTCCCCGCTGGCTGTTTTGTTTCTTCTTGCACCCCCATAAATGAGATTACGCTCGGTGTAATCGTTCCATCATTTGTCATGGCAACCAGTGACCCCTGTTAATAATCCACCAGCACAGACAAGACACAGGGCTGTGGGAGGGGGGGGGCCTGGCCCGCAGGGGCACGGCCTCTGCCCAGATAAGCACAGAGCAGGCCGCAGCCACCCGACGGGGACTCGGCTCTGCTCTCCCCCACGAGCCCCGGGGACACGGCTCTGCTCTCCCCCACGAGCTGGGACCCAGGCTGCCCAGGCCTCAAGTGCTCCGCACACAAACAACTCGAGGTGCTAATTGGAAACCACTGAGCTCGGGCCTGGTCTGAAAGGACAGAAGCAGAACAACCTGGGTTCTGGGTCTGCCTGCTGCGTCTCGGGCCCTGTGGCCCAGCTTGTACACGCCGGGTCCCTCCCCACGTGTCACGAATGGGCAGAATTTTTCCCTGTCAGCTTGTCCAGCTTCTTCTTCCGTGGGGTAATGGAAAGGCCGAAGCAGGGGCAGGCGGGCAGGGGCGGGGGGGAGGAGATGCCTCTGTGGCGGTGGGAAACACACCCCCCTCCTGGCGTGGCTCAGCCGTGAACTCGTGACCCAGTCTCGGGGTGTGTCAGGGGACCTCTGAGCCGAGGGTGGAGGAGGCCGGCACAGGACGTGTCCCCCCCACGCCCCAAGATACACCCGCTTCCTGATCAGCAGGAATGTGACTCCCTAAAAAAGTACCTGTCATTCCTAATTCTCAGAACTTCGCCCCAAAGGACCAGGCAACAGGCAAAAGGAATTGAATCCACCGTGAGTTCAACCATTTGGTCTGGCTGGAGACTTGAGGGCCCTCTGGGGACTCTCTACCTGGGAATTAAAAAAAACACAGTCTATTATTGTTACGTCCCGGGGCTTGGATCTCAGGGCCGGGCACCGACCCTCGGCTCAAGGCTAGCGCTCTACCACGCCCCAGAGATGGATTTGGACGGAAGCACCCAGCTCCAGCCCTGGCTGCTGTTGGCCATAATAAACCCCCAATAACCCCCACAGAGTGGTTCCTACCAGTTAATCAGCCTCTCTGGGATGCCCACAGATGCTAAGGTCCAAGCCAAGGGCATTTCCCAGCCACAGAGGAGTCAGCTGGGTGACTCCCTTCCTTTCCGATGTGGGGATGAGCTAGGATTTGGACTTGAGGGTCTAATCGACAAAATCCGAGCGCACAGATTTGGGTCCCGTTCTGCCCTGTGACACTAAGGGGTGTCACACGGCCCCCTCTGAGTCTGGTCTCCACCCAGGGTCATAGCCGTGACCTCTGAGCACTGGCTGGCAAGTCTGTCCCCAGAAGCTTGGCCTAAACATCGATCGTCTCAGCAGGCGCCTGTGTCACCACAGTTACGGGGGAAATGTTTCCCCTCGGGGCACCCTGAGCCCCATCCACGCCCGCAGGGCAGAACGCCACGGGCGCTCCTCGTCACCCCTTCAGAACCCAGTGCACACACTTACCTGGCTGACACGGGCACTCCTCTCTGAAGGGGACGGAGCCCCACTCGTTCAGACCATGGCGTGCGCTCGACACGTCCAGGCTCCTTTAGGCTTTCATCTCACCTTGGGGGCTGCGCCACTCCAGACTGGGAACCAAAGCTCTCCCTGGCCTGGCAGAAGAACAGCCTCGGACAAAGCCCCGGCTGCCCCCCACGCACGGCTTCCCGCACCCCTCGGCCGCGCCTCTGCGTCTCCCACCCTGAGTTCCGATGTCCTTTTGGATCACTGTGTGTGTGACGGGGCCGAGGGCTCGTGTCTGAGCTGGGCTGTCTGTGAACGTGGGTGATGAGGGTGGGACTGGAGGAGGAGGGAGCTGGTAGAACAGAGAGGGCATTCCACGTGGCGGATTGCTCGTGGCTCACTCCATACTCACTCCTCGTGGCTGATTCCACGTGGCAGGCAATTCTTCCTCACCACTGGGAGTAACAAACACTCCGCAATGGTGCCCCCCCGCCGGCCTTCTCGAGAACCACATGGATGTGTCTCTGCCCAGTGGCGTGGTCCCTGCGTGGACCCCCCTCAGCCCTGCTGTGCCTCCTGGGGACCTGGACCATGTTTCCGTCCACGCACACACTCTGGGAGCCCCATCTCAGCCTCAGGACACCCGGAGCCCCTCTCTGCTTGGAGCCTGGACACCCCACTCTGCATGTATGGGCAGCCACTGGCCTCGACATGAGCGGGGGCGGCACAGGCTGCCCAGGTAGAGCCACAGTGACACCTGTTGAGACCTGTGTGACACCTCTGCGTGAATCCTGCCTGTGTCAGGCCCAGGGCCCTTGGGCCACGGGACACTGAAGCGGGTACAGCAGCGAGGCAGGCAGTCTTGCCTGCCTGGGACTGCTCTCCCGGTGTGCAGGCTCCGGGTCCCTGGAGTGGCCACGTCGGGCTGAGCTGGCGCTGCGGGTGCCAGGCCTCTGCGGGGACTGGGCAGTGGCGGTGGGCGCCGTGGCGTCCCCGGCGGAGAGCACCGTGCCTGGAACAGAGAGCACCGTGCCTGGAACAGAGCTATCAGCGGACCCCGTGAGTCACCTCAGCCACGGCCTTATCACCCGAGCTTCCTGTGACCCTTGCCCCACACCTTGACATTTATGAGCCCCAGTGAGGCCCCTCCAACTCCGATAAGAACCTATGACGGTGTGTTAGTAAGCAGAGGCCTCTGTTTCCAGTGGCATCCGTGCGGCGTGGTCCCTGGGGGCGTGATGTGGAATGCTGAGAAAAGAGATGCAAAGTACCCCGACTTCACTGGCTGAGGGGGGCGGGGGCGACCGTCTCCTAAACACTGGGCACCGGATGGAGCAGGGCAGGGCCCGAAAGCATGGCCGGTGTCTGTCCTCTGCCAAGCAAAGGTTGGACCCAGAATAAGGGGAGACCCTGGGGGCATACAGACCCCAACATGTGCATCTGTGTCACTGAGGAAGAGGGCCCACGTGGCCCCCACGCCTCAGCCTGCCGGGCTCGGGCGCCAGTCAGCCAGGTAAGCACCCAGGGGAGCCAGAAAGACACGTTCGCTTATGACTGCTAAAAATAAGCAGGCATGCCACACCCCAAGATGACCGGGGAGCAAGGATTCTAATCACCCCAAGATCCTCTAATAAAAGCCGATTGCTTCCTTCTCTGGACTTGCTTATCGTGCATGGCGGAGGAATGGATGTAAGAATGTCAGCATGCCACATGGACCCACCGCGGGTTGAAGGGGAGAATCCGGACGGAGACCCGAGAGAAGAGAAACAGCGGGGCGATGGCGGGGGGGGGGGCAAGTAGACGGCTTAGCCTATGCACAGCTCTGAGTGCAGCTGGGAAAGCCACGTCTCCATCTCCCCCACAGCCGATGGGCGCACGTTGCTTATCAACACAATTCTAGTTGGCGAGGGGCAACATTGTCCAACACGAAACGTGCTCTGTACCCGACTTCGGTGACTGTCACCCCTCCGTCCGTCACCTTTGTCATAACAATACCAAGAAAACAAAGTCTGAAAACCATCCTAGCTATCTCTGATTTTGAGGTCTGCATGTGCTGTTCGTCTTTAGGTGTGAAGAGGAGGAGGGGAAGGGGGACTGGGAGCCAAACTGGGGGCCCCCTCTGAGCCCTGGCTGCCCGGCCTGCCGGTATCCACGGTGTGGACCCCGTCACGGAGGATTAGAGCTGCAGAGGCCTCGGGCATGAGTTGGGGTGTCTTAAATATCTGCACGTGGACTTGTGTGTGAGGACGCAAGACTCCGCTGGTTCTGAGGCCAAGGGAAATAACCACAGACAGAGTGGCACCCACAATGCGGGTAACAGGCGTTGCTCACGCTGGGTCAGGAAGGCCCAGGGTTTCTCTGTCCTGTCCGCCAAGTGCCAGGGAGTGTTCAGTCCTCCTGAAAACCCTTTCTAGTATTTACAAAAAAGGCTTAACTAAAGAAAATCAGATTTTCTATGGACCACATCCCACTCTGGGAAGAAACCAGGAAATGGCTTCTAAATAGCATTTCCTGATGTTTCATGAGCCATCATTTAATTTCTCCCCCCAAGGACCCGCACCCTCGCCTGTCACCGTGAGCCAGGCATCGCCAAGAACCGGAGACAGAACAGAGACCGGAAACACATGTGCCCAGCCCCGGGCCCGCTTTGCGCCCGAGGGAGGGGACTGGGCACTGGGGCCAGGATGGCTCGTGAGGGTGGGGCCAGCCCCTTCCGTCCCTGGGGCGTCACAGCTCTGCACCCAGGGGTGTGCAGCACCCCACAGCCCCCCCATCCCTGCTGGACATGAAATTCCAGGGACCTCTCGGCTATGTCAGGAATTCAGTAAAGATGGGTCAAAGGGACTAACCAGTACAAGTAATCTAAACCCAGCGCAGCCAACTGGACTCCACGGCCTGGCCCGTGCGTGGCGCAGGCTTGTGGGCAGAGGCTGCGTGCTTTCTCGCTGCACCTGGTCAGGGTGAGCAGGGAGGGAGGCTGTGACCCCAGGGAGTTTACTTTCCAGACAAGAGTCTGCTTTCTGCTGGCTCCCGTTCAGGACAAAGGCTAAGGAGAACCTTGAGTCTCTTCTAAACCCCGTGGTAACAGCCATGGTTACAAACCTGCAGGCTTCATCGTCAAGGGCCCAGAAACTCAAGTAAAGATCATGGAAGCATCCAGACATGTGATGGCATTTTGCTCTCCCTTCTCACTTCTTGCTCCAACCCCCATACTTTCGCACAATAGCCCAGCAGCTATGGGAAATGAAGGTTTGGGGACCCATAACATGTGCCTTTATTTTTATTTTATTTTTCGGTGTCAGTGGTGTGGCTTGGACTCAGGTCTCATGCGCTCACTTGGCTTTCTTGCTCAAGGCCTGGCACTCTACCACTTGAGCCATGGCTCTCTTTCTGGCTTTTGGTGGGAAGTGTCTCAGAGTTTTCTGCCCTAGCTCAGGGCTCAGCTCTTAGTCTCCTGAGTAGCGAGGATAACAGGCGTGAGCCACCAGTGCTCGCTGGCTTATTTCATTTGTAAGGAAAGCAGCCCCAGTGGAGAACCTAGCAGGTGAAAAGCACATTTCCTTCTCTTCTGAAAATTCAAATGGCAGCTCTGAATTCTAGTACACCTTGACCAGGCCAGAAGCTAAAAGGTGTTACTTAGTAAGGAATACACGAAGACCTGGACGTACCGCTGGTGTATTTGTGTGTGTGTGTTTATGTGTGTGCATGTGCGTGTGTTGCATGTGTGGGTGTGTTTTCTGTTACACTCCCCACAGACTCTGAGGTGCTTTCAACAACCTCCCCAGACAGAAACTGGAACTCGTCATTTGTTTTGAAGACTTGTCCCAGATTGCACAGGAGAGAAGAAACGTCCATGAGCAGTCATTAGCTTTCTCGTCTACCAGTGCGATGTCATTTGCTGTTCTTTCTCTTATTCGTTTGCCTGTTCATTCAAATGTGTGGTTAGTAGGTCTGACTGCCACAAACAAACCCATCAAGCCCTCGTTCTTCTCCGACTCGAGTGAAGGAGGGGGGGTTAGACCTTCGCTGGGAAAGCTCCACCACTCCCCCTCCCCGCTCTCAACGCTGGGGATCCACGGAAAAGTCTTTAAGAACACAGACATTTGCAAGCCGTCAGCCGCTCCTACAGCATGGTCTCCTCCTTGACAGTCAGAAGCATGATTAGGGCTAGAAGTTGGTTTGTTTGTTTGTTTGTTTTTTCAAATTGAAAACATGATCGAGAAAGCATGATTGTCACAATAGACAAAAAGGTAAAGGATAGGCGCATGCCGAAGCAGGAATAAAGAAGGAATAAGCCAATAGAAGGGTAGCCTCGGAGATAAGAAAATGCAAAGGAGCCTCTGTGATTGCACGCCCCATTTTGCCTGTCAAATGAGTGACGGTGGACGGAGACAGGGTCGCCTGTGTGGGGGTGGGGAGGGGGGAGGTAGACTTGGCGTGCTGATGCCGTGAGGCTGTGGCAAGAGCCCTTCAGAGCAGGAGGGCAGTGTCACCCAGCCACCCGTCTCCAGAGACCAGGCCTCCCCTGACAACGTGACCCTGTCATCCTGTGGCCAGAGGGAGCGGGGTTATTTCATGAGAACCAAGCTGGCTGTGGTTCTATTTAGACCTTCTGGTGACTCAACACCCCATCCCAGTTCTTGACTCTTCCACCTTCTGGGAGCTTTTCCCTCTCTTTTCAGACCCGTGCTGGCTCCTCTTCCTCCCATCCGGATGGCTCTCTGTGGGGACATTTCGATCACCATCTCTGATCTTGAGCCGTAATTTACTACCTGGTGGCTGGGAAGCAGAGCTGGGCAGACCCAGGGCTTCGGAGTGAGGTGGCGTTTCATTTTGTTTTCAGGTTTTAGCAAGGCTAAAGTTAAAAGTGGGAGAAAACATATTTTCCTATGCAGGAAATGGGAGATAAACATTCAAAATGGCAGTTCATACTGGTAGCATTGATACTCTAGGAGGAGTGCGTGCGCGCACGCGTGTGTGTGTGTGTGTGTGTGTGTGTGTGTGAGTGTATGTGGTGTGTGTGTATGTGTGTGTGGTGTGTGATATGTGTGTGTATATGTGTGTGTGGTGTGTATGGTGGTGTGTGTGTGTGTGTGTGTGAGTGTATGTGTGGTGTGGTGTGTGATATATGTGTGTGTGTATGTGTGTGTGGTGTGTATGGTGGGGTGTGTGTGTGTGTGTGTGTGTGTGTGTGTGTGTGTGTGTAGGAGCCTAGGCCCTCCTCATCCTCAGACGACAGCTTGAGCCCTTGCCAGCTTCCTTCAGGTCCTCAGGGGCCACCAGGACCAGGTGTGGACAGAGTCCTTGCCAGCCTCAGCCTGGCTCCCTCCCTCCCCCTCCCCCCCCCCTCCATCTCCTCCTTTCTCAGGACAGTGCTCAGGGTGTCCCCCACCTCCACAGATGGACCACCTACCCTGAGGACATCTCCCCCTCCCCCGCTCCATCCCCTCCTCCCTCGGGACAGTGCTCAGGGTGTCCCCCACCTCCACAGATGGACCACCTACCCTGAGGACATCTCTCCCTCCCCCCCGCTCCATCCACTCCTTTCTCAGGACAGTGCTCAGGGTGTCCCCCACCTCCACAGATGGACCACCTACCCTGAGGACATCTCCCCCTCCCCCGCTCCATCCCCTCCTCCCTCGGGACAGTGCTCAGGGTGTCCCCCACCTCCACAGATGGACCACCTACCCTGAGGACATCTCCCCCTCCCCCCGCTCCATCCCCTTCTTTCTCAGGACAGTGCTCAGGGTGTCCCCCACCTCCACAGATGGACCACCTACCCTGAGGACATCTCCCCCTCCCCCGCTCCATCGCCTCCTCCCTCAGGACAGTGCTCAGGGTGTCCCCCACCTCCGCAGATGGACCACCTACCCTGAGGACATCTCCCCCTCCCCCGCTCCATCCCCTCCTCCCTCAGGACAGTGCTCAGGGTGTCCCCCACCTCCACAGATGGACCACCTACCCTGAGGACATCTCCCCCTTCCCCCCTCCATCCCCTCCTTCCTCGGGACAGTGCTCAGGGTGTCCCCCACCTCCACAGATGGACCGCCTACCCTGAGGACGTCTCCCCGGCTTCCCAGCCTCAGCCCACATTCGTTTTCCTCACAGCTCACTCCCCCTCCTGTGCTACTTTGTTCATCGCTAGTTATTAGTGACGGCTCTTCCTTGCCCTGAGAACGTGGCCCCCAGGAGGTAAGGGCTGTGTCTGTCCTTTCACTCCCAGGCCCAGAAGGACATCTGGCACCAAGCCCTGGAAAAACATTTACTGAATGAATCAATATCACATATTAATATAACCTAAGATACAAGACCCATAAGGAAGGCCTTGCCAGCAGTGAGTCAGATTTAATATATGTGGACGTGCTGACAAAGCTTGTGCTATTTTCATCCTCATGTGTATTAATTACCCATTGAGCCAGTGAGCCCCAAAGGACCTGTGACCCCAAACCCCAAGGTGCAAACCACAAGACCCCGAGGCTGCTCAGCCTTAGACCCCCAGAAACCTCGGCCTGGATTCAAGAAAGCAAGTCAGAACTACACTGAGATTCCACCTCACCCCAGGAAGCATGGCCATTATCAAGACACAAAGCCTAACACATGCTGGTGGGGACGAGGCCGAAAGGGAGCACGACTACACTGTGGATGGGAGTGCCAAGCGGGAGAGCACTCCCGTCCCTGGGCACACTGAAGCTGGCAGCACAACCATGTTCACTGCAGCATTAGTTACCACGGCTAAGACAGCTGCCTCTCAGTGGATGAAGAGCAGGTGGCACATAAATACACAATGGAATTCTGTGCTTCCACCAGAAAGAATACCGTGGCCCCCTTCATAAAGAAATGGAAAGATTTGGGGAAAAAACATATTAAGTGGAGTAAGCTGAACCCAAGGAACCCAGGCTCCCATCGTTGGTAGGGGTTAGTGTAAGTCTAGGATAGGTCTAGCAGAGGATCACAATAGCTCAATGGCTATGTACACACAACCATAGAGATGCTGCCAATTGAAACAATCTCCATGATAAGGAAACGGGCTGCTGCTGTTGTTTTTAAATGTTCTGTGTGAAGTTATTTCTTTTTTTCTTTCATTTTCTTTCCTTTGTTGTATCCTCTGTCGTCCCTGTTTTTGATTGTGGTACCCTGTGTCTTGTATATATGTCTATCTGATTTGAGGAAGGTGAGGCCAAGGACAAAGGGTAAATCGATGCAGCAGTGATACTCACAAGGCACTGTTGGAAATGAACTTTACACCTGGGGGGGGGAGGAGGGGAAAAGGGGAGGGAAAGTGGGAGGAAAACAAGGGAGGGGGAACAGTGTTCCACAAGAAATGCCCTCATTACCTTACACATGCACCTGCAACCCCTCTTACATCACTTTACAATAAAATAAAATATTTCTTTTAAAGAAGAAAGAAGAAACCCAGGCTTGGGTGGCACTGTGGCTCTGAACAGATGGTTGAAATGGCTTTGTGGAGCCTCTTGTTTTCATATGCTATCAAACCACTGATAACTTTATTTACATTATTCGATAATCACTCTGTGTTCCTTCTGCATTTGAGCTCGGCAAATGTCCAGGTTTCTGGAAATGTATTTTTTCCCCCTAATCCTTCTAAGATCTTCCATAAAGTGCAACAAACATCTCATTGCATCTTAGCATCTAGAGTTGGGGTTCAGTACTCGCAAAGCTAGAGGAAAGGATTTCAAAAGGTTTCACAACAAAGAGAAGCAAGTGGCAGAGGAAGCCGGCACGCTGCGCCTGCATCAAGCACTTGTGCACATGTGTGGAGAGCCAGGAGCAAGAGAATCTATTCTGTTGTCCCTGTCAGGGCCATGAAGAAACCATGGCGGGATCTTTCTACTGTACTGCTGTCTTCGGGCACACACCTGAAAGGAGAGTTTCTGGGTAGCACTCTGGCTAGGGGAGGTGTCTGAGAGATGCTGTGCTAATGTCCTGTCATAAGGGATGACACTGTCACCAGCCCAGTGATACACAGCCTGCCTTGCCAAGCTGCCCTCCTGCCACGACATATCCCATGACTAGCCTTACAGCAGGCGTGACGGTAACTGGGGCACGCTACGTTCTGGGGGTACAGTGTAGAACTACCTGTCATGTTGTGAAAGATTTAAATATGTGATGGGGGGGGACAAGAGAAAAAACACATTCACAATACAATGCTGCTGTAAAACCTTGAAGAAGACTCCCTAGCGCAGAAGTCCAAAAACGACTGGAATGTTATACCCACTATTTTTTTTTTTTTTTTGCCAGTCCTGGGCTTGAGCTCAGGGCCTGAGCACTGTCCTTGGACTTTCTCAAGGCTAGAGCTCTACCACTTGAGCCTCAGCACCACTTCTGGCTTTTTTCTATGTATGTGGTACCGAGGAATCGAACCCGGGTCTTTATGCATGCTAGGCAAACACTTTAACCACTAGGCCAAACTCCCGGCCCCTATACCCACTATTTTGATCGTTGACTACGATTAGCCCATAAGGTAATGCAATATACCAAGATATACATTTACATATCTAAAATATCCACAATGATTTTATCTGCACAGTGAGCCCCCTCCCCTCCCCCTCCTCAGCTCAGGGCTTCCTCAGGATCTCCTGCTCTTGCTCAGCCATTGCCAGCTGGGCAAAGGCCCAACTTCTGCGGCTGGTAGGGACTTGAGCCCACACAGAGGGGAAGCTTTGTCTCTGATGGCCCCATATCCATCTAGGGGCTGTGGGGCTGGCCCACTGGTGAGCTTGTGTGCTTACCTGTGTGATGTTGTTTTTGTTTTCTTTTGACTAGGCCTCTCAAGGGAAGTCAGAGTCAGGTGGAGCTGGCTAGTACTAAATAAATCTATGAGACTGATTGATCAGATTGCCTGCTATCTACCTTGAATGGGGAGGGGAAGCACATTCGTAAGGAATCGTGCATATTCATGTTCTTGGGCTAGAGTTTCCACCCTCACTTCAGGGAAGGCCCATTGTAGAAAAGACCAAGCCAGGGCCGGGAGTTTGGCCTAGTGGTTAAAGTGCTTGCCTAGCATGCATGAAGACCTGGGTTCGATTCCTTGGTACCACATACATAGAAAAAAGCTGGGAGTGGTGCTGAGGCTCAAGTGGTAGAGCTCTAGCCTTGAGAAAGTCCAAGGACAGTGCTCAGGCCCTGAGCTCAAGCCCAGGACTGGCAAAAAAAAAAGACCAAGCCAGAATGAAGAGAGCTGGGGCAGAAGCTGGGGGCAAGGTCGTCCCAGAGGAGCCGTGCGTTTTAAGGGGCTGAGACTGCCCTTTCCATGATGTCTGCACACCTCTGTCCTCAGGTCCCTGCGAGACAACACACCTCGTGGGACAGGGAAAGTGCCGAAGTCACCTGCAGCCAGCGCTCGTCAGAGACAGCTGCTTTTCTCTGCCGCTGGTATGGCTTGAGTCTAAAATACCTTTTACAGCCAAGTCCCAGCTCTGAAAGGAGGGGGCGTCTCCCTGGTAGTGTTTCCTGACAGCTTTCACTTGTGTCTTTAAACACCGTTATCTGCTTCCCCTGCCAACGACCTTTGCCTGGGCGTCTGGGGACCATTAGGTTGCTGAGGGGCCCTGGGCACGCTAGTGCACTCTCCATGCGTGAGTCTATTTTGCTGGCACTTAGTGCCCCACACTTCACTCACAAACACACTGGCAACAGAAGGGCAGGCTTCTGTGCGGGGCAGCCCTGGCCGCGTTTCCCAGTAAGATTCACCTTCAGGAGCTCACTAAAAGATATAGATATGGATATAGATACATATTTTGTGCAGGCACCAGGCTTTGAACTCGTGGCCTTGGGCTTGCCAGGCAGGTATTCTGACCCCTTGAGCCATATCCTCAGTCCCGATGTTAGTTCCTTTTTATCTCTTCAGCATCCCTCAAGCGCCTGGTAGACAGTGAGGCAGAGGAGACCGTTCTTCATAGGATCCCCACTCCCCTGCACGCTTTAGGCCCATGGCCACTGACCCATCTGGACTATGTCCTCTGCACAGCAGAGTACACTGGAGAGTGACGGTCTCTCCCTCGGGCAGTCCCTGGGCGTCCTCCTCCTCCCGCGTCACAACCCGGGGAAGCGGCAGCAGGCAGCTGGGGAGCTTCAAAGCAGTCAAGTCTCAGGGAAGCACTGCAAGGTGGTTGGATGGACGGACGAGTTTAAAAAAATAAAATAGGGGTTGAACATTCTTCTGAAAAATCAACTGTTATGAGAGAGAGAGAGAGAGAGAGAGAGAGAGAGAGAGAGAGAGAGAGAGAGAGAGGCCTATCTACCCTCCCCCCACTGCAAGCACTTCTGTTGGCCAGGATTATTTCCCAACAAGTTTTCACAGAAGGGCCAGAGTGCATTCGTCAGCCTGTGTTTGTTTTCCCTATCAGTGTTGACTCTCCAGCTATGTTTGGACTTTTGTGCTGGGAACCAGTAGCATCGTGCAGGGAGATCACCCAGCCAGAGGGACGCCCAGGCCTTGCTCCCTCTCTCCGTCCAGGCCCTCCGTGCACTGGGCTCAGGCTTTACTCTCCCTTGCTAAAAACAACACTCCGTGCCTTCAGGGTGACGCTGGTCCTCTGCAACCCCAAACGCTGGCTTTTTGGGTGCTTGTTTTCTCCTGGCTTCCAAGGTGAACTTGAGTCTTCTCTTGTTTAGGGTGCTTGGCCACCCTGAGCCTGGGAACTCTGTGAAGAGTTTCCGGCAGGGCCGTGGCCAAGCTGCCCCCCAGTCAGTCGCGACAGCGGAGGCCGGGGCAGGGCGCCGGCGGCAGGCACCTGGGGAACAAGAGAGGAGACACGCTTCCCAGGGCTAGGCGCATGGTGTCGGATCACGGGCCATTTGGTAACGATTTCAGCCACGCTACGGTCTGTCACGGAGTAGCAGTCGGGAGAAGCAGGCTTGCCTCTACACATCACCTGACCTCGCTCAGCTTTATTTTTCCCAGCTGTACAAAAGTAGTAGTAGTAGTAATAATAATAATAATAATTCTCTATTTTAGCATTAAAGTATCACAGTCCGGTCTTTAAAGCAACGCTCCTGTGACCCTCTCCTCCACAGCTTGTACTTGGCTTTCGCAGGACTTCAGGAACATATGGGGTTGTAGTAGCAGAGTTGAGGCCCCTCACAATCCTCTTGAGACTGAGGCTTCCGTTTTTTGCCCTGAGAAAAACGTGGCCTTGAAATGTGATTGAAAACTTTAACCGTGGCAAACCTGACTCACTTGGGGGCACTGCTTACGTAATGACCTGGATCCTAGCAATAAAAATGAAGCCCTTGTTGGATAAAGACACGATATCTTTCTGACTCATTTCATGTCCTTAAAGGAGCAAAGACCTCCGGACTAACCTGTGACTAACCTGTCCCCAGGAGGCCTGAGCAGAGGAAGCGTGGCTGGACTTCCTGTCCTGTCACTCGCCGGCTCACTGGCGGTGCAGAAAGACCTCCCCGTTCCCAGAGACAATTCAGATTGACATCACCGGGGTCACCCCCACAGCATCAAAAGCTGGTGAGGATCCTGGGGGCCGGTGGCTACTCAGGAGGCCGGGATCTGAGGATCAGGGCTTGAAGCCAGCCCAGGTAGGAAAGTCTGAGCGACTCTTACCTCCAACTAACCACCCAGAAAGCTGGAAGTGCAGCACTAATCTAGAGCACAAAGGGAGCAGTGCCTGGGCTATGAGTTCAAGCCCGGGACCCTCCACCCCCACACACAAAGTGACAGAAGGAATAATAGACAGTAACGTAGAAAAGCATCCGGTCCCTTCAGAGTTTAGCCGTCTTTGCTGAGTATGGTATGTGCATCCTGGATACACTTCCAATGATGCCAAGGAAAGGAAAAATGGCAGAACCACCGGAGGAGCATGCATAGACCGCTTCACACTTCATTGCAGGACATTGTGAATAATTAGTATTGCCTCAATAAATCTCAATTGCTGGTTCCACATACTTGGGAGATACCTGGCCTGTGGCTGGGCTGTAGGATAAAGTGGTGAATTATTTATGTGGGGATACACCCTCTGTAGCCATGACGCGGTTACTCTTTGCCATGGCTTGGTGGCTTTATAGTCCAAATGCCATCTGTATGCTTCACGCATCAGATACCTCTCCAAACCTTTCAATAAATAATGCAGTGCCTCTTACGAACACATTTTAATTTCACAAAATAGGGTTCATTATGTCTTCGTTATGAATTTTAATTCTACTTTAAATACAGACTGCATTTTATACACAGGACTCTTAGATTTATGATGCCGTTGATAACCACATACATTTTCAGGGTAGAATAACAAAGCTATGCTAGGTTTCTATCATAAAAAATAAAGCTCAGTAGAGATATTTGAACAGTTATAACCAGAAGATCCCCAGTGAAGTCATATCAATCCAGCAATAAAGAAGTGGTGACACGGGGGAAAAAAGGGATTCCAGACTACATCTGTTACCTTCTGTTTAAAAAAAGAAGACATTAGGAAAGATAAGAATCCACAGCAGCCATTTCTTTAGCTATACCTCACAGACTCTAAATCTTTGGCTATAGCAATTCGCTTTATTTTTTACTTATTTAATAAAAACGTGGAACACTATTTTTTTCTTTTTCTTCTGGACTTGTCACCTTTCAGATCTTTTTATAGTTGGAGAATCCAACTATATAAAGATAGAAGGAATGGAATGATAAGTCCCATATACCATTATATCTAAAAGATATGGGCATATGTCATGGGATAATAACCATTCCCACAGCTTAGCCCAGGCTTGGGTGTGACCGAGTTGGGCAGGACATAGGCCAAAGAGTAAGGAAAGCCCTCCGGGGTGTCCAGGGATGCTCACAAATATTTACAGGCTTAAATGGTTACTTCCAAACGGAAAGCTGTTGTGTCCTTGGTGCCCTCTACGGGGATTCTCAAGGGTTGGTCTGAGACACGACTTCCAGAATCCTTTCATGGCATTTTGTGGATGGATGGATGATGTGGTGTTGAAGCAGACTTGGTGTCTTCACGCCGCCACAAGTGGCGGAGAAAGGAGCTCTGAGGCTCTCTGGCAGGACAAGCTCCCCAGCTCCCTGTGCTCTGCGGTCTCTGCGGCCTCCTGGTCCCCACACTCCCATGAGGAGAGGGCGCAGAGGAGACAGTCCTCTATAACTACAGCATGGACTTTGGCCGTGCTTGCACAGCAATCCATGCTCACAAATCGTTTTCGTAGAGGCCGGGATGCTGCTGACGATGGGGTTAAGAGGCAATGCGTCTGTGGAGGCAGCGGGAGGCCTGGTTTCCTCCACGCTCTCAGTGGATGTGCTGACCTCAGCCTCTGCCACATAAATGCTCCTTTGTCAGAGTCCAGGGCTTGAGTTTAGGCTCCAGGGGCGTGGATGAAGACAAGACCTTCCTTTTCTGGATTTCCACAACCTCTCCCGTTCTCTTCAACTGGGAGTGGGGATGTCAAGTCATAGTCCTTATGACCTGCTCCAGGGGTCTGCCATCTACAGACATCTAAGATACTTTGAGAACATCTGTTATTATCAGCACGACTTCAAAACAGTTGCTACTAGACTAGTAGTGCTCAAGTGAGTTTATTTTTTTATCAGGAAGTGGTGCATATCACTTGGATAAATGCATTTTTATACAATTATACACACTGGACATTCCCCATCTTGGGAAAAGGGAAATTGAGTCACAGTTCCTCAGTCTCATCTCTGCCATCTCTCTGTCTGGCCTGAAGACGACATGCCAAATAGCACATGTTAACAAACATTCATTTTTTAAAAAAAAATATCCCTTCTTGAGAATGGAGATGTGGCTTAGTTGGCTCAGCCTTGGACCTAAATAAATAAATACCTCTATACCTAAATTTATCTAATATATTACACATATCTCCCTTTTTGTTCTTGGGGGGAAATGAGCAGAGTGCTGAAGTTTTGTTCTTGTGCCATGCTCAGGAAGCAGGGTGGGGGTTAGGGTGGAGAGCAAAGCTGGAGGGGAGGGAATGCTTGCATGGGGTGATTAGGCAAGGAGAGGAAATTGTTCTGCAGAATCTGGAAGCAGCCAACAGCCTTGACCCGAGCCAGGGCTGCCCCTCTGCCCACATGGAAGGGGAGCGGATGGTGTGATGGCCTGCCTCTGACCCCGGAGGCTGCCCCTGGGCTGGGGCTCAAGGACCACGGGGCTCTCATGCCCAGAGCGTGCCTGAAGAATGCGTGGATTTCGGATGTGCCCTCCAGCACCTTACTGCAGAAGCCCAGGCGACTTCCTGCCGGCAGAACAGGTGCATTCTAAGTCCCAGACACTCTTACGTGGCACAGGCCTGCAATTCCCACAGAACGTTTCAACCCCCAGTCTGAGAAGGTCATTTCCAAATCGCCCTGACAGCAGTACTGGGACACTTGGGGGAGGAGGGGCTGCAGACTTTCTCTGCCATTCAACAGAGGCCAGGCTGAGGGTTTAACGTGAGACCCGTGAGACCCGGCTGGGGGTGCCACAAGGGTTCCCGCAGGAAACGGCTGTGCTTGCGCAAGCTAAGGCAGAGGAGGCATCCCTCCGTGACTCAGCTCCCCAGAATTTCAACTCCCTTTCTGGGGAGGAGATCTGAGGCGCGGTGTTTATATTAGACTCTGGGGTGGAGTCTGACTGAATGCAAGTCTCCTGTGCCTGTGCCAGGCAGAAACCCTGAACACAGGCGGAAAGGAAGGGCCCTGCCTGCCTTGGCCGGCAGAGAACGGCACAGCCAGTCTAAGGCTCTCGTGGTTCCTGGGTCTCTGTGTCTGTCTGTCTGTCTCTCTGCCTCCCCACCACTCTACAGCTGGTCCTGATAAAATTCCCCAGGGCAACAGCCGTGGTAATCCGAGTTTTTAGTTTCGGTGGGAAGTTTGCCATGCTGGAGTCTGACATCCATGAGAACCAGTCCCGCTGCCAGCGGCCGAGCCATGAGGTGTGTGTGGAGGTGAACTCACTACCCTGGAATGACGCCTGGCACCAGCCCGCGTGGCTCTCTTCTCATCCCCGAGGGCACTGAAGTCATTCGCAGGATGGGACAATCGTGCAGAGGACTCAGCCACACAGGAACACTCTCCTGGGAAGTGTTCAGGGTATCCAAAAACAGGCTGTGTACCACTGCCTCGTGTCCCAGCAGTGTCGTCCATGCTCCTAGTGATGAGAGGCAGAGAGGAGATGGGGCCTCACCCAGCTGTCCACAAAAGCACATGAGGTGAAAGGGCAGGCGGGGAGGGGCTCTTGCTGAAGACTACCACAAAGGGGATAAATGGAAATATGTTCCTTCCTCCCTCCCTCCCTCCCTTCCTCCCTCCCTCCCTCCCTCCTTCTTTTCTTCTTCCTCCCACACCCTTCTGAGACAGAGTCACACAATGTGTACAAAATTGGCCATAAACTTGTCACCCCCCTGCTCCCACCTTCTGAGTGGAGTGCAGCCATCACAGGCATGCACCATCATACTTGGCTGAGACTTCACAGCTTCTCTCTTCTACTGTATCTCGAAGATCCTTTTTATGACAACTGTCTTTGTGGCACACATCTCGTGTGTTGGCAGTTCTGTTTTGCTAAGCAAACGAAGCGCAAACCATGTTCACTGAACACTAGTTACCTTGATTGTGAGCTGTCTGCCAGAACCGGGAACATGCAGCCTCCTGGTGATGGGCCGTCTTGTTTGAAGGATTAACTTTAAAATCACCTAATTAATTAGAACCTGAAGAAGTAAATGTCTCAGAGTTATGTGCTTGAGAAGTGCCAGGTAAGAACTTCCTCAGTCTGGGCGGATCTGTTCTTTTTCATCAGGCCCATGAGATGGTAAAAGTTAATCAGATCCATGAAGAAAGGTGTGGGGACACTGAGTCAGACAAGGCCTGACACTCGCCAACCTTTTGACCTGGGTCTGTCTAACCCCTGTCACATGGGGAAGCTAGAAAGGTCAGCTGCTGACTTGGGGGTGACTGGTGTATGACCTACATATGAAGATATATTCTGTATGTTATATTTATATACATACATACATACATATACATATATAGTATATATATATATATATATAGAGAGAGAGAGAGAGAGAGAGAGAGAGAGATTCCACGCGTGAGAGAAAGCAGATGACATCTGCCTTTCAGAATTAGTCTTCATTGAATTAGCACCATCATTTCCAGTCCTGTCCATTTTCCTGCGAATGACATGGCTTTGTTCTTCTTTAGGGATGAGCACTGCTCTGTTGCCTCTCTAGATGACATTTTCTTAGTCATCTGTTTTGGGGCACCCAGGCTGATTCCACGCTCTGACTACAGTGAACAGAGCTGCTGTTACGTATGATGTGTGGGTGTCTTTATGACTGACTTTGGTCCTAGGTACGAATACTGAGTGGAATATGAAGATCACGTGGTATTTCTATTTTTAGCTTTTCAAGAGGGCTCCGTGCCGATTTCCATAGCAGCGGGGCTAACTTATCTTCCCATGCACAGTGCATATGTGTCCCCCCGCCCAACCCTTGCCAACAGCAGTTATCACTGGCTTTCTTGTCACTGGCAATTCTGGCTGGATAAAATAGATCATCAATGTAGTTTTGATTTGCAATTACTTAAGGGATAAAGAGGTTGACATTTTTTGTTGTTGTTATTTTGCCAGTCCTGGGCTTGAGCTCAGGGCCTGAGCGCTGGCCTTGGACTTTCTCAAGGCTAGAGCTCTACCACTTGATCCTCAGCACCACTTCTGGCTTTTTCTCAGTATGTGGTACCAAGGAATCGAACCCAGGTCTTCGTGCATGCTAGGCAAGCACTCTACCACTAGGCCACACTCCAGGCCGAGGTTAGCCATTTTTTAATGTAGTTATTAAGCACTTGATCTCTTCTTCTGAGAAATGTCTGTTCAAATTTGTCCATTGGTTTGTCCTCTTGGTGTTTATTTTATTCTTTTTGACCTCTTTATCTACTCTGGATGCTGATCTTTCACCTGATGAATAAGTGGAAGGTTTCCTTCTATTCTGAAGGCTTTTTCCTTGATTCTAGTTGTTTACTTTTCTGTGCAGAAGATTTTACTTAGCATTTTTATGGTTATTATAAAGATGATACACAAAGGGGTTAAGGTCACAGGTTGGGTAGTGTAAACCCCTTCCCTGGCTCTCTTCCAGTTCCCAGCCCCGCTCCCCACTCACAAGCTGCATAGTTCATTTTCATCGTGAAAATCCACTGCTGAAAGTCCACTGCTGCATTTGTTCAGCTTTTGTCTTTCCATTTCTGCGCTCCTCTACCCTCCCAAAGGCATATACATGAACAAACAGGACAAAAAGAAAAGAAAACAAAACGGCAATAAAGAGAAAATGCTCGTTTCCATTTCCTGGATAAGTATTTTGTATGCCCAGAGACACACAGGCATTGTGTCCTCCTTTGGTCTCACTGTGTGTGAGTGCCTAGAGAGCCGAATAGTTCGTGTCTGTCTATTTTAGATCCAGCATCTACAACTGAGAGAAGACCTGTGCCAATTGTGTATAGGTACCATAGCTTTTGGATACATTCATCTACTGGAGAGGATCTGGGCTTTCTGCAAATTGGCTGTTGTGAACAGTGCAGCAATGATTGTGGATGTGCAAGAGTGTTTTTTGTTTTTTTGTTTTTTTTAAATTGTATCCTCCTTTGTGATGCTGTGGGTTGTGAGGGAGATCTAGGCTTATTTTTTTGAGAAACCTCCAGACTGCCATCCAGAGTGGTTCTACCAGTTTACATTCCCACCAACAGTGCATAGGGTTCCTTTTTCCCAACATCCCTGCCAACATTTGTTGTCATTCAAAGTCATAATGTTGGCCAATCTAGCGGTGGTGCGATGTTTTGATTTGTGTAGACGCTTTTGGACGGGATACAATCTTAGAAGTTTATTCCTGCTCTTGTTTTTTGAGCAGCTGGGATTCTAGTCAGAAAATAGCCGCCTATCCCTCTGTCTTCAAGGGTTTCCCTGTGTTCAGAGTTTAAGGAACTTTAGGTCAGTATTGTCTCTGATCCATTTTGATTTGACTTCAGCATAGGGTGAGATGGGAATCGAGATTTTGGTCTTCTGCATGCGGATATCCAGCGTTCCCCGCACCATCTGTTAAGAGGCTGTCTTCCCTCGATGTCTGTTTTTGGCTCCTCTGTTGAGAATCAAGTGGCTGTAGTTGTTTGGGTTTGTTTCTGGGTCCTTCAATCTTTTCTGCTGGTGTGTGAGTCTGTCTGGATACCTGGCTCCCCGAGCCCTGGCGAAGCAGCTCCCACAGGCAGAGGCCCCATCCAGTTGTCCAGGGTACTTGGCTCCCTTCAGAGCGTGGCCCGGCAAGCATCTCTTAGACTTAGAAAAAGGAATACCCTCCTTCTTTAGTATTGACTGGGGGGCAGAAAAATCAGGTCTGCATTAAGAAGAGCAAAGCATACAGGCAGAGGGAACGATGACAAGAATGAGTATGGTACGGTGTACTTCCTGCTGCACGAGGCTCCCCTTGCCTCTGAGTCTCGTCATCCCCCCACACCCTGTCTTTGAACTCGTAATTAGTGCCCCTTCGGTTAAAGTGGCTGAGCTGGTTTCTCTCACTCATAATCAGAAAGCTCTCACGAGCATGGTTGCAACTTATGAATCACAATGTTATGCTCAAGTGAGTAATAAACTAGTGCCTTCTCAGCGAGGAAAGGAAAACACACATGGCGGAGTCTGAGTAGGAAGCAAGAGATGCGAGTTCAAATGCTTCTCAGAGAATCCCCACACCCTAGAGAACCGTATACTACTGATGCCGGCTCCTAAAGGTGACACATTCCCACGCGCTTCCTGGACAGAATAATGCAGGTAAGAGCAACGGTAAGTGGCGTGGGCACATGACCAGCCAAGAGACCCACACCTGGTCACCCTGCTAAGCCTGTCTCAGAGTGGTTTCCTCTGTCTCCCTCCTCCTCCCGGACCCCTGTCATGCACTCTTCACCATGGACAACTCTGTGCCATCCTTTACAGATGGTCTCCCTCCTGAGGGAAGGAACACGTTGTTTTGTTTACTGCTCTATTCCCAGTGAGAAGGCCTTCCCTAGGAGCGAGCGAGTGAGTGGATGAGTGAGGGGATCAATGGACGGCAGAAAGTGGGGTACAGGTGGGTTAAGACATGTACTCTCCAGGCAGTGATGGGAGGGGAAAGGGGTGGGGCTAAGGCCAGAGCTGGGCTAAACTGACCCAGAGGGACACTGCAGAGGTTCCCTGAGCAGAGGGGATAGGGCTCATAGCCCAGAAAAAGGCCAGGATCCTCTGGATAGTATCACAGATAAGTTATTGAGAAAAAGCACAGTCAGAACCCTACACCAGAGCCAGGACCCTACACCAGACCCATGGCCCCACACAAGAGCCATGACCCCACACAAAAGCCATGACCACACACCACAGCCAGGACCCCACACTAGAGCCATGGCCCCACACCAGAGCCATGACCCCTCACCACAGCCAGGACCCCACACCAGAGCCATGACTGCACACCAGAACCAGGAACCACACCAGAGCCAGGACCCCACACCAGAGCCAGGACCCAGACCAGAGCCAGGGCCCCACACCAGAGCCATGATCAACACCAGAGCCATGACTCCACACCAGAACCAGGAACCACACCAGAGCCAGGACCCCACACCAGAGTCAGGACCCCACACCAGAGCCAGGACCAACACCAGAGCCAGGACCCACACCAGAGCCAGGACCCACACCAGAGCCAGGACCCCACACCAGAGCCAGGACCCCACACCAGAGCCAGGACCCACACCAGAGCCAGGACCTACACCAGAGTCAGGACCCACACCAGAGCCAGGACCCACACCAGAGCCAGGACCACACACCAGAGCCATGACCCACACCAGAGCCAGGACTCCACACCAGAGCCATGATCAACACCAGAGCCATGACTCCACACCAGAACCAGGAACCACACCAGAGCCAGGACCCCACACCAGAGACAGGACCCAGACCAGAGCTAGGACGCCACACCAGAGCCATGGCCCCACACCAGAGCCAGGACCCCACACCAGAGCCAGGACCCCACACCAGAGTCAGGACCAACACCAGAGTCAGGACCCCACACCAGAGTCAGGACCCCACACCAGAGTCAGGACCCCACACCAGAGCCAGGACCAACACCAGAGCCAGGACCCACACCAGAGCCAGGACCCACACCAGAGCCAGGACCCCACACCAGAGCCAGGACCCACACCAGAGCCAGGACCTACACCAGAGTCAGGACCCACACCAGAGCCAGGACCCACACCAGAGCCAGGACCACACACCAGAGCCAGAACCCCACACCTGAGCCATGGCCCCACACCAGAGCCAGGACCCCACACCAGAGCCATGGCCCCACACCAGAGCCATGGCCCCACACCAGAGCCAGGACCAACACCAGAGCCAGGACCCCACACCAGAGTCAGGACCAACACCAGAGCCAGGACCTACACCAGAGTCAGGACCAACACCAGAGCCAGGACCAACACCAGAGCCAGGACCCCACACCAGAGTCAGGACCAACACCAGAGTCAGGACCAACACCAGAGCCAGGACCTACACCAGAGTCAGGACCAACACCAGAGCCAGGACCTACACCAGAGTCAGGACCAACACCAGAGTCAGGACCCCACACCAGAGCCAGGACCCCACACCAGAGCCAGGACCCCACACCAGAGCCAGGACCAACACCAGAGCCATGGCCCCACACCAGAGCCAGGACCAACACCAGAGCCATGGCCCCACACCAGAGCCAGGACCTACACCAGAGTCAGGACCAACACCAGAGTCAGGACCCTACACCAGAGTCAGGACCAACACCAGAGCCAGGACCCCACACCAGAGCCAGGACCCCACACCAGAGCCATGACTCCACACCAGAGCCATGATCAACACCAGAGCCATGACCCACAGCAGAGCCATGACCCACAGCAGAGCCATGACCCCACACCAGAGCCATGGCCCCACACCAGAGCCAGGACCCCACACCAGAGCCATGGCTCCACACCAGAGCCAGGACCTACACCAGAGCCAGGTCCCCACACCAGAGCCAGGACCCACACCAGAGTGAGGACCCCACACCAGAGCCATGGCCCCACACCAGAGCCAGGACCCCACACCAGAGCCATGGCTCCACACCAGAGCCAGGACCAACACCAGAGCCAGGACCCACACCAGAGCCAGGACCCCACACCAGAGCCATGGCTCCACACCAGAGCCAGGACCAACACCAGAGCCAGGACCCCACACCAGAGTCAGGACCCACACCAGAGCCATGACCAACACCAGAGCCATGACTCCACACCAGAGCCAGGGCCTACAGCAGAGCCAGGACCCCACACCAGAGCCATGGCCCCACACCAGAGCCAGGACCTACACCAGAGTCAGGACCCCACACCAGAGCCATGACCCACACCAGAGCCAGGACCTACACCAGAGTCAGGACTCCACACCAGAGTCGGGACCCCACACCACAGCCAGGACCTACACCAGAATCAGGACCCCACACCAGAGCCATGGCCCCACACCAGAGCCAGGACCCACACCAGAGCCTCACAATCATCCTGAGTGGAAGTGGACAGTCTTGAAGAGGAAGGCAGGCAATGGCTGAGGGGGAGTGACCAGCCTTTTCCTACAAGAGAATGCCTCTGTTCCAGCCTGGAAATGTCTTATACCCAACCTTAAAACTGCTGTGTGTCCCCCTCATCTTGTACCCCCATCGACTGTCAGCCAGGTCTCAGGGACCTCAGAGGGGGCCACAGACAGGATGCCGGCTGGGGCTGGGTGTCCATGCAGGGAAAAGGAATGACTCATGTTGAGTATGAAAGTGTGGGCCGCTGGCCCCGCCCTGGAAGTCCCTGTTCACTGGGCCAGAGGGAGACCCAGCGCTGCTGGTGGGGTCCAGAGAGTCACTTCGGGGTATCAGTGAACTCCCAGGAGTGGGAAGAAGGAAAGAGACTGTGTCTGCTGGTATACATGGACAATGATTTTTCACCTGCCTGGCTTTGCTGGGTGGAGAGGCACCTACTCGCCTCCATGCCAGGCAGGGCCCTCTCCCCGTCTCCTCTTCCAAACCTCATTTCCCCACTAGGCTTGGTAGGTGTGCTTTGTTAGGTATTTTGTCCGTCTGTCCACCCCTCCCTCCCGGAAGTCCTTTCCCCACATCTTGGGTCTTCCTTCTCCCTCTAGCTTGGCACCAAGGCTCAGAGGGCACTAGGGTCATTGTGCTTTTACAACCAGATGTCCTGGGAGCTGCAGACAGAGGGAAGAGGAAGGCTGCTCTGTCATTTGTCACTGGCCCCCCTGAGACCTCTGGGTGACAATCGGAGCTCTTTGTCTCCAACAGACAAAAAAAATGAGTTTCTGAAAGCTCAGGAAACTTGCCCCCCCCCCCCCAGGTCACAATCAAGTCACTGCAGTGCAGAGGTCTGGGGGCACAGAAGCCAGGCTGGAAGAGAGCATGTAGAGCAGAGCACCCAATCTTTCCTTGTCTGCAGTACTTGAAAAGTCCTGCTCCACTTTCCTGGTGAGTCCACCCTGTGGAGCAAGCATGGCACAGAGAGTTTCTGTGGAGGATCTGTCACTTTTCCCTGAGGCCTGGCTGTCCCTGGGGCTCCTCTCAAAAGGCGGGGCCCCTCCTCTCCACCCAGCCAGCCTGAAATGAGGACCAATGAGAGCCAAGAGCCCCATCCCAGATGACTAAGGACCCGCTGTATTTAAGCGCGGCTGGGATGGGCCGGGAGCTGCCTCTGTTTTCTCGACTGCCAGCTCTTCTGTCCTGGGACATCTCTGAGCAGGAGGCACAGAGAAGCAGTAGCCATGTGTTACAGCAGGTGTGCCCGGTGCATCGGGCACTCTCTGGTATGGCTGGCCGTGCTCTGCATCGTGGCTAACGTCCTGCTTTATTTTCCCAACGGGGAAACAAAGTATGCCTCCGAGCACCACCTCAGCCGCTTTGTCTGGTTTTTCTCTGGCCTGCTTGGAGGGGGCTTGCTGGTAAGTGGCGGGGAATTTTTACCACCTTAAAAAGTCTCTCCTCTTAACGATCAGGTCATGCTTTTTACCAAAAGTTTCCTATGGTGTTTGTTTTAAAAAATCTGGGCTCTTTGGTTCATTGTTTTGAAAGCAGATTGCACAAAGGTTGCATTAAATGCTTCATTAATTTAATAAGTTGCTTCACAAAATCTTTCAACTAAAAGTGATCTTTTTTCTTTTTCTTGTCAGCTAAGGTCTCTTACTTAATAAGCAGCAGATACTTTTAAAGCCAGGTTGAAGGGCGATGCAGTTTCTGGAGAGGGTCAAGGGGGGTGTGTCACTTCTCTGCTGTTAGCTCCCAGGTGGGGAGACAGAAAACACTGAATGGGTTGCGTTGCTATTTACCGAGTACCCAGAGCTCTCTCCTAGGGCGTGGAGTCAGAAAAATTCCTGCCGTTAGCAGGGTCAGGAGCCGAGAGTGGAATGTGTTATTTTTTCCAAGGTTTGTTTTGAACCGAGTGAGGGATTTGTCTGCCAAACCCCAGAGCTCCGGAAGGTTTAGCTCAGGCCGGCCTTCCCGTGGAAAGAACTTGGCGGGACCTGGGTTTGCTGGGGTTAAGCATCTTAAAAGAGAAATCATATGCAATCATTAATGCCACACAGGCATTATTTCCCCCCTGCGGAACTAAAAGCCACTAAAGCATTTAAATCCAGCACCACACGAGGCGTGGCAAATCTGCTTTGAAATTAAGCATTACTGTCATTAGTGCAGACATCATGATGGTGACGTCCCATTTAAGTTTGCACTGTGGTTTCTTGTGATGCTGAACTTCAGGTTTCACACCAACTTTACTTGAAGCATTACTGTGAGTCTGGCTAAAACAAGTGCTTTGTAGCCTCGGAGACAAGTGGTACTGGGTCTGGGCTCAAACTCAGGACTTGGGTGTTGTCCCTGAGCTCTTTCTGTGCATGGCTAGTGCTCTACCTCTGGTACCCCAGCTCCACTTCTGACTTCGTGTTGGTTCACTGGAGACAAGAGTCTCCCACGTTTTCTTGCCCAGGCTGGCTTTGAACGGCGGGCCTCGGATCTCAGCCTCCGGAGTAGCTAGGGTGAGAGACAGGCCTGGCGGTCTCCTCTGGGAGATGATCGAGGCTCTTGGGTGCGCGCCACGGGGAGAGCTCTGGCGTGGCGGCCGGGCTCAGTAGCCGGCAGTGGTGCGGCCGGAGGGGTGCGCAGGGCTGACATCTCACTCTGCGCGTTGCGGAGGCCGTGGAGGTTTCCCTGAGGGCCTCCCGGCTGACTCTGTGTCCCGGCAGATGCTGCTCCCGGCGGCCGTGTTCGTCGGGCTGGAGGAGGAGGACTGCTGCGGCTGCTGCGGCCAGGACCACTGCGGCAAGCGCTGCTCGGTGGGTGCGGGCGTCGGGGGGCCGGCCGGGGCCCGAGGGCCTGGGGCGGCGGGCTCACCTCCTCCCCGTTTCCGCAGATGCTGTCCCTGGTACTGGCCGCCCTCATCGGCATCGCGGGGTCCGGCTACTGCGTCATCGTGGCCGCGCTGGGCCTGGCCGAAGGCCCCCTGTGCGCTGACGCCCAGGGCCGGTGGAACTACACCTTTGCGGACACGGAGGGAGCGTAGGTCACGGCCGCAGCCCCGGGGCTGCTCACCGTCTCCGGGATGCGCGAGCTCCCCACGCGCGAGGGTGGCAGGGAAGGGGGCTGCGCTTTCCCAGGTCGGCCTGCGGGGTGGCGGCTGGGGCGCACGCGGGTCTCCACTGTCTCCAGACGGCTCCCCTGCTGTCCGCTATGGAGAAAGAAACAGACCCAGGCGGGGAGCAGGGGCGCGTGGCCACCGTGACCCGCGCGCGTCCGAGCGCAGGAATGGATGGGGTGTCCTTCCCGGACCCCTCGAAACTGAGGGTCCCCAGTGAGCTGGGGGGTCCTTCCATGCGGGGAGGAGAGCGTACGCGAGCGCACCTGCGTCCCTGCTCCTCGCCAGGTGACCAGCCTGGGACCGGGTGGCCTTGCCAGCTCTGGGAGCGGGAACCCGGGCCTGGGCCCTCGCGTGGCGCACGGCCACCGGCCTCCCGCGGGCGCAGGACCCGACCCCGGCGGCTTTTCCTGGAGAGAGTCCGTGTTGGGGACTCTGATTCCTCTTTGCTCAGAACCTGGTGTGTGTGCCAGGGCACAGCCATGATCCGGTGCACAGACACATACAGAACGGCCTCTAAAATAAGCTGTGACAGAGGCAGCCGGCAGGCAGGCAGGGGAGGAAGCACGGCTCCTTTATTGTTATTATTATTATTATTATTTTTAATAGCGGTCTGACGCCCCTCCCACCGACCCCTCCAGCTTCCTGTTCTACATCATTCCTCATTTAAAACTGTCCAGGGAGTTCAAGACGGAGAATGGCTAGCAGTCCCCAAACACCAGCTAGTCGCCAAATCATCAGACAAAGCCCCTCTTTTTTTTCTTTGTGATTTGAAAAACACAGACTTTTATTCCACCAATAAGCAGAGAGACTGAGCCAACAGGGTGGAATTTTTGTGTGCGTGCTTGTTTTAAATCAACGGATTGGATCTCTGGTGGGCTGGTTCGGAGTCCAGCTCCAAGTCCCTTTGTCCTGCCAGGGCGGGCAGACAGAGTGATAAGCAGGGGGTGACACCAGACCTCTTTGTGGAGCTCAGTCAATCCCTGATTTTCCCACAAGATTGAATCCTGTTTCATTAAGAATGCAAAGAGTGAAGGCTGAAATTCTAGGAAAGTAACCCAAGGTGGAGGGTTTTCAGATAGAAAGAACTCAGGTATGTGCGGATCTCCTGAGGTTAAAGCTGTAGCGAAGGGTCCACGAGTTGGTTACGTGACGGTGTGTGGGCACAATCACAGGAGTGGAGGAGGGAATTCAAGTTAGCTGAGCTTGATCCTCCTGCTTTCTGATGTAAATCACCTCTGCCTCAAAAATCAACAGTACTGTATCCCAAACATCTCATTCAAAAACTTGGGCATCTTAAATCCCTAAGCCAGGCAGAATTTGGATGATTTTTCCCAGAGGAAACAATGAATAAGAATTTTAATGAAATGGTCTAAATTATTGTCCTGAAAATCCAAAACAAAATCCAAAGGTATTTTATTTTCTAAATAAAATTTTAACAATATCTTATTGCTGAGAGAGACAGCAAATAAGAGAGCAAAACTATTTTCAAAAACTCCATTACCTTAACAGGGATTTATTTTTCCTACATCTAAGTGGAAAACACACAGACACACACAGACACACAGACACAGACAGACATACACACACACACAGAGGAACTTTTCTCTAAACATGACAGCAATACAGTCCTCATTTTTGCTTTAGTTTATGGGCAGTCCTATGTCTTTCAGCAAATACAAGCACCATTCGGGGTCAAGCATTGTTCAGTTTTCATCTCATGTTTGTCATCAGAGCTGGATCTGAGCTAGATATCTCTGGTTGAGGGCTGGCCTGTTGTGGAAGGCTCTGAGAGACTATCCTGTAGCCATTTCTTTCTCTCTCTCTCCCTCCCCCTCCCTTTTCTGAATAAGAACCCGGCACACCCCTGGGTGTGCCCATGTGTCAGGGGTGTCTGTCTCTGCCCTCAGGTACCTTCTAGACAGCTCCATGTGGTCCCGGTGCCAGGAGCCTCAGCATATCGTAGAGTGGAATGTCATCTTGTTCTCCCTCCTCCTGGCCTTCGGGGGGATTCAATTCATCCTGTGCCTCATTCAAGTCAGCAAGGGAGTGTTTGGAGGCCTCTGTGGGTGCTGTTGCTCGCGCCAGCAGGTGAGGACCGGCGGGAAAGGCCACAGCCTGGTTTGGGAGTATTTCATTCTTTCCATCAAAGAGGAACAGGCCAGCCGAACACACCCAGCCGCGGGGTGGTGGCGGCAGGTGCCGTAACTGCAGTTACTGGGGAGGGAGAGACAAGGGGATCCCAGCTCAAGGCCAGCCCGGGCTGATTCTCACAAACAAAACACCCGTGGCTCCCAAATACCCAGGAGCAGAGGCAGGAAGACTGTGGTCTGAGAACAGCCAGGCAGCGTGCATGGGACTCTATCTGAAAAATAACTAAAGCAAAGAGGGGGGAAAATGGCCGAGGGAGTAGCTCGAGGGATAGAGTGCTGGCCTTGAAAGCATGAAGCCTTGAGTTCAGTCTCCATGGAAGATCAACCAGGGTCCGCCTATTGGCACTTATTCTTGTGTTGTCTTGGTGGTAAGGTTGTCAGTAGCCCTGGGTATTGGTCAAGACTGAGCTTCTGGGGCCTCTTGGTTCAGTTCTCCATACTGGTCTCTAAAGACCTAGGAGCACGATGCCAGAGACACAGAAGAGCACCCAGATTTCTCCCATGACGTGTCATATTCCTGGCCAGCACACTCCAGGACAGGCTGACATTCACTGCTGGGGTCCTTGTGCTGAACCTGTTTTCCAGAAAAGCCTCTGACTCAGAGTTTAGACATCGGGCCCCGGGTCATTGCACCCTGAGCAGGCTTTCTGCAATTCTTCCTAATAAGGCGTCCCCAACATGCCAAGGCTGCAGAATGGCACCCATGGAAAGCCCTTCTCTGCCAGAGAAGGCCAGGAAGCAGGTGCTTCCTGAGGACGCGAGTCAGGAGAGAACTATGCATGCCCTCGCTCCCCTAGGAGATGTGTGCCACACGGGGGTCCCGTGGGGTTCGGCTATAGGGAGGTGGCCTGTTCTCTTTTTTTTTTTTTTTTTTTTGCCAGTCCTGGGCTTGAGCTCAGGGCCTGAGCACTGTCCTTTCTCAAGGCTAGAGCTCTACCACTTGAGCCTCAGCACCACTTCCAGCTTTTTTTTTTTTCTATGTATGTGGTACCGAGGAATCGAACCCGGGTCTTTGTGTATGCTAGGCAAGCACTCTACCACTAGGCCAAACTCCCGGCCCTTTGTTCTGTCTTATATAAAACAAGGTTAGGCAAACAGAAACTTATTTAGCTGATAATCTTTAAACCTCCGGACTCCAGGTCTCTCTCAACTTTTTCTTTAAAATGGGATTACAAAAAAGATAGAAAAAGGGAAAAAGAAAAAGAAAATCCTAATGGGAACTAAAAGTGCATTGTTATAGCTGTAACTATATGGAAATTTCCTACAATTTTTGATGGGAAGTTAAAATAAAAGCCTACTTTTTCTTATCAGGCAAACACAGGAAGATTAATAATTCCTTTTGGAGCCTGCCAAGTTTCCACGACAAATGAAAGGGGACCTTCAGCACAGGGACGTTTGGGGAGGGTGGAGAGCAGCCTCCTGGGATTGGGTGGGGGCCCCTGGGTTTGGGTAGAGGGGACTGGAAGTGGGTGCAGGAACGCAAATCTGTGCTCAGCCCTGCACCTCATACAAAGCGGCCTGGCATTTGGTGCCAGAGCACGATGGGGACAGGCAGAAGCAATCAGCAGATGAAGCCACCATGTGGTTCACCTGGGGTGCTGCCTCTCCCGGCCGGGGCAGAGGCGCTGGGGCCTCATCGGAGTCACTGCCCAGATGCTATGGGAAGATTTCTTAGCTGTGCTGGAAGACCAAAGCAGCTTTCCAAACTGCAGGACCTCCGTGTAGGGAGGAGGTTCTGCCATGGTGGCACTTGACGGGGCGGAAGATCACCACTACTGAGCCACCCCAGCTGCAGTCCCCTGGCATTGTCACCTGAATCCCTAAGTGGAAAGCCCTGCACACAGACGCATGTACACACACACACGCACACACACGCACACATCCACAGACACATGCACATGTGAGTGAACACAGGCACATGTGCACATGCATGCACACATGCAAAAGTCCATGCATGCATACAAGCATATACATGCACACATGTGCACAACACACACACACACTCACAGCCCAGCACCACTACTCCAGTTCCCTAAGCAGATTTTACTAAGGGTGATGGAGCTGGTTTGTCTTTGAGGAGACTGGGTCAGGGTCGAGGTCATTTGTTTTATGTGGGGACATCACTGATGGCAGGTCCTCACCTGGACTCATGCACATTTTGTTTTCTTACAGAGATACGACTGCTAAGACAGAGATACTGCCCCACGCCGAACACAGCTCCCTGTATTTATATACTACTTATATTACTGGAAAACTCTGTATTCCATTTTCCATTCTGCCTTTATACAGGATAAAGACTGGTGTCTTTGAGATGCCAGTGTTTCAACTTAGCAAACAAACATTATTTTTTTAAGGAACAAGAAGACATAAAATGGTGCTCTGGAGGTAGTGACCAACTGAATGGCCTCAGTGTGCCAGGAAGAAACTGTCGTTTAAGACAAAAGTCACATTGCCTTACTACGGCATGTGTTTTCTAAATGAGAGCTGTCAGGTTGCTTTTTCTAACCCCAAATGGCAAAAAGGCCCGGAAGGAAGGCAATGGGTCTTCCCCTGTTGGTGGGATGTTGCCTGCACAGGTCTGCGGGCCTCCGGCTAGGGGCCTTGTGGCCTTTCTGCTCTGAGAGGGGCACTGCTGGAGCTGTGCCTCCTGCACGTGAAAGCTGTTTGCCCTGCTAAGACAAGGGGCATGTGCATCAGGCAGAGGACCAGGGTAGTCAGACATGGAAGACACAGGACACAGCCACTGGGCACAGGGGAGGGGTAGAAGAGTGGGAGAGCCACCCCCCCAAAAGCTGGTTTGTTGGTGATACAATAAAAAGTTCATTGCTACTCTGCTGGTGTTTGTGGTCTTGGTATAAAGGCTGCTGTCTTCTCTCTAGTGAGGGAGCTCTAAGGCCCAGTGCCTGCTGTGGCTAAGGGCTCCCTGCCGTCTTCTGTCTACCAGGCTTTTCCTATCTCCCCAGTGTAGGACAGCTGGTGGACCCCATTCAGACCATCCCCAGGGAGGCGAGCTGGGGCCCTACAGCCAGACACACAGCCTCAGGCCTGAGGAGGGGCTGTGACTGGAGTTCAAGTTCACAGGCTCCACCTGAAGACACGTGAACTTCTGTAACTTTCAGAGCGAATCACTGCCATGTGAGACACCGTGGTCAGATTTCGCCCAGGAAGAGAGCTGGGGCCCTCTCCCTAGACACCCTGACTTGTGAGGCCATGGGGATTCCTGTGCCGCAATCCTGAAACCCAGCTTAGTGCAGGAGCAATAGTGCAGTTTCCCAGCTGGAAACCAGTCCAGCTGATGTCTGTCTCTGCCTGCTGTGTTGCCATGCCTGCTGCTACCTGCACCTGTATCCTTTACTCAGGCTCAGGCCAAGGGTTACGGCTGGGCCTACTGGAGCCAGCCAATGATGCCCACGAAGATTTGAAGGCAAAACCAGAGCAGTCGTGGAGCTCACCAGAGGCACTGCCCCTTCCCACCTCCGCAGGTTTCTTTGAACCTTGTGTTAACTGATTCCAGCAGCTGGTTCACTTTGGAAATATCCACAGGCCAAGGCCGATCAAGAGACACTCTAGGTTCTGCCCCCCACCTGGTGAAAGCCAGGTGGGGAGGAGGTGGCTCCCTCCAGGACCAGCCAGGACTGGGACGGGACAGGCTGTGGCTGGTGGAAACATTAGGGCTGTGGTTTTGAGGTAAGGTGCTTAAAGCTCCTGAGAGGGGCCGTGCTGGTGTTTCCTGCTGAGGAAATGATGGGGCCAGCAACGAACAACAGAATTCTTAACCTGGGCAAGGGTCTTCTGGAAGGGTGGTTATGCCAACCAAGATGGCGGAGTAAGAGAATCGCATCCACGTGGGCAGGAAGAGATGGCCGTCCCAGATCACTTGGCCACATCTAAATCCCCATGAGTGGCTGGGTGACCCGGCTGGCAGTCTGACTGGATTGTGGCCGTGTCTCTGGGCGCCCTGCTCCGAAGCTCTTCTGACGATTCTCATTTTCCGCATAGCTGTTCTCAGAATGGCACTTTCTAGAACCTCCTCCAGGGCACGCTTTGTGCCCATGGCGACTCTCATTGGTCATTCTCGCCCTCTCCTGGGCTGTAGACCTCTCTCCAGCTTGCCTGGCGGGAGCCACTGACAGACCGGTCACCAGTGGACTCCTTGGGCCTCACTGCTTCTCAGATCCTGTCCACCCTGGAGGCAGAGGTGGCTTTGCTGGTCCTGGCTGCTGGTCTTTCTTTGTAAATCATCCAGCTGTGGCCGCAGCAGAGCCGCGGAGGCAAGGTGTCATGACAGATGCTTCTCCATGTCCTTCCTCCATCAAGCTGTCCACAGATCAGGTGACCAGGAAGCTACTCTCCTCTCTGAGTCCTGCCAGCCCCACCCCAGGCCTAGATACGGGGGTGGGATGGGTTTGCTGCCTGTCATCAGTCGAGAACCCGCCCTGCTGTTCTCTGCTTTCCTCTGCCAGCAGGGGACAGCACAGGGCCTCCACAGGGAGCCAGTGTTGGGTTCTGCAGACTTTCTAGCTGTTTGGGAAGAACATGGACCTGCTACTGTGAATCCTAGCGGGGAGAGCACCCCTTTGAATTTGGGGGTAGAACAAGGGGATGGCTACCCAGGCATTTTTTTCTCCCCACCCATCTTTTATATAAGTTTTTAGAAAAAAATCAGGAAAGTTGAAAAGGCACTGTAAAGAGCATTGGAGATCAAACCCAGAGGGACTTCCTATTGTGTCACTTGTGGCTGGTTTCCTGTCCCTCTGAAGTGACTCCTCCTCCTGCTCCTCCCCCTCTTTACCAACACCTGCATTCTAAAACTCCTGCACCACTCTGTTGATGCCCCCTAACGTCCCCCATGTCTGCCTCCACGTGTCCTGCCGCTGCTGTCTGTCCGGCAAGGCCTAGCTGAGCTTCCTGGACTGCAGAGCCCGTGGTGGCCCCGCTGCCGGGTCCTCATGTGGAGACCCCTCCAAGTGCTGTCCCCGGGGCTGCCCACCCCCACCCCCACAGGGCAGAGCTGAGGGCACAGGAGACTGGCCATCCTGCACTACGGGGTGGGTGGGCAGAGCTCTGAATAGGGCTGCGTTGGCATTTTGGCCTATCAGCCAACAAGGCAGACATTTCAGATAACCCTACGCTCCCCTGGCACTCGGGGGCAGGTGATGTTAGAGAAAGAAGGGCAGATAACCTCAGGAGGACAGCAGCGTCCATGTTTACACAGCTGTGGGCCGCAAACACTGCCTCCCACAGGGTCCCTACATGCACCCCTGACCCAGACTTCCTGTCCTTGGCCAGGCCAGCAGGAAGTAGGAAGTTCATCTGCTTTGAGCTTTCGGGGAGAAATTCTCTCTGAACACTCCCTCTGTGGCTGTTCTTATCTTTTGCAGTGGCAGTTTTTATTATTTTTTTTGGGTTGAACTTATTTCAGAATCTTCCTCCTTCCTTGTGGCCCTGGGGCTGGTGCCAGGTGGCAGACGAGCCCAGAGGCTGCACACCCAAGCTATTTTAGATGGCGTTTCCTCTGATTGCAGTTGACAGAACCCCTGGCAGCAGGTATCCTGCAGATTTCCTGAGCCGGGGCCCTCTGGAAAACAGGAAGGCAACGCAGCCCAGTGGCGCTTCCCTCTTCCCCAAGGGACAGCTGGGCCCTGCTGCAGGGAAGTGGCTCTCAGGATGTTCTCTTTTATCCGGTTAAGACAGTTTTCTCAGGAACGGAATGAAGCCCGTGTCTGGGTCCTCGGGACCTGAAGAACTTTGTCAGATAGTTTCATTAAGACGACCAAAGTCGAAGAAACCCTCCACTTCCCTTTTCTCTTCTCTTCCTTCACTCTTTGCTTTGCTCAAAGGCTTCCAAATGAAAGCTGGCTGTGCATGACGACCCCCAGGCTTCCTAACTGCACAGCTGTAACGTTGGGAGCAGCCACACAAGGCCCTTGCCTGACCCCTTTCCCAAGGCAGACACTTCTTGCCTATCTAGGCAGGGGCTCTGGCACCCAGGCCCCCACAGCCACCCCGAGACCGCCGCCAGCTGACTCCCAGAGGGCCCCCCCCCACACACACACAGGCCCTCAGCCTCCCTGCCGAAGCCCGCTTGCCGTGGTTACACTGAAACCAGTCTGTGCTCAAATTTAAAGAACCTCAAGGCATGGGTGCATACACACGAGGGAGCACTATCCAGTCCCAAAGACGGATGTCATTTGCGAGAAAACGGAAGGAACCAGAGATGGCCGTGTTGGCCATATAAGCCTGCCTCACAAAGACGAATGTCCTGTGGTTTCGTTCATGTGCAGGAACTAGACCCCCAAACAAAACCAAAGCGAAGACCAAGAATGTCCCCAGCGGTGTCCCTGTGGGTGCCTAGGCCCCCTGCCTCCCACCCCGGCCCCCTGGCCCCCCGGCTCCCCTCCCCTTGCCCCATCCCTCCCTCCCCCAGCAGCACCTGCTCCCTCCACTTTCTTTCTTCACTTCTATCTACTTTCCTAAGTAACTAGGATTGCAGGTGGGACCCACTGTGCCCAGCCTTAGGTTATTCTTATAAAAATAAGATGCTGTTCTCCTGAATGGTTCTCATGGGCTGGGGGGGGGGGGGAAGTAACACACGAAATGCGGATATTTGTGGGATCAAGACTTCCAGATTTTGTGATTCTCCTGCACTTGGGGTATGGGCCAGAACAAGTAAACAGACTTCCTTCTGACCTCTGTATCAACTGACAGCTATGCTCCTCGGCTGTGTTCTGATTGAAGGAGCCTTCCGGGCCGGGTAGAACACGGTGGCTGAGGGTCTGCCCTGGGCTCAGTCTCTCCCTGACACTGGCTGCCTGTGCACCCCATATGGCTTTTACACACAGCCCTTCCTTGTTTCTTTGGGAAAGGCGTCATTTCACCATGGAGGAAGCCGAGACTTACGGAGAGGAAGTCAAGGAGGGACCCAACAGCAGGCGTGCAAACCAGGTTACCCTAGCCCTCAATGCCTTCCCACAGTGCCCGTGGGGTCTATAACACACTAGGGCCCGGCTTCCTTCCCACCACCCTTGTCTGGTCACCGGACCCTTTACACTTCTGGCAGATATCTGGAAGGGGGAATTCCCAATCCATGCTCCAGACCCAAAGCTCACACAGTCCCCGCCCAATGGGCCACCCTCTCTCCCTCTCCCCTTAGCAGTAAGCGAGGCATGCCTTCCTGCCTGGCACTATGTTCCAAGAGGAAGAGGTGGCAGATGTGAGCTCTTAGGAGGGGAGGTGTGCTGAACTGCTATCACCTGTGTCCTCCCCTCCCAGCCCTGTGCCCCTTCTCATTTGTAAATAGTTCGTGTGTGTACTGTGCACACGCATATGCATGCAGGTGTGCGTGCATGTCTGCATGTGTCCTAAAAGGCCAGGGTGCTTTGACGAGCCTCCCGCTCACGTATGAGCTTCCTTGCTGCGTCTCTTTAGCCCCGTCTCCACTCTGTGCGGAATGAGCCAGCTCGGATTCCTGCCCCCAGCCCCAACTTCCGTCTTCACATCCTCAGGGCTCCATCCTCAGTGTCACGGAGAGGAGAATGCGGCCAGAGGCCTGCCTTCCTCTGGCACAGGATGAGGACCAGCTCGGCTCTTCAGCTGTCCCTCAGCCCCTATTGTTCTCTTAAGGGCCAGTCCCCATTCCACACCGCGATCCTATACGGACACCGCAGCCACCCTCCAAGGCCAGGCTCCCCACAGCACGAAGTGAAGAGCTGGGCCCCCAGAAAGCAGTAGGTAAGGGAGGAGAGAAGACAGACAAGCGGACGAGCAGGCAGACTGGACACACAGACAGGCCGGCAGACAGGAAGAGAGTGAGCTGTGTGTGACGTGTACATGCTCGGGACCTGCAGGCTCTCGGCAGGGCGGGATGGGGTCTCGGAGGTGTGAGGCCTGCCTCAGTGCCCTGCTGGTTCCCCTGGCCCTCTGGAGTGTGACTGTGAACATCTTGCTGTATTTCCCAAATGGGCAGGCTGCCTCTGCGGCCACCGACAACACCCTCCACAACCACGTGTGGTACTTTGAAGGCATCTGCTTCTCCGGTGTCTTGGTAAGTAGGCTTGGGAGGCGGGATTGCAGGATGGGCGTTGCTTCTTAGCACTGGGTGACGGAGAAATTATAGAAATGATTCCATTAAATGTCAGGAGCTTGAGGACTGGAAGGTGGGTGAGGCAGGGCCGGGTGGGGGGAGGTAGGCTTTAGGGTTGGGGGTCTACTTTGTTTTCAAGAAGCTACTGAGACATAGGAAATGAGTCCTGATGAGTGTCTGAGGACCTCCGGCCCGGATGAGCACGATGCTGTAAGGATCTAGAACACTTGGCACGTGCCAGCTTAACTAGCTCATCTTGTGGAGCTGTTTTCCTCCTGGGCACACCTTCTTCAGGGTGGGTGGTGGCAGCAGCAGGGAGGATGGGAAAGAAGGGAAAACCAGCGATGGACAACTCACATAAAGCTGCCTTGAGTCTATGCTCCCTCCTGAGAAAGTTACTGAAAAAACAAACACAACTTTTAAGTCTTCTCCTTTTTAAAATGTGACGGGCAAAATTTACTTTTCAGGGTGATTAAACAGAATCACCCGAAGTACCCGGGACAGAGAGTGGATGTCACTCAGAAACTAGTGACTTGTGATGACAAATGTATTGAACCACCTGCACTTTCTCACTATGCATGGAGGTTATCAATGGCGAGATCTCTCAGGGCTTTTTCCCTGTCTGTGCTCATTAAGAACAAACTAACTGACAGTAAGTCACACTGGTGGCTCAGAGGCATGCACACGTCGGTGTGTCTTATTTGTGAAAGCCACGCACCGCCCTGTTAGCTAACCACCCGGGGGAAGGGGGTTGTATAGAGGGGACCCCGGTGTAACCCATCACAAAGCTATGTGGGCATTCAGTTTTACTATGTGAATGATCATGTTGGAAATCATCTCTGATTTCATTTTGTTTGATATATTAAATGAGTAAACCATAAAACATCTGTACCCAGTGCTGTAGGCCTTCTGTGTAACTGCTACATCATGAGGACTGTTGGCAGGGTCTAACTGGTTTTCTGTGGAGGAGTCTGGTATGACAGATAAGAAGATTTTCCCCATCCCACCCCCAAAATTGCTCATGTTCCTTGACTTGGTTGCCCAGGAAAATAAGTGATGCCTCAATGTTTGTGGTAGCAAGCATTATTTACAATAGGAACCAACTAGACACAGCAGCCTGCCCGGAGCCTGTCACTGTATACAGCAGTGTACATGTAACTACGCAGGTACAGCACTGTAAGAATGCGTGTCCTTCCACACAGAGTGAGAAAAGACACAACAAAACTGCCTAGACTACTATGACCATGGTGTGAAACCTAGGGTATGAAGTAACTCTGGGACTGCCTTAGCCAGAACTGGTGTCACGAGGATGGGAAGAGAGGGAGGCAGGCAGGATGGGAAGAGTTCTCTGGGTTTGGGCGGGGGGAGACACACTTGGGAGTCAGAGGCTTTGCCTCTGAGGGGAGGCTGGCGAGCTGCACAGGGGCCAGGTCTCTCACCTCCATCCCTGAGCCCCGAGGGCGGAGGGCAGAAGGCTGCAGACTCCCTGGGGAGGGATTCTGCTCCTAACAGGAGTGCCAGTGGGCCAGAGCTCTACCTCTGACCTCTGTGCTGACCTTGGCTCTCTGCTCCCTCTAGATGCTCGTGGTAGCCGCAGTGCTCCTTGTGTTGGACAAGGGTTACAACTACCGCTGCTGCCCCAGTGAGAACTGCAGTGAAGGCTACACGGTGAGACCCGACCCTGGCTGGGCGACGGGCCACATTCTCCTCCCCTCAGTCAGACACGGGGAGGCGGCCAGGTTCCATCACCCACTCCGTCACCCCAACCTAGAGCCGTGGCCCCTGTCCCAGAGGTCCCTCCTATCCTACATACAAGGTACTGTGGCCCAAAGAGAGCCTCCCTTACCCAAGTCTGGGGCAGAAACTGTTGCCCCACCCTGGGGTCCTTGCCTCAGTGGTTCTGGGGTAGAGCCTGGGTGTGGAGTTTTAATAATTTTCCCTCCCCTCAGGAAATTTAATGTTTACTCAAGATGGAATGGCCAGCCCAGGGGCTGGGGTTGTACCTCACCAAGATGGCAAGCCAGCATCTTCAATGGCTGGCTGCTATGGGAAAACTCTGTTAGCTATTTAATTTAGCATTGTGGCCTTAAGGGAGGAGAAGAGGAAAATCTGAACAAATTCTGTGTGCGTGTATGTGTGTGTGTGTGTGTGTGTGTGTGTGTGTGTCCCCTACTCAGGCACCCTCCCATAGCTGTTTGTAGTATATTTATGGAAGAGTTTCCAAAGTACAAATCTATGCCACCATACTCAGGAAAATTCTAGAAGACAAGTGCCTGTGTCATTGACTGCATAACAGATGAAATTTCAGCGTCTCTAGTACCCTGGCTGTTAGAAAAGTCTGAGCAGGTCTCACTGTCAGCATTGGAGAAGAAGGCTGTCACATTTTGGGGGAGAGCAGAGGAAGGGAGTGAGGATACCAGGGCTCCCTGCTGTGCTTTTGTACAACAGGAGTGCAAGAGCAGATGCCCTTCTTCACCAACCCCCTCAGGCAGGACAGCCGTGGGCTTCGTCAGAGTGGACTGCCCAGGGGCCACAGAGGGGTCCAGCCAAGGGTGACCCCCACCAGGGTTACCAGGCTGGACTGTTGTCAGTTTTTAATGGAGAGCAGAACGTGGATACTTAATGTACCAATTCTCAGTTATAAAAGCCTGGCAATTACTTCCACTGAAATCACACAGAGGACACCTCTGGTAGGCCAAATTCGAGTGTGTAAGTTGGGAAACTTGAGGCCCCAGCTCTCTACCTGGCCGATGTGGACTCTTGCCTGATGATGTTGCAACTCTCGCCTCCCACCCACCCTTCCCAAGTTCACATTATCTTAAACCCCACCATGGAGGTGTTGAAGACTTCTGGGAAGTGACTGAGAGATGGAGGTTTTCCCTTTTGTCAGCATCTCCTTGTCTAGACACTATTTCCACTCAGTGATGAGCAAGGTAACAAAATCGTATTTGATCAAGCAAAATACCATTTTACGCTTTGTGAGAAAACCGCCAGGTCTAGGACAGGGTGAGTTCAAAGCCACGTCAAAGAACTCACTTTAAGACATAGTCCTACTGGCCAAGACAAGACCACTTGAGAACTCGCCAGCAGCTGAATTATTTTATCAAGAAGTCCACAATGAGACAAAAAGACAGCTGCTAAGGAGACAGAGCTATGGAATGGACGTTCTCCAGCTACAAATACAAAACACAGAGGAACAGTAGCATCATAATGCAGACGTGGGATTCCTGGCGCTGGGGGCCACACAGAGAGGTCAGGAAAGGCACTGTGACACTGTCTCCGAGTACTGCTCTGGCAGTGTTTGCTAATTACAAAATGGAAAGGGCAGCTGTGTGGACACATGTCTGAAGGACACCCTGATCCTGGAGGACAAAGGTCACCACCTGGCCCGGGAGGCTCCCCCGTGCCCATCTGTCTGTGCATAGTGCTCACAACCCCTCCTCAATGCCATGAGGACAAACACCTAGGCTAAGACCTGATAGCTCCTCACCTTCCCCCCAACCCCAGATTCCTCTGTGTGAAGATGCCATCCTCACTAATGCACAGGAGCGGCCGGAAGCTTGTCACTGCTTTACAGGATTGCCCTTCTCGGGGAAGAGCTATAGGCGGGTCCATCACGACACCAAAGTTCCAAAATAAAAAAAACCCATAGGGAGCTGGCTAGTTTCTAGCTTCCTCTAGGAGATGGCAAACAACCTGTTACTTTAGAATGCATTGGAAGAGCCAACTGGGTCTGCTGGTGCACACGGTGATCCCAGCTACTCAAAAGGCAGAGGTTGGGAAGGTGATGGTGGGAGGCTGTTCAGGATGATGGTTAGTGCGATTCCCCTCTCAACAAAGAAGCCAGGTGTGGAGGTCACACTCGTATCCCCAGCTACATGGAGGCACAGGACCAAGGCCAGAGTTGGCCCAGTACACGACTCTAAAGCAAGCAGGGCTTGTGGTGGGGCTCAAGTCCTTATCCAGCAAACACAAGGCCCCAGATTCAAGCTCCTGGGAGGAGGAGATGGGCTTGGGCTTTGTTTCCTGGCTGTATTTGGCACAACCTGCCTGGGGTGGATGTGGATGGCTGGGAGGAGGGGCCAAACGGCCACTTGTCACCAGGCCCGAACCCTTTCTGCTTCTGTCTAGACCTTGCTGTCCGTCGTCTTCTCGGTCCTCGGCGTGGCTTCCTCTGGGTACTGCCTGGCCATCTCGGCTGTGGGTCTCCTCCAAGGCCCGTACTGCCGCACGCATGGAGGCTGGGGCTACGCGTTGGAAGATACCGCAGGGCGGTAAGGGGCCCTGCCAGCTCACAGACCCCAGTATGCCAGGCCTGAGCTCAGCCCATCCATGGTGTGGGCCGGTGGCGTCCAGATGGTTTATTTCTTCCAGGCCCCTCTTCTGGGGGCCGTGGAGAGGGCCTGATTTGGCTTTGGTGGGCTCTGTGGTGTGGAAGATGCTGGAGCCTGGGACCAGCACATCCATACTCCGGGGTTGTCTGTGGCCTGCACTATGTGTGGAGGTCTTGGCCGAGAGGAGTCTGGTGCCTGTGGCAGTGCCATTCCAGGCTCTGGCAGCAGGGGGACATCCGGGCAGACCAGGGAGGGTGGACAGAGCAGGGCAGGCCGGGAGCCAGGACCTGGCTTGCTGTGGGGGAGCCAGGAGTGGCAGAGGGGCTCCAGAGGAGGCCTGGATCAGAAGGCTGACATCACAGGAGCAACCTAGAGAGCCGGAATCTGTGCACAGGTCCTATACCACCCCAGAGTGCTGGCCACTCGGTACTCCCCACACCACTCTGGAGTGCTAGCCATGCACACTCAGTATTCCCCACCCCACCCCGGAGCACTGACCACTCACACTCAGTACTCTCTACCCCAAGAGCAGACCACCAATTATATGGAGAACTTCTGGTGCTCGAGTCTCCAGGAGCCTTAGAGAGTAGGAAAGGAAGAAAAGGGAGAAGAAAGAAGAGAAGAGGGAGAGGGGAGACACAGATCAGGAGTGAGGAGGACAGGAGAGCTCGGGGCGGAGGGTGTGGTCTGGCTATCTGTTATTCAGCACAGTCACATGACTGTGTCTGGGGTCCTCTGAGAGCCTGCAGCGAGAGGTTCTGTCCTGTAAGAAGCATCTGGAGTGCCCTGTCTGCGATCAGAGTGGCTTGTCAGACGCAGTGATTCATCATGCTGCTTAGCGCCTCGGTGTCCCCACCCGAAAGGCGTATTCCTATTGCCCACCCTCCTGGTAACACGGCTGAATTTCCCAGTGACTCCCTCCTGCCTCAGTTTCCTTACAGACCCTAGTGTGTGGAGCCGGTGTCTGGAACCTGCCCATGTGGTGGAGTGGAACATCGTCTTGTTCTGTGCCCTCATGGCTCTCAGCGGGCTTCAAGTCCTCGTCTGTCTTCTCCGGGTGGCCGTCCAGTTATCCAAGGTGCTGTGTGGAGCCTACATGGTCATGGCCCAGGTAACAGAGCCCCGCATAGGGCCAAAGCTCTGCCTTTCTGATCATCTCAGGGGTCTGCCAACACGTCTGTGGGCACGCAGGCAGCTCAGTCACTGTGAAACCATACCTCACGTCCTGTAAGGGACAAACTGCCTCAAGGGTTCTGACCTGGATGGGGCCAGGAGTTTGGCAGCTGGAGAAATGTCCCTTTTCCTTAGGGATTTCTGTGTTTCCAAGATAATCAAAGGCTCAGAACAAATTTGCCTTCTGATGTTGCTACATTTTACAAAGCGCCCCCCTTCACACATACAAGCAAGGAGCTTGACAAGGGGGGAAGTATGCCTTTACTTCAACTCCTATGAAAACACCAGCATTACAGTTGTGATAATATAGTGACAGCTAGAACTGCCAAACTTCTTCAACAATTCACGTGTGCAGAGAAATGGCCCCTGAGATATCTTGTCTTTTGTTTAAGGATATTCCAAGTACAATCTGTAGTATCAGAGAACTTTCAAATGGAGATTCTGTTTTTCATGTTCTGAATATAAAATTCAAGTCTAAGCTGGTATCTATATTTGGATCATTAAACAGGCTGCATTTACTACTTGTTCACATGGTTTTCTTTCTTTTCTTTCTTCTATAGCCTGGAATAATTTAAGGACAAGGAATGTTGCAACATAGCTGTTGAAGTCAGAGCCACCGTTGAGACTTGAGGATAATATTCAAACAATGGCTTATTGGCTTATTTGTGCCAGTTGAAATTAAAAGTCGTTACTGGAGATGTCAACTCTACTATCACTTCCTTTAGAATTGTCTCAAAGTAATGTGTCAGGAAAGAGTTCAGATGTGTATAGTCCCTTTGACTGGACAAAGCTGCTCCCAAGAATCTCTACTGTGTGAAAGAGTAGAGGCTTGGTGCAGTGGTGTGGTACTGGCCTATCAAGGGCAAGTCCAAGTTTAAACCCAGAACTGCCATAAAAGAAAAAAGGAATGTAAGAGATCAACTGTATGCCAATATGTGTAGTGCAGCACGGGGTGGCATTCTGGAAAATTACAACTATTCCTCAAGTCCGACTCTAGGTGGAGGATTAGAGTGTGAACCCACGTTTCAGACATTAGGACTGGAGCAAAAGCAGATGACAAATTAGAATCTGGAGCTTGGTGCCAGTGGCTCACGCTTGTGGTCCTAACTACTCAGGAGGCTGAGACCTGAGGACTGCTGTTCAAAGTTAGCCCTGGGCAAGAAACTACTCAGAAAAAGGCAGAAGTGGCACTGTGGTTCAAGTGGCAGAGCACCAGCCTTGAGTCAAAGAAGCCTGGCGACAGTGGCCAGGTCTAGAGCTCAAGCCCCAGGACTGGTAAAAAAGAAAAAGAAAGTGGGATTTCTGGTTTCCTATGTCCCTGACCCAGGTTCATTCCAGGAACTGCTGAGCTGGGGCCGAGTGACCAGGGAAATCACCCCTCATTGGTCACGGACTGGCTGACAGAGGGAAGGGTCCAACAGGGCTCGTGCTGGCTAGAACTGCAGCTCTGTGCCTGGTCACACTCTCAGAAAAAATTCCAGTGTTGCACAATTCCCTGTGGGAAAGGGCTCCTGGCAGCCTGACTGTCCCAGGCAAGCTTAGTCCCAGCTAGAGCAGGGTGGGGAGCCTGTTTCTGGAGACTGGTGGGGACTGAAGGCAAGATGGTAGCAGTGTTCAGGCAGAACAAATCAGAACAAGCTGACTTGGTGTCTTTTGACTGCTAAATGCAGATAGCATTTACCTTATCCAGAAAGCAAGAAGAAGAGGAGGAAGATGAGATGGGGGGAAAGAAGAGAAGGTGAAGGAAGAATGGGAGGAGGGAGATATGGAGACAGAGATAGAGAAAAAGAATAGCAGAACCCGATAAACACTTGTACTGTGTTAGTCTCTGTTGACCACTAAGCGGGCAACTTGAACACAACTAATTATTTATAACATGTTAGAAAGGTACACTCTGGGATTTTATTTTTGACAGTACTGGGGTTTGAGCTTGGGGCTTCACATTTGCTAGGCAGGTGCTCTGCCCCTGGGCCAGGCCGCCAGCCCTTTCTGTTCTGGTTCTTTTGGGGATAGGGCCAATGGAGTCTAGCCACTCCTGTTCTGCCTTAGCTGGCCCAGTAGACTATGGCTGTTTTTTTGTTTTTTTGTTTTTTGATTCAAATAAAACAATCAACTCCTAGTATGCTCCATTAGCGATTTTTCTCAAGCAATACAGAATGACCTGGTACAGACTCTTGGCAGATGGGTTCAGAGCACACATAGTAGGTGAAGTTTGAAATTTTTATTACCATTGGTTACTTGAATACAACACGATAGGTGCCATGTTTTCTTTTGAAGTTATAGTTACGTTTTAGAGGCATCACAATTCCAGGCTTTAAATTTCATACAAAACAAACAGTAACAAAAAGATTGTTATTGGCACAAACACAGAACCAGAGATAACGAAACAAGCTCAAAGACCTTGAAATAAACTCATCTAGGTATAGCTACTTGAGATTTGACAAGGGAGCCAAAAGCTTATGTTGGGAGTGGGGGTGGGGGAGGGAAGACAGTCTCTTCAATAAATGGTGATGGGAAAACCGGACACCCATACACAGAAGACTGATACTGGACCCTTGTCTGTCTCTGTATAACTATCAATTCCAAATGGATTAAAGACCTCAGGGTGAGGCCAGAAAGAATGAAACAACAATAGGAAGGTGTAGGAGAAACTTTAGAACTTATTGACATAGGCAGGTTTTTCTGAGTGGAATTTCAGAAGCCCAACAAGTAGGAGGGAGAATTAACAAGAGGGATTGCAACAAAGGACATAGCTCCAAGCTAGAAAGAGCCTAGAGAATGGGAGAAGGCTTTTGACAACTATATATCTACAAGAGCTTCATATCCAGAATATGTAAGTATCTCAAAAAATTAAATCCCCAAAGAATTAATGACCCAAATGGGCAAAGGAGATAGACATCTGTCAGGAGACGCAGTAAAAATGGCCAATAAACACACATTTCCTTTATAGGAAATGCAAACGCAATTAACCCTGAGAGTGCATCACCATGCAGGCTGCTCATCAGAAGTAGGAGCTGGCAGGGATGCTGGCAGGGATGTGGGGACAGGGACTCTAGGACACCGCTGGTGAGAATGCCAATTTGCGCGGACACTATGGAAGGCAAGCACTGAGCACAGAACTACCCCGTGACCAGCCACACCGCCCCTGGGTATTTGTCCAAACGGTTACGAGTCAGCATATGGTTAAAAACCACTCCAACAACCATGTGTATTGCTACTAACATGTTATTATTATGATTCACCATAGCCAAGGTATGCACACAGCTCACATGCCCCTTGACAGAAGGGGCAGGTCAAGAAAATATGGTATACATGCACGATGGCCTTCTACCCACCACTCGTTAGGAAGAATGGCGTTTGCAAAGAAATGGATGAACCTGAGAAAAATTACACTAAGCAAAGTCAAGCCCAAAGAGATAAATGGTGTGATTTTTCTCTCATGTGCTGAAGTTAAATCTTAGTTATACACATACATGAAGATATATGCAGGGTCATATGCGCATGTACATAGGAAACTGACAAAAGTATGCTATATATAGGGTGGATTCCAGAGGTCTAACCCCTCTGAACAGTTAATTTACAGATTAACAAAACAGATACCAGGATGCTGGGACTTGATCTGTCAGGGGAGTGGAGAGGGGAGGGAGGCAGGTGGAAAGGGGAAGGGCAGGAGAGTACAGGCATAATATTCAGTGTACAGATGTGGAAATGGAACCAGGAGACTTGAAGGGGCTGGCTTGGGTTGGGATAAGTGGGGGAGAAGGACAGAAGGGGTCACACTGATCAAGATGCACTGGATCCATAAACTGATACATGGAATTAAAAGCCCCTTTCTGCCACTGCTTGAAGATAATTTTTTTAAAGGGAGGGGAAAATTACAGCTACATTTGGAGTTACGGCTCAATTAGGCTTTCACAAGTAGAAAAGAGCTGTATGCTCTGGTCCCTTTTACATAATGGTGTTAGTAACAGACTGCACACAGGGCACAGAGCCACCTCCTCTTGTTGGGACACAAAGGAGGAATTTAGAGGTGTGCTCTGCCTGCCTGGACTTTCCATGGAGAATGAGAGGACACAGAAATATGCACACACTGTCCAACAACAACTGGACTTTTTATTTACAGGAAGAGAAGCTTGGCAACCAAGTCCTGTCTTTTCCCTCCCTGGGTTTACGAGAACCAAACCAAATTGGAAAATGTTATTTGCTTTAATGAAATGATTTGCTCTTGTGCAATATCAAACTGTGTCAGTGCAGCAAATAAAGGAAGAAGGCCTTGTTTATAAATACGCCTGGCTTCTGATTTCACTTTATTGCCTCTCAGGCTCCAAACAAGGGAGGAAAATGAAGCTTTGGGTGCTTGGGGCTTTTCTGTTTTTATCTACTTCCCCAGCCTGGACAAAAGATAAGCACTACTACATTGGAATTGAGGAGACGACTTGGAACTATGCCTCTGACAGTGGGGAAAGGACGCTTATTTCAGTTGACAAGTAAGTTGCTGTTTCTGTGGTTCATGGGCCAGAGTTATGAGTTATCAAGTTTAAAAAACATATAAAGGCAAATGGATACACTGTTTCCTCAAGTTGATACAGGACTTGAAAACAAGCTGCATACACAGGTCTCCTGTTTCTAGTTCCTCTGCATTGGAGAGCAGTCGGCTCCGGGACCTGCAACACAGCCTGGTGTCCTGCTGGATCATTTCTGTAGCTACTACAAGCGTCTGTCATGTTCGTGTGTGTGTGTGTGTGTGTGTGTGTGTGTGTGTGTGTGTGTATTACACTTATAACAATACTTACTGCTTATTAATGACAGGGGTGCGATATTTGTATTTTTAAGTTTTTAGAGCCTCATTTTGAACCACTCTGCTTCTACCTGTCATGGGTGTCTGGAGTGTGGGCTAAAGGGAGTACACAAAACTGTTCTTAGTGTCCAGCTTGGCCCTGTGTGCTGTGTGAAATTTCCAAGGAAATTTCCTGTCTCTACTTCAAGCAAGACTGTTCAGAAGGAAGACAAAAAGCATAGCTGCCTAAGGCCTTTTATTACAGAAGTTTGTCTAGACGGAGGTCATCACTTGTGACAGTGGGTATTAAACCTTTAACCCAATAGAAACTGGCATTCAGAAGCAACTTGTACTACATATTTTAGTGGTCATAAACACAAGTGAATCTAACTTCCAGGGGCTGCCAAGATTGTATCTTAAACACATACACAAAAGAGGTGTGCCATGACTAACTAGCAACTCTCACAAATTCATGCATATTATTCTGCTTTGCTACAGAATGATTAGATATTTTCTTTTTTGATTTTCTATTTAGTAGTATTGGAGGATAAAATTTTTCACAGTAAAAAATGTATAGTTGATAGTAATAGTCAACTGTTACATATCGGTTTAGTAATGTGCCCTAAATTTCTGACCTACAGATAACTGGTTATAAATACTTATGAAGTGTCTTGCAATTATTTTTTAAATTTGGATTTGAGATAATATTATTTTCTTAGAAGAATATAACATTTTAATAGGTTTTCTAGACGCATTATTTTGTATGGACTATATGTTTTCCTGACTAAATACAATGTAAAGAACAGACACGCTTTTATTTCCAAGGAAAAAGGCTGGACTTGGGGTGGGGCTCATCGAGGACAGCAGTTGCCCAGTAGTACAAGGAGCTCATTCAGCAGCATGATAAAAAAACAGATTCATTAGCTAGTAATTAAAATGAACACGGGTCCACCATCTCCTGCCACCTTTTATTAGAGAGGAAGTCAGTTTACTGGGCACAAGCTAAGTGGAAGACAAAGTCTCTACTGCGGTATAAAGAATTTCCTTATTCTAGAAACTAAGAGAAGGGTGACAGTAACGAGGGGTTGGTTCTTTTGATCTTAAAATGTGGCTCACCTACGGACAGCTGAAATCCAGAGGGTCAGGGGAACTCTACACTCTGCTGCAGGCCGGAAGGGAGACAGGGCACCAGACAGACAGACCACAAGACAGACAGGCCTCTGGGTAGCATTGAGGAACTAGGAGAGGCCCAAAAGGTGACAGCCACAAGCAAAAAGGGAATTTAGTTCCACAACCTCAACAAAGCGAATCCTGCCAGCAACCCAAGGGAGACAGGAAGTGGATTTTCCCACAAGGCCTCAGCCTGGCAGCGTGGTGATTTCATCCTGTGATGCTCTGGACAGAGACACAGCCATGGGGCCTTGACTTCCCACCTGTGATACTGCAAGGTGGTGAATGACTGCTGTGCCACATTAGGAATCCGAGAAGGACTCCCCCCTCTCCAAATCCAGAATGTTGTGCCACCATACCCATGTTTTAGTAACCCAGAAATAAAGTGAGAACACTGAGTTTTGAATTATAAATTGGGGAATTATTATCTTAAAAAAACAAATTTAGAGTTGTGAGTTTGGCCTAGTGGTCGAGTGCCTGCCTAGCATGCATGAAAACCGGGCTTTGATTCCTTGGTACCACATACATAGAAAAACAAAACAAAAACATTAAAAAAAAAAACAAAACAACCCTCTCTTGGTATTAAAAAAAAATCACTTTGTGGTCTAAGGGGAGTTGGCGTTTTTTGTTTAAACAGGGGACTAAAAATAGGAAAATATGATTCCTGGAGGGAAGTGTATCTACTGTAATAGTCAGAGGGGAGCCGACCGGAAGAACCACAATTAAATGTGAATTATTTGTTTGCTTCAAAGAGCAACTACAATAGATACTTGTGGCTAGGCAGCAAACTGGCAAAGTTCCTGGGAGCTTCCAGTAACTGACCCTTTGTCCCCAACCACACTTTTAATATTAAGTAAGACACTCTGGGACATAAGACACTCTGGGACATAAAATACCAAGGATTTTTTGGAGACAGCTTGGAAGCAAACAGACTTCCCAGTCTGGGTAGAGGAAGAAACTCATAATTAAGAAGCAAGACAAAATAAAGATCTGTGCTCAAATGGCATTGGATAGGCAAAGAATTCTAACTGTGAAAAACCTCAACTATGTGAATGGATTCAGACCATTATCCGCCCCCCCCCCCCCAGAATGCTTATACAGAAAAAACAGCAACAAAAAACCAACGAATAAAACCAAGCGGGTCGCGGGTCACGGGTCACGGGTCACGGGTCAGGCAATGTTCTTTTTACTTCAGGACCTGGCTTGGACTCATTCCTGGGTAGGGCACCAGCCAAGAGACACCAGGTCCTGGGGCTGGCGCTCTGGTCAGCCTGATGCTGCCCCCCTACAGCGCCCCCCCCCTGCTGCCCCCTCTGCCACAACCCTGGTCTGAAACACCTCACAACTAACACAACCCTGCCTGCTACCTGCTCTCCCCTTCAACCTTGGAGCTGCCTGTACACTGATGGGCTGTAGTCATTAACTTCTCTTTAATTGTGTGATTTCCGACTTCTCTTGATCATAATGTAGTTTCCCCAGAAATGACAGCTTCTGATAGAATTACCTTCTTTTCCCTTGCAGGGAACAGTCTGATGTCTACCTTCAAAGTGGTCCAGACCGGATTGGAAGCACATACAAGAAGGCCCTTTATGTCCAGTACACAGATGGACACTTCAGGACCACTGTAGACAAGCCCAGCTGGCTGGGGTTCTCAGGTCCAATTATCAAGGCGGAAGTTGGAGATACAGTTTATGTACACCTAAAAAACTTTGCCACCAGGCCTTACACATTCCATTCACACGGAATAACTTACTACAAGGAGCACGAGGGTGAGTTCAGGGCACGGGAGGCTGGGTTTTCAGCAGGGAAGGTTCTAAGTTCCCGGTCTGTGAGCTCTCCTTACTAGCTGTAAGCAGGTCACAGGCTTTAAACCACGTTACCCACAGGCACTGTGGTCTACCCCAGCAATACTTGCTTCTCCAGCAGTGTGGCTTGTGTGAAGGATGAGTGGCAGAGATCTCTGGCACTCTGGAACTGGATTCTGAGTCTAGTATCCAGTTCCTGTCTAGCTGGATAGACTGAGAGAAATGGACAGCAGGCCTCAAAGCCCAGAGGACTGTAATCTCTGGATATTCCACACGCGTGCACTTCGTCTGCTGTCGTCGCCTGTGTTCACTGCAGATGAAGTGGCATTCAGCTAGGATGGTAAAAGTCAGTCTTGGGCATCAGCAAAACCAGGCATGCCGTCTTACAATGTGACAGTTAAGATGGAAGGGCTCTTGAATATAGATGTAGGAGAATAAGAGTGGTCCATGGTGCCAGGTGTGCCAGCACACGTCTGTAAGCTCCGTGCTAAGGAGGCTAGGGCAGGAGGACCACGAGTTTGAGGTTCACTCTGGGCTATGCAGGAAGAGACTTTGTCTTATAAAAGAATGCTGCATGAAAAACAATGTAAGGTTTCTTTTTGTTGTTGTAGTTTCCTCTGAGATAAGGTTGTGTCATAGCCTGCCTTGCAACCTCCAGCTTCAGCTTCCTGGGGGTAGGTCACAGATGTGCCCCACTGAGCCTGGCTTCTCTGACCTTACTCTTTTTTTTTTTTTTTGCCAGTCCTGGGCTTGAGCTCAGGGCCTGAGCACTGTCCTTGGACTTTCTCAAGGCTACAGCTCTACCACTTGAGCCTCAGCACCACTTCCGGCTTTTTTCTATGTGTGTGGTACTGAGGAATTGAACCCGGGTCTTTGTGCATGCTAGGCAAGCACTCTACCACTAGGCCAAACTCCCAGCCCTCTGACCTTACTACTCTTAATACAGGTCAAGCATTCTCCTTATTCCAAGATGTTGGGGACCAGAAATGTTCCAAGTGCAGGTTTTTTTTTTTTCTTTTTTCAGATTTTAGAAAATCTGTATACATGTAATAAGATAGAACAAGCCTTGGGGATTAGCCTCAGGAGTAAGCAAGCATGAAATTCATTTACATTTCACATACATGTAGCCTGAAGCTCAGTTCATAAATTTTTAATAAACCTGTGCATGAAAAGTTTTATCCTGTGGAATTTTCACTTGGGGCATTATTTTAGTTCTAAAACATTTCAGATTTTGCCATCAGGATTGCAGATATTAGGATGAAGAATGTTCTATCTCTATGCAATGTGGGTATAGAAGTAGCTAAGAGTTAAGTTTCAGCCTTGCCTCTGAGTTTTGAGTGACTTTATCAAGTGACTTAACCTTGCTTCTATTTCCTTGACTATAAAATACAGACATTTTAGCACATGATATAATGGTATCTGAGATTTTGTTGAAAAAGAAAATTCTTATAGAGATTCATACTCAGGCATTTATGAATGGGATAGCATGGCGGGGATTCGTGCTACAATAACTCAGCTTTGGGGGGACTGGGTGAAATGCTGCAGTGAGAGGGCTGGAGGAATGTGGAGGTTCGTCTCAACCTCTGCGTGGTTTGAGAAAGGCCAGAATGAAAACAATTCACATTCCATGCTCACCACATGGGCCAGACTCTGGCCTCACATGAGGAGTTCCAAACTACGGAAGGGATTCATAGTTTATCTCAGATCTCCCTATCTGGTCTGCAAGGGGAAAGCTGTCCTTGAAATTCAAACCCAGTCATGATCCTCCCGCTGTAAGTATGTGCATGGCTCTCAGAAGACTCAGTTGAGTGAAAATTAACAGTCCTTTCTGGGAAGTTTCTAGAGTCCCTCACCATTATCTTTCCACTCCTCTGGGCCGCCCTGAGGACTGTCTATTGCCACCATTGGGTTCAGACACAATAACTCTGCTTTGTGTTGCTTTCCAGGTGCCATTTACCCTGACAACACCACTGGGACCCTAAGGGCAGATGACAAAGTGCTCCCAGGAGACCAGTACACCTATGTGCTGCATGCTAACAAGGATCAGAGCCCCGGGGAGGGGGACGGGAGCTGTGTGACCAGGATCTACCATTCTCACATTGACGCCCCGAGAGACATCGCATCGGGACTCATTGGCCCCCTGATACTCTGTAAAACAGGTGCACCCTCCTGGCACGGTTCCCAGCACACAACCCAGCCCTGGGGACAGGGCAGTCTGACACTAAATACATTCGGTGTGGAGAAGAGACAGAGGAGTAGGAGTCTAGGAGAAAGGAAGGGAGGAGCAGGCACTGCAGCCCATGGAGTACCTGGACCACCCTTGGAAGGGACCCCACCATGAGCTAAGACTGCTCAAGAATCAATTCTCTGGGGATAGGTTTTCAGGACGTAACTTCTCGCAGTGGTACCCCATGCAGACAAATGATTTCACCCCACGTGCCCTCTTTCTTGGTTCTCCGGGGTGGTAGGTCTGTAAGTTAGCTATATTGTGTTGGTAAAAATGCCATCTTATTTACTTGTAACAGCACTCAACTATATTACGTTGGTACATATGCCGTCTTATTTTCTTATAACAACATCAAAGAGGCAATATATAGTTCAAGAACATACCTGAACGATGATTACTGTCCTTGGAGGCCCTGGTGTCTCAGCTTGTCAGAGCCGTGTGCTCAGCTTTGACTTCCCACTTGTTCTCAAGCATTCACGGCAGTGGAGTCGACGGCAACACGGCCACCGGCCTGTCTCCCACACTTGAGATCCCGAACATGAAATCCCTCTGGAGACTGGTCCCAATATGTGGCTGATGAGGAAAACAAATGTCATTTATGAAATGAAAAAGAAAAATCCTTGAAAATGTAGCAACAACACACGCTAATAAGTTGAATGTGCTAAGCTAGAAATGTTCACTTCAGGTTCTCTCGATAAGGAAAAGGAAAAAGACATTGACCAAGAATTTGTGGTAATGTTTTCGGTGGTGGATGAGAATCTCAGCTGGTACTTAGAGGACAACATTAAGACCTACTGCTCGGAACCAGACAGAGTGGACGCAGACAGCGAGGACTTCCAGGAGAGCAACAGGATGTACTGTAAGATTGCAAAGATCCGTTAATGCCCAGGTTTTTCTGAGTCTATGAATGATGCTACATTTCTTTCCTTGAATGAACTAGTGCTGTGTTTCTCATCTGTGACTGAAAGCAGGGTGTCCGGGGCCTCACTGCCCTTCTCTGTCTGTCTGTCTGTCTATCTTTTATCTCTTCCTCTCCCAGACCTTGGAGCCATCTGTTAGTCACCAGCTCTGCTCTTGAATTACAGCTGTGAATGGACATGCTTTTGGTAGCCTGCCTGGCCTCTCCATGTGTGCTGAAGACAGGGTGAAATGGTATCTTTTTGGTATGGGCAATGAAGTGGACGTGCATGCGGCTTTCTTTCATGGGCAAGCACTGACTAACAAGAACTACCGTACAGATACGATCAATCTCTTTCCTGCCACTTTATTTGAGGCCTCAATGGTGGCCCAGAACCCAGGGACATGGATGCTGAGCTGCCAGAATCTGAACCACCTGAAAGGTAAGGTACCTTTCCATTCTGAAGGGAGGGTTCTATCTCAGAAGCCACTGAAAAAAAGGAGTTGGGTCTCAGCTGCTCAACAAATGAGGAGAACAGTGGAAGTCAGAATGTACAAGCTAAGTATCTTTATATTCACGCGGATCATAAAGTAAGGAGATCTGAAAAAAAGTATAAATCTCTGGATAAAAATCCTTAATTCTGCTCTGAAAGTGTAGTTTTACATGCGACTTCATGGCTTTGTGAAACAGATATTTTGCAATGTACAGTTGATCTATGCTGAAAAGTTAGTAGGCTATAGTTTTACTTTCTGGCTTTTCCTTTGTGTCTTGCCTATTTTTTTCCTTGATAAACCTTTCCTCTATATTCTCTATTTTCAATAAATTTTTTGTGTGGTGCTGACATCCTGTGGTGGTGATGAAGTTTGGGTGTAACCTGTATCACTTGTAGGCCTAGTTCAGTATTTTGTCAGCCATGGTCCCTTTTCTCCCCCTGCCCCTGTAAGCCCTCTTATCTATACACCAGTCATTTTTCATCAAATCCCCAATGAATTCCCCAAGGAACCCGTATTCCATTTTGAAAACACGTGCCTAAGGTCTCTTCTTCATGCCCCACATCTTGCAAAGACAGAGGTGTGCTTATAAACGTGGCTTGTCCATGAGTTCACCCAGTTTATTGCATGGCTGCAGTTTCTACCTTCTTGCCAGCTGAGTTGACAGGGAGACCCTTGGCTCCTTTAACCTCGTGTGGTTTCAGATCTTTTAGTCCTGGTCTCCCTGTAATCTCAGCCTTCTGTTCTTTCAGCTGGCTTGCAGGCATTCTTCCAGGTCCGGGACTGCCACAAGCCCTCCACAGGGGACAAGATGCAGGGGAAAGTTAGACACTATTACATCGCGGCCGAGCAGCTCATCTGGAGCTACGCACCCTCTGGAGTGGACGTTTTCACCAAGGAACACTTGACGGCCCCTGGAAGGTAACTTCCTCCTTTCGACTCTTATGACTGATACTGCTATGAAGGCCGATGTGCAAACGCTGGTTCAGTCCCACACTTCCATTTACTTTGGCTCTCAGTCTAGAAGCACAATGGCTGGATAGGCCATTCTGGCTGGGTAAGGCTGTGCTGAATTTTCTTTTGGGCCTTGTGCTTACATAGGATCTTGTATTTATGCCTGGATTTTGATCTTCCCATTTGTACTTCCTGCCAGCGACAGCATGTACTATCATGTCCAGCTTTGTTATTGGATGAAGCAGTCTTTTCCCCCTAGCTGATTTTGAACCAGCACTCTCCTGACCTCTGCTTCCTGTAGAGCTAGTATCATGTGTGTGATGTCAGCACTTTCTGGTGTTTTGATTTTTTCTTTTCCTTTATTCTGAAAATGAGCATCTTTCTGTGGCCTTGTTTTCTTTGGAGAAATATTTATCCATGCCCTTTGTATACTTCTAAACAGGAATGTTTGTTCTTATTGTTGTTGATTGTAGGAGTTCTTTATATATTCTCAATCACAATTCCTTACCAGATAGTCACAAGTATTTTCTCACATTCTGTATGTTGTCTTTCACATGCTTGATAATGCACATGATATATACTGGGTGTGTGTGTATGTGTGGGTGTGTGTGTGTGTGCCCTCCTTAACTTCAGGCCACGCTCCCTGCCTTGGCTACCTTTCCTGCTGCTCATTCCACAAAATAATCTTTCTAGAATATAAATGAGATAGTGTTACTCCCCCCAACACCTCCAGTTTCCTGGGGAGGCCCTGTCTGTCACCTGTCCTCTGTGTGCCAAGTTAGGAGCAGGAAGGCTTTGTTTAATGTACATACCGCGGTGAGGTTTCATGTTTAATTTGTGAATTGAGGCAAAGGAGGCTAGCTTTTCTGGGGTGCACTGAGTTTCAGCTGATGAAGGCTGGCTCCTGAGCTTGGTGTACCTAGGCAACAAAAAACCACTCCCATCTTTTCCAACATTCCCCAGCTGGATAGAGAAGTTCTGCTCTAGAGCCACTTACTGCCGGGGGCTGACATGGGATCTTGGAATTGGTTACTTGAAAAGTGAAGCTTCTCTCTCCAACTTCCCTCCAAGAGTGGCCTTGGATGGCGGGAGGCTGGCAGACAACCGTGGTGGGTGGCTGCTGTAGATTCTGGGGCATGACACTCACCAAATGCTAGCCTGTGGCCTCAAGGCACACATCTGCTTCCTGTCACCCTCTTCTTTTGGCAGTGATGCAGGTGTGTTCTTTGAACAAGGTCCCACAAGAATTGGTGGCTCTTATAAAAAGCTGGTTTACCGTGAGTACATGGACGCCTCCTTTA